>NW_023416314.1:42558448-43014890 GCF_014108235.1 Myotis myotis
ACTGCCATTTTCTACCACATGGATGGATCTTAAGAATATCATGCTAAGTGAAATAAGTCAGGCAGAACAAGTTAAGAACCATATGGTTTCACTCATATGTGGGGTATAAAACTGAAAGCTAAAAATAAACAAACAAGAAAAACAAACAAAACTCATAGACACAGACAATAGTATGGTGGTTACCAGAGGAAAGGGGGGTTGGGGGAGTAGTAAAGGATAAAGGAGGTCAAATATATGGTGATGGAAGAAGATTTGACTTTGGGTGATGGGCAAACAATGCAACATACCGCTGGTGAATAACAGAATTATACACTTGAAACCTATACGGGAACATTTATACTAGTGTCAACAATAAACATAAAGTAAAAAATAAAAGCAATCAAGAGCTCTGATGATAAATTCATTTAGGCCACTAAAAAATAATGAAATAAAGAAACATATATAATCTTATTAACCCATGTTGCCCCACTAAATTTAATAAAAAATGTAAGTGAAACATAAATTAATGATATTTTCAACTCTCCCAGGAATCCATTATCATGCATTTTATTTTTAAGAATAAAAAAGATAACTAACAAAAGAGAAATATAGTTCAAGTTTTAACCCAGACTGATTTTTGTGTGTGCAAAGCTGGGTAGTGAGAGTGGTGAGTCGCTCAGCTTTTTAATAGACAGTTGAAATTTTTAATAGACATGGAAATAAAAACACTCTTGCTACAATCAGCTGATATTTGGACCAAGAGAATAAGGCCACCATATTTTAGTTATTTTCTCTGTACTCATTTATTAAGTTAAAATGTGAGCTCTAAAATTAGTTACTAGTGTGGATTTATCACTCATAAAGTATGTGATAGACATACAATATGATATGTATCTTTTGAATTAATGGGTAGTACTGAAATAAACAATTAGTATCCAACATTTAAATATCCCACCTACAACCACATAACTTAAAAGCTAAGACTTTTTTTTCTACATATTGGGGATTTTAGACCCAAATCATCAAGGAGCATCCTGATATTAATAGTTAGTTCACTAGAGGACTAAAGGATTGGAAAGTTTTATAGCCAGGACACAAAAATAAAAGGTAATGGAAAATTAAATAGGATATTTACACAGAATCTTGCATAAAAATGACTGTAATCAGGTCAAATGTAATATCTATGAATTTATCTCTAGACTGTACATTAATTGTTCATATGTAGAAAATATTTTTATAATCTTTCCTTCTCAAGGCCTAGCACAATGCCATGAGAATGAGAATGAAAAACAAACAACTTTGAGGTGTTCTCTTGAATATTTGTAAGCTTTTGAAGGTTAGATGTTTAATCTGTTTATTTATAACACACACACACACACACACACACACACACACACACGCGTGTGCCCCTCTTTTAAAAAAGAAAGCTGTGAATAGGCTTTCCTATATGGCTTTCATCTTGGGGAAGGGAAAGAAGACAGAAAATACAAGTGATCTGTGCCTAGTGGTATTAGGCTAAATAATCACTTGATTTATCTTCAAAATATTTGGATTTCACCCCCACATTTTTTAAAATTCAAAGTAGGTATATTTTTCTACAATACTTTAGATATTTTGCTGTAAAATTTATATTCAGTGCTATATTTACTCATCACAATAATACTAATTGATGCAGGTAACAATATCCGCATTTTCAACATTCAGTGTAAGAAATGAAAAGGTTATTTCCTTGACCCTTGGAGTACTGAATAATTACCTTGGCCTAAATATATATTCTATTCATTTTTATTTCAACAAGGAAATATATTTTAGGGGTTAAAAAACTTTGATATTAGAAATTCTGGTTTGTCTGTCACACACTAACTGTATGAAATTGGCATTCTATGTTAACTGCAGGGTGTCTCAAAAATATGTATACACACTTTAACAGTGGAGAGGGCAATTTTGAAAATGAAATATATTTTAATAAACACTGCTTTTATAATTATTCAAAGTGTGTATATACATTTTTAGGGACGCTGTATTTCGGTTATCAACTGGTAAAATGGATTTATTTTAGTACCCTCCTCATTGGTTTGATAATTAAATGAAATGTGTCATATTATGTATTCAATATTTACTTATTATGTATTTTTTGTTTTGATAATGATGATAATTTTTCTGAATAAATACATTAAAGAACCCAGTCCACCAAACAACCTAGGCCTGCTTCCAATAATCCTCAGAAAAATTATTGGAATGGGTCACCATTCTAGATACTGAAGTCACATAAAATGTTGATAGAAGTTGCAGCAGGTAAGAAGTTTCTGGCCCAGCAGGCATGGCTCAGTAGTTGAGCATTGTCCTAGGAACCAGCAGGTCACTGTTCGATTCCAGGTCAGGGCACATGTCCAGGTTGCGGGCTGGATTCCCATTTGGGGTGTACAGGAGGCAGCCAATCAATAATTCCCTCTCATCATTGATATTTCTGTCTCTCTCTCCCTTTCCCTTCCTCTCGAAAACAATAAAAATATATTAAGAAAAAGAAGTTTCTGATTCAAGGGCAAATTATTCAAGGAATGAATCAATAGATTAGAGCATGATAACAGAATTCACAATTAAGTGTCCTAGAGACATTTTTATGCTCCCATTTGGCAATGGGAAACTAAGAAATGCCAATTTCAAATTCAGAATGTATGATAGAGGAACAAAATATGATTAAATTTACAGCCTTAATGTTAAAGAAATCTTCAGGTTAAGGCGCCAGGAATCTGTAGATGCTGAACAGAGTCAGAAGATCGCTGTCTATGCTTAGCTGCCAAATGCAGTATCACTGAGCTCTGGCCCAGAAATTTTTGAAGGAGGCTTTTTTGTCCTCTGTTCCTTGACTATTAAAATCTTCAGCTAGTTAACGGTGACTACGGGAGACAGAATGCCACACAGAATGGAAATGAGGAGTTCTGAGGGGCTTAGTACAACTGACTTCCTCTTTCAGAGAGAATATATATTTTTAAAATAAGGGTGCTGTGAGTTGGCTAAATAAAGTGAGAAGAGCCCTGGCCGGGTAGCTCAGGTAGAGCATAGTCCCCATACTCCAAAGGTGCTGGTTTGATCCCCAATCAGGGCACACATACAAGAATCAACCAATGAATGCATAAACAAATGGAACAATAAATCAATCTCTCTCTCTCTCTCTCTCTCTCTCTCTCTCTCTCTCTCTCTCTCTCTCTCTCCTTTCCTCTTTGGCTCTAAAAATAAAATTGTTTTTAAAATGAAGTGAGAAGAGTCCTTTATATGAGGGAGAGACTGATAATTTGTCATCAGACTTTGAAACTCAGAGATCCAAAGGATATGTTATCTCAGTATTTGAACTGTAGCTTTTCCCCAGAGACAGATTTAGAGGCACTACCTAGTCCAGTGATGGCGAACCTATGACACACGTGTCAGAGGTGACACGCGAACTCATTTTTTTGGTTGATTTTTCTTTGTTAAATGGCATTTAAATCTATAAAATAAATATCAAAAATATAAGTCTTTGTTTTACTATGGTTGCAAATATCAAAAAATTTCTATATGTGACACAGCACCAGAGTTAAGTTAGGGTTTTTCAAAATGCTGACACGCTGAGCTCAAAAGGTTCGCCATCACTGAAAAGACTAAATCTGCCTCCTCATGGTTATTCCTCTGCCCTAAGTGGCCTTGTATATGATGAAGCTCTATGACATAAAAGCACAGAATGTTAAGAAAAGGTATCCAAAAGTGTAAAGCGAGTAAACAAGACCAGGATAACCTGTGTCAAAACTACTGCAGAATACTGTGTTATAATTGAGTTTTTTATCTAATATATAACAGAGAACTACAGGAAACAAGAAAAGAGACTAATCTGAACTTTGTTTATTAATTTTTATTTATTTATTTTTCAGGTGGTGTGATTTTTTAATCTACAAAGCATAGGAAAGTCAACAGAGTTTTATAAGAACAACTTAAAAACCCATAATGTTTACTATATTATGTACATGAAATTTGCCGGGAGGGCAAATCTTGGGTATTTTAGCTACAATTAAAGAAGAAGAGAAAAAAGAAACTTGTACAGCAATGAAGTGATGGATATGTTGATTAGCATGGTGTAGGTCAGTGGTCGGCAAACTCATTAGTCACCAGAGCCAAATATCAACAGTACAACGATTGAAATTTCTTTTGAGAGCCAAATTTTTTAAACTTAAATTATATAGGTAGGTACATTGTTATTAACTTAATTAGGGTACTCCTAAGGCTTAGTAAGAGCCACACTCAAGGGGCCAAAGAGCTGCATGTGGCTCGCGAGCCGCAGTTTGCCAACCACGGGTGTAGGTGAATATTTCACAATGTATACCTAAATTGGGTCATCAGGTTTTACATATTAAATATATACATTTTTTGATTATCTGTTATACCTGAATAAAGCTTGAGGAAAACTCAATAATGTTCTATAGCAGTAATTATTAAACAAAAAATTAAATAGAAAATGACCTCATTCAAAATGGTAAAAAACATATATATGTGCTGAAAATAAATGTAGGAAATGTACATTACATATTGTTTATTATAATAATAACCAGAGGCCTGGTGCATGAATTTGTGCACAGGTAGGGTCCCTAGGCCTGGCCAGCAATCAGGGCTGATCTGTGGAGCGACCAGCAGGGCGATTGGGGCCCCCTGCTCACACCTGCCTTGGACTGGCACCACCCAATCACCTGCTCCACTATCCCGCCATGGTCCTGCTCTCATCTGGGTCCATCAGGGCCGGCACTGCCTCCAAAGCCACCCACTGCCAGTGCCGCATCGCCAATACCCACCATGTTCCATGCCGCCCCCTGGTGGCCAGCGCACATCTAACTACCAGTTGGTTGAACTCCCACCCATGGGGAGAATTTGCATATTAGTCTTTTATTATATTATAAATATTATATTATATTAGTCTTTTATTACAATCTATAAATTCAATGTTACCCTACCTGCCTGCCTACCCCTAACCACTCTGCCTGCCTGCCTGATCCCCCCTAACCACTTGCTTGGGGGTGGGGCCAGCCCTGCAAGGGGCTGTCTGCCTACCTGATTGCCCCTAACCACTGGCCTGCCTACCTGATCACCCCTAAGTGCTGGTCTTCCTACTTGATCACCCCTAAACACTCTGCCTGCCTGATTTCCCTTAACCACCTCTGCCTCAGCCCCTGCCACCGTGGCTTTGCCTGGAAGGACGTCCGGAAGGATGTCTGGAAGACATCTAGTCTAATTAGCATATTACCCTTTTTTTTTAATTAAATCTTTATTGTTCATATTATTACATTTGTTCCTCTTTTTTTTTCCCCCATAACTCCCCTCCTCCCAGTTCCCGCCCCACCCTCTGCCCTCACTCCCCACCCACTGTCCTCATCCATAGGTGCACGATTTTTGTCCAGTCTCTTCCCGCATCTCCCACACCCCTTTCCCCCCCAGGAATAGTCAGTCCATTCCCTTTCTATGTCCCTGATTCTATTATAATCACCAGTTCATTCTGTTCATCAGATTATTTATTCACTTGATTCTTAGATTCACTTGTTGATAGATGCATATTTGTTGTTCATAATTTGTATCTTTACCTTTTTCTTCCTCTTCCTCTTCTTAAAGGATACCTTTCTGCATTTCATATAATCCTGGTTTGGTGGTGATGAACTCCTTTAGCTTTTCGTTATCTGTGAAGCTCTTTATCTGACCTTCAATTCTGAATGATAGCTTTGCTGTGTAAAGTAATCTTGGTTGTAGGTTCTTGGTATTCATCACTTTGAATATTTCTTGCCACTCCCTTCTGGCCTGCAAAGTTTCTGTTGAGAAATCAGCTGACAGTCGTATGGGTATTCCCTTGTAGGTAACTGAGTTTCTTTCTCTTGCTGTTTTTAAGATTCTCTCTTTATCTTTTGCTCTTGGCATTTTAATTATGATGTGTCTTGGTGTGGTCCTCTTTGGATTCCTTTTGTTTGGGGTTCTCTGTGCTTCTTGGACCTGTAAGTCTATTTCTTTCACCAGGTGGGGGAAGTTTTCTGTCATTATTTCTTCAAATAGATTTTCAATATCTTGCTCTCTCTCATCTTCTGGCACCCCTATAATTCTGATGTTGGTACGCTTGAAGCTGTCCCAGAGGCTCCTTACACTATCCTCGCATTTTTGGATTCTTTTTTCATTTTGCTTTTCCGGTTGGGTGTTTTTTGCTTCCTCGCATTTCAAATCATTGACTTGATTCTTGCGCTCCTCTGGTCTGCTGTCGGGAGTCTGTATAATATTCGTTATTTCAGTCCGTGTATGCTTAATTTCTAGTTGGTTCCCCAATATAAGATCGAGGGTCTCATTAGTTTTCTTGTAGATCTCATTAAGTTTATCGGCGGCTTCTAAACAGTTCTTGAGAGACCTTAAAAGTGTGGTTCTGAACTCTATATCTTCCATTGACAATTTTGTCCTGTTTCTTTGTCTCCGCATTTTGTTATGCTTCCTTGGTGCACCCCCTAGTGGTCTTTGTTCGCAGTCTTATAGTTAAATCTTGACTGTTGTAGCTAATTCCAGGGAGGGTTTGACCTCCAGGCCAAGTGGCTATGAGAATCAGCTGTGTCTGCAGTGAGAGAACTTCTGTCCTCTAGGGAGGTGCTAATCTGGCGTTTGCCTGAGGCTATCCGGCAAATGCCTCTGTGCAGGGCTTGGGCGGGGCGGGTCGAACAGGATCAACAGGGTGGGCCGGAGAGAGAAGTTATGGCGGCTCTCAGTCCTGTCCCCAGGGGCTCTGCCTCTCTGAGTCCCAGCACCCGCTGCAAACCTCGGAGAGAAAGCTGCACTCGCTCTGACCGAAGCCAGACAGTCCTGCTTCTCCCGTTTGAGTCTGGGTCCCTAAAGACTCGCCTGTATCTGGAGCTCAGAGTCTGCGACTCCCTCCTGATTGAAAACGCCAACCGCGCCCTCCGCCGCCAGCCCGCTCCGCACACTCCGCACCTCAGAATTTGACTTCAGCACTGTGCCTCCTCTGAGTGTCCGTATGCGTTTCTCTTTCCTCCTAGTTGTAGGACTTCCACTCAGCCAGCGTTCCTGTGGTTCTGGGTGATGTCCCTTCCGTTTTTTGGTTTCACTTTTGAAGTAGTTGTTCAAAGCAGCAAACTCCGGCGTTAACCTATGCCGCCATCTTGATTCTCTCCAGCATATTACCCTTTTAATAGTATAGATATTTAGTACTTTGCTCTGTTTTTATACATGCTGGTTGTAATTTTATGCACTGGAAAGCTGGTTGTTAATGTTTATTTGAAAGAATAAATATGCAAATATTAGCAAGAATTTTTCCACTTCTTAAAATTTATTTTTAGTTAAGTATAATTGATATGCAATCTTACATTGGCTACCTTTATTTCAGGTATGCAATATAGTGATTCAACACTTTTATTATTTACAATGTGATCAGCCCACTATTCTGTTAATTAGCAGGAATTTAAAAACATAACAACCATCTTAAAAACATAACAATTTTTGTGCACCGGGCCTCTAGTATGCTTAATAATAAGCCTTCTGATGAACTTCTCACATTTATTATGCTAACTACTGTTCTTAGCCTCCAGCACTTCAAGAAACAAACAAACAAACAAAAAATAAAACCACTGGTAATAAGTTACCTGATCCTACCAGTTAAAGCACTAAAAAGAGAGCAATAAGAAAAGCCAAGAGTAAGTAGAAGAAAGGAAATAATTAAGATCAGAGTGGAAATAAATGACAGGCTCACCAAGAAACAAAGATGGAGGACCCAAGTAAACAAAATAAAAAATGAAAGAGGGGAAGTAACAACCAACACCACATAAATAAAAAGGATTATTAAAAAACACTATTAACAACCCTACTCCAAAAACCTGGACAACCTAAACAAAATGTACATATTCCTAGAAAAATACAACCTGCCTGACCGGTGAGGCTCAGTTGTTGAGTGTCGACCTATGAACCAGGAGGTCACAGTTTGATTCCTGGTCAGGACACATGCCTGGGCATGATCCCCAGTGTAGAGTGTGCAAGAGGCAGTTGGTCAATGGTTCTCTCCTATCATTGATACTTCTCTCTCTCTCTCTTTCAAGCTAGAAAGGCTTTGAAAGATTTTCTAATTTCATTCCAGTGATCTAGAGTTCATCATAGGAGATACAATTATTAGATTTAGCACTTTAAGATCATGAACTTTCTTTATGACTGTATCATCTCAAATTCGATGGAATTGCCTTAAAGATGGAGACACCATATGAATTACCTTTGTGTTTTCAGTGCTGTTTAAAAAAATGATGGAGGTCTTATTAAAAAAGCACAACTTCACCAACAGTGTGCTCTGTTGATACTGTACTCTACCAAATTTCCTGCAAGGTCTTAACAACTCTAGTTCTACAAAATCCACAGTATATTTTGTCAGAGACCAATTCCAGCATGACAGCAGGGCTGAATCTGGGAATGTCTGAAGGCATTTCCCCAAGCCTGAATTGGATATATTAAATTGATTTCTTGGGTACCAGGCAGCTAAAGGGCATCTTAATCTACATGTTATTGCCTCCTACTGGGAAAGCACCTGAACAGCCGTGGGCTAATTCCCCCATTCTGACAATGCTTTTGTATGCGCTTTGAATTGTATATCTCTGCCTTGCCTCAGGACAAGTTGTGTTAATAAAAACCATGAGGTCCTGAGATGAGGAGACCTTAGACTTTAAGACCTTAGACCTTAGAACTTAGCTTCTTTAGCTAAGCTCCTCTGACCCCCTAATGCCTTTCACAATTATGTTTTGTCACTGGACTATTTAATCAATGCACAGCCTTCTCCAGATTCCTGAACCCGTCTTGATGCTGAGACAGTAACCCCAACATATTTGCCATTATTACAATACCTACAAGAATAATCTTGCTAGCCCAGAACTGTACCTACTGCCTCAACTGGGTTGTCATGTGCATTATGATGGCACAATTTTATTGATTTCAGAGAGGAAGGGAGAGGGAGAGAGAGAGAAACATCAATGATGAGAATCATTGAACAACTGCCTCCTGAATGCCCCCACCCTGGGGATGGAGAACACAACCCAAGCATATACCTTGACCAGGAATAGAACTGTGACCTCCTGGTTCATAGATCAGTGCTCAACCACTGAGCCATGTCAGCTGGGTAATTTTGGACATTTTGAATAAAACCAGTTATCACTTAGTTTTGTTAGTTTTAGTCATCTATATTTAAATAGCATCTTACCAAAATATTAAAAAGTTATATTTTATTTTTCATTTATACAAAATTATGCCTAAATACAATAATCAAACAAAGCCATGGCCTGAACTTCCACTTTCCCAAATGTTCAACATGATAAACAAATTTTCACTGGCGTTTAGTGAAATAAAAGTGCAAATGAATTAATTTTTGTTTCTAGGTATGCTAAAAATCCAGCTATTTATTCATATTTTAAAATAATTTTCTATATTTATTAAAATTTTCAAAAAGTTAGTTTACTTGATTGATGCTTGACTTTTCTTGAAATGCAAAGTCAGAATGTCAAATAGTAACATTTGAAAGTAATGAAGTGCCTAGAAAATTAAAGATTTGGAATTCAATACACATATTTACCATCACTTATTTGATTCTATATTTCCTTCACTTTCTTAACTATATATTATAGTTTAACAGTTCTAAGAATAAGTATTTTCGTAAAAGTTTGAACAGTTGTTTAGAGATTTAAACAAACAACAATGATGGAGTCTAAATAGGTATCTCAAAAGTCTGTGGATTATCACTTATTAGGGAGGGTGCTCTACTTCCATTTCTTTCTTTCAGCTTCATGAAGTTAAATCATGAGCCTCTGAGTATACTGGGAATAAGGTACTGGAATTCATACTTGCTTCTTTTCCCCAATATTTGTACATTCATTTTTACAAGCTATTGAAAGCTGAAAAAAATATTATATTGTATATGACATGACAAGTTCTCTATGAACTCTATTCAGTAGGAGAATTGCATCATAGTCTTTCCCAACTGCTGACATATTTGTCCTCTATTTGTCTCATTAAAAACCATTTCTTTATAACTGCATATATAGTTACATTAGCATGTCAATGTAGGCACATAAAAAGACTGAAGAATTGAGCTTGTGAGTATAAATTTCTCTAGGCATTTCTGGGATCAACACAGGAGAAATGTTAGAAAGGATCTATGGGGACTTTCGCAAATTGCACCCTATAATTATACATGAGGGGTTACTCTTATAAAATGCTAAAAGGAGAATGATACTTAGGTTGTCAGGATTTCACCTAAGACATAAGAGAATAAACAAGTAGTACTGAGTTCCTCTTGGTCTAGTTAGCACTTTTACCATTTGTTTTCCTTGTCATATACGGTGAATCTCTTTAGATCTTTAACCACAGCAAGCATATCTCCTGATTTAGGTGAGTATTTTAATATAATACCAAAAGATAAACAGAGGGAGCTTATATGTTAAGATACTCAGATTCTTAGCATTTTTTCTAGACTTATTCTTCACTTTTGCTAATCTCCACACTCCTCCATGCAGATATACACCTGAAAACAGGGCAAGTGAATTTGCATCTGCATTAGTTTTGTGCATTTTTAAATATTAAACAGTTATAGAAAAAATAAAATATTAATTTCAAGTAAGTGTATTTAATAGTCATATATTGAGGACAGAAAAAAAAATTCTTGTCTAGAATATTAGGAGATTCTTTTTACAAAAAAGTAATTTTTTTTTACTACCTGTCCCTGCTCCCAGAAGTAGAGACACTTCACCAAGATGGAACTGTTTAGAAGGCATTTTAGTGTATGTGTCCTGTGTTCAGGTTAGATTTATGGAGAGACAATATTTATTTACTCTTAAGCAGTGGTTAGTGACACTATGGACTGAGCAATACTGCTGGGCAGGGGATATATAAAATGAGTGTAAAGAGTCCATGGAGAGGAACATAGGCCTCAATTGAATTCACAGCATCAGCAGTGTAAAGGGAGTCAGATAGAGCAACAAAGGGAGTTCTTTTGATACAGGAAGAAAAACAGGATAAAGTGTGATTATAGAAACAAGACATGAGTTTTATAAAGAAAATTATGTAGAGCTCCTCACTAATATGGACTTAGAAGAGACCTTTAAACAGTTCATTTAGTTTGGATAGAATTTCAATTTGATTTTTTTTCAGAGTAATAATGTTTAAAAAGATGTGGATGCAAATGCTTATGGCAATGTTTTGAAAAATCTCTTAAACTGATTAACAAAACACTGCAAAGTATTACTCAGGATGATAGAGGCAATTAATTAAAATGACATAGAGAATATTAGGAAGAGGAAATGACAGTACCTGTTATAAGAAAATGTGTTTAAAGCTGAAACATATTTTATCATAAAGAAAATTATTGGTAAATGAGTGCATAATGGAAATGCAGGTTTTTTTTGGGGGGGGTGGAAGTAATAAATTTATAGAGTAGGAGTAGGAAATCATAAGTAGATATCAGAACTTAATTAGGGAAATTAGCTTAAAGAGACTCCGTTCCTACTGAGAAGAATGGCAAAGAGTAAAAAATATGAGTTAGTAAAATTGTAACAAATATATCTGCTAGAGATAAATTATTATAGAGTGCAAAAAGGGAGAAACGTATGAATAGAAAAAACTAGAAATCAGCCATGGAACTCAAAGCTGCATAATTTTTAGTGGCAACCTTTCCAGAATGGTGATATTTTTCTAACATTATTTAGTTTATTTGTTTGATAAAATAAATGTATAGATTATAATTTGAGGTTTTCAGACACTTGGTGGTAGATAATTAAAGGAACATGGAGTAGTTAATGTGTTATAATGAATAAAAGTTAGAAAAGAATGTGAATCAGGAAAAATGTGAATCATGCAGCAGTGATAAACTAAGAGAATATGGGTCTCACATGAAGAACTTCAGTGAAGGTGTGAGGAGCTGAAAATAAGAATTAATAAGGGAGAGGTAAATGGCTAGAGAGCTTGATGTGTTCTTTCTCTAATGAAGATGAGGGGTGATTCAGAAAAACAAGCAAACAAACAAATAACCTGTTGAATTTATAGTGGTATGAGGCTAAGGGAGCAATATAATAGACCACATATTTGTCTCATTTACAATTGGATGTCCATGATGCCTGAAACTAATTTTGCACAACCCTATTGAAGAAAGAGAGTCTGTGACCACCCGACATAAGTGAAAAGTGAACACCAAACTGGTTGGAATTACAGAAAGCTAGGAGGAATTTGGTGGATAGCCATTTAATAGATCTCTCCAAACCATTTTATAAAAACACAAACTGGCTCCTCAGATGTGTAGCTCTTGGTAGTATTGATTGCACACAAAGCCAAGTGGTCAAAGGTAAATGTTCTTTAAAGAACAACATGAATTATAAGGCTTTTGAGCTTTGTCCAAGTATATGATTCTAGGATACTAGGGGAAAATACATTTTCATCAGAGGAGAAATCAGCTTTCTCTTTGGTATTAAGTCATCCTCAGAAGAAAGGTTCCTTCAGGTGGTGTTGACTCTTATTTGATGTGGTCACAGACCCACTCTGGCTCTGTCACAGCTGATAGAGACTATCAAAGTCAGTGTTCAGCAGGTGTGAAAAATTCAGGATGGACAAGACCATTTACCTGGAAACAAAATTTTTTCTTCTCACTTTGAAGAGAGCAAGAATCAGTACATGATACTGATAATTGAAATGAGTCTGACAGGAAAAATTTTCTAAATATGAATGTGTGTGTGTGTGTGTGTGTGTGTGTGTGTGTGTGTGTGTGGTGTTTGTGATGAGATGATAATTGAATAATCAGGATTAGGAGGTAAGAGTTAGTGAGAGGAATGGCAAGGTCACAAAAAGAATAATTACATCAATCCAGAGAGTTAAGAAGTAGGACTGCCCAGGGAGAACCAAGATGGTGGCATAGGTTAACGCCGGAGTTTGCTGCCTCGAACAACCACTTCAAAAGTGAAACTAAAAGACGGAACGGACATCACCCAGAACCACAAGAAAGCTGGCTGAGTGGAAGTCCTACAACTAGGAGGAAAGAGAAACGCATACCGACACTCAGAGGAGGCGCAGTGCTGAAGTCAAATACTGAGTTGCGGAGTGCATGCAGAGCGGGCTGGTGGCTGAGGGCGTGGTTGGCGTTTTCAATCAGGAGTGAGTCGCAGACTCTGAGCTCCAGATCCAGGCAAGTCTTTAGGGACCCAGACTCAAACGGGAGAAGCGGGACTGTCTGGCTTCGGTCGCAGCGAGTGCAGCTTTCTCTCCGAGGTTTGAAGCGGTTGCTGGGACTCAGAGAAGCAGAGCCCCTAGGGACGGAACTGAGAGCAGCCATAACTGCTTGCTCCGGCCACCCTGTTGGATCCAGTGCGAACCACCCGCCCTGCCCAAGCCCTGCACAGAGGCATTTGCTGGATAGCCTCAGGCAAACCCCAGATTAGCACCTCCCTAGAGAACAGAAGTTCTCTCACTGCAGACACAGCTGATTCTCACAGCCACTTGGCCTGGAGGTCAAATCCCCCCTAGTATTAACTACAACAATCAAGGCTTAACTACAAGACTGCCCACAAAGACCAATAGGGGGTGCACCAAGAAAGCATAAAAAATGCGGAGACAAAGAAACAGGACAAAATTGTCAATGGAAGATATAGAGTTCAGAACCACACTTTTAAAGTCTCTCAAGAACTATCTAAAAGCCACCGATAAACTTAATGAGATCCTCGAGAAATCTAATGAGAGCCTCGATGTTGTGATAAAGAACCAACTAGAAATTAAGCATACAACGACTGAAATAAAGAATACTATACAGGCTCCCAACAGCAGACCAGAGGAGCGCAAGAATCAAGTCAAAGATTTGAAATGCGAAGAAGCAAAAAAACACCCAACCGGAAAAGCAAAATGAAAAAAGAATCCAAAAATGTGAGGATAGTGTAAGGAGCCTCTGGGACAGCTTCAAGCGTACCAACATCAGAATTATAGGGGTGCCAGAAGATGAGAGAGAGCAAGATATTGAAAACCTATTTGAAGAAATAATGACAGAAAACTTCCCCCACCTGGTGAAAGAAATGGACTTACAGGTCCAAGAAGCACAGAGAACCCCAAACAAAAGGAATCCAAAGAGGACCACACCAAGACACATCATAATTAAAATGCCAAGAGCAAAAGACAAAGAGAGAATCTTAAAAGCAGCAAGAGAAAGACAGTCAGTTACCTACAAGGGAATACCCATACGACTGTCAGCTGATTTCTCAACAGAAACTTTGCAGGCCAGGAGGGAGTGGCAAGAAATATTCAAAGTGATGAATACCAAGAACCTACAACCAAGATTACTTTACACAGCAAAGCTATCATTCAGAATTGAAGGTCAGATAAAGAGCTTCACAGATAAGGAAAAGCTAAAGGAGTTCATCACCACCAAACCAGGATTATATGAAATGCAGAAAGGTATCCTTTAAGAAGAGGAAGAGGAAGAAAAAGGTAAAGATACAAATTATGAACAACAAATATGCATCTATCAACAAGTGAATCTAAGAATCAAGTGAATAAATAATCTGATGAACAGAATGAACTGGTGATTATAATAGAATCAGGGACATAGAAAGGGAATGGACTGACTATTCTTGGGCGGAAAGGGGTGTGGGAGATGCGGGAAGAGACTGGACAAAAATCGTGCACCTATGGATGAGGACAGTGAGTGGGGAGTGAGGGCGGAGGGTGGGGTGGGAACTGGGAGGAGGGGAGTTATAGGGGGGAAAAAGAGGAACAAATGTAATAATCTGAACAATAAAGATTTAATTTAAAAAAATAAGAAGTAGGACTGTACATATACATTCAGGGAATATCTGAGAGCTAAACTGATTTGTAGACTACTAATTAGTGATTACATATCATCGTCATCCTGGATTTCTCAGTAATCACTTAAACAATTACTTATAACAGCAGAGAAGTGAGCTTTTCAATGTATTGATTCTTCAAAACTGAAATCATCTCTAAACAGAAAAATACATTCAGAATTAAATTCATATTTTTGATGAAATTCAAGAAGTGAGGGAATAGTTTTTGTTCATGTACCTTCATCTTGCCTTGGTGTAGCCTTCCTCAGTAGAGGCCCTAGGAGTAGAATTAAATTGATTTTGAAAAATAACCAAAAAGTTATTGCAAATATAAAAAATTATGTTTATTATACAGCAAGATCATTATTAGCTTTTGTATATATATCAAAAATAAATATGTTATTAATTAATCAGATTGTGATAAAAAAATTTCGAGATAAACAACTACAACAAATTTTAACATATGACTTATTCTATTAGGTAAAAATTCTTCCATTTCAGATTTTGCAGAAATCTAGCTTGGAACAGATAATAGAAGCGAGATACTCAACCCACACTGTCTTGTATCAGAAGCTCTAAAGCAGGGAGTTCTAAGCCATCATGTTCAAGCTCAATGGCACAGTCTTCATGCCCTCGGTGCTGACACTGGTGGGGATCCCTGGTCTGGAGTCTGTTCAGGCCTGGATTGGCATCCCTTTCTGTGCCATGTACATCGTTGCTCTGTTTGGGAATTCTCTGATCCTGGTCATCATCAAATCTGAGCGCAGCCTCCACGAGCCCATGTATCTCTTCCTGGCGATGCTTGGAGCCACAGACATTGCTCTCAGTACCTGCATCCTGCCAAAAATGCTAGGAATATTCTGGTTTCATCTGCCCAAGATACACTTTGATGCCTGTCTCTTGCAAATGTGGCTTATTCACACCTTCCAGTCCATTGAGTCAGGTATTCTGCTGGCCATGGCCCTGGACCGCTATGTGGCAATCTGTCATCCTCTGAGACATGCAACCATTTTTACCCACCAACTTCTCACTCAGATTGGAGTTGGGGTGACACTCAGAGGAGCCCTTCTTGTAGCTCCATGTCTCATCCTCATCAAATGCCGGTTGAAGTATTACTGGACCACTGTGGTCTCCCATTCATACTGTGAGCACATGGCCATCGTGAAATTGGCAGCAGAAGATACTAGAATCAACAAGATCTATGGCCTGTTTGTGGCTTTCAGTATACTTGGCTTTGATATAATCTTCATCACAGTATCCTACATTCAAATATTTATAACCGTCTTCAGTCTGCCTCAGAAGGAAGCCAGGCTGAAAGCCTTTAACACCTGCATTGCTCACATTTGTGTCTTCCTTGAGTTTTATCTCCTGGCTTTCTTTTCCTTCTTTACACACAGGTTTGGCTTCCATATTCCACCTTATATTCATATTCTTCTGTCCAATCTTTACCTGCTTGTCCCACCATTGCTCAATCCTATTGTGTATGGTGTGAAGACCAAAGAGATTCGAGATCGAGCATCCAAAATTTTCCACTCTAAGGATACTTCCTGACTTTTTTTCTTATTTTTATATCATACTAGAGACCTGGTGCACGAAATTTATGCACGGGGTGGGGGGTCCCCTAGCCTGGCCTGTACCCCCTCCAATCTGGCTGTCTGGATTGGGCCTAAACTAGCAGTCAGACATCCCTCTTGCAATCCAGGACCTCTGGGTCCTAACTGCCTCTGCCTGCCTCTCTGATCGCCCCTAACTGTGCCCCTGCTGGCCTGATTGCCATTAACCACCTCTGACTGTCTGCCTGCCTGATCTTGCCCCTAACTATTTGCTCCCCCAATGCCTCTGTCTCAGCCTCAGCCCCTGCCAACCCGGCTTTGTCTGGAAGGAAGTTGGACATCACCAGTCAAATTAGCATATTACCCTTTTATTAGTATAGATAAATAACACTCAGAGAAACCATTGTTCTTAGCAAGATTCTGTGCTCTCTCTAGTGCATTGTGTGCAAAAAGAAAGTTTGCATTTGAGTCACTAAGGTTCTAAATGCTATTTAAACAATTTCAGTTTTTTATGGATAAGGTATTAATTCATCAACAGATGCCATAAGAGACAGAAGAATCATAAAGACTTTTTATTCAATCAGTGAAATTCTTTTCTGAATCTTTCAGTGAGGAAGGGTTTTAAAACACACTTAAATGTAATTGTTTAGCCTCTGATTCAAAATGTTGTTTGTGGTGTTCTTTAAAAACTGAATAAATCTAGTTTGAACTTGAGAATTCTAAGAATAACGAACTAACTTCTTTTTGTTTTATTTTGATTTCAGTAATTGCCTTCCTCTTTTTCCTCATTTTTCTAATTTTCATTATCATTCAATTATGTGTGTGTGTGTGTGTGTGTGTGTGTGTTTGAGACTTACCTTATGGCATTAAAAATTGCTTCAGGCTTATGTTGGATATTTCCTGAACTGGACCACAGGTATGCTTGGTGCTTGCTACCTGTCTTTCTTTATGGTTCTCTCTGCTGACAGAGCAAGGAATTTTGTGTGTACGCTAACCTATGTAAGTGTACAAATCAATAAATATTTATATATATAACCATTTACATCTAAATTCAGCTAATTTTCAGTTACTACTAATATCTGCAACTTTAATTCATTACCACCCAAATCTTTCTGGCCTGTTCTTCTTGCTGAGCAGTAAATTTCTCCTTCATCAGTGAAACACCTTCCTTCAACCATCTGTTACCCTTTTATTTCATTGGTAATTTCTAGTTTAAAGCCCCCTATGATATGATAATCCTTTCCTCTGATAAAAACTTTGGCAACTAGAGTAAAGGGTTTATGGACAGCCCTTTTCCCTTTAGTTATCGTTTCCAAAGTTACTTAGATCAGTGCCTTTTCTCACCATCACCTTCAGGGAGGTTATTTCATTCATTTGCTATACAATTGGACTTTTTTTGTGATAGTCTGCATCTCTCTGAGAATCCTCCAACATCTTCAATAATTGTATTGAATTGAAGGGCCACTCTGTGGTTTAAAGTTTTGGGTTTTCAAAAATGTAGAAGAACATGTATTCACCATTACAGTCTCATACAAAATAGTTTCATCAACCTAAAAATCTTATGAACTTCACCTATTCAACTGTGAACAAATGATTTGTAAAGGGACAGAGTAAATATTTTAAGCTTTTATGATCATGTGATATTTGTCTTAATTGCCATTGTTCTTGAATAATGTCATTCATTCAACTTAGTTTTTTATAAAGTGGATGAGATGCCATAGAAACTTAACTCTTCTTTTCATCAAGTAGCCTAAGGTTAAAATTCGTTTCAATATATGTTGTTTCTGTAAGAGTTTCAGAACCTATCAATGATGTTCAATGAGGACTTGCTGTATAGGATAAAAGCTTCCATAAATTGATGGGTAAGGTGGCACTCCAATCAGATTTTATTAATAGAAAGAAGCCGCAAGCTGGTGCGGTCTGTGTACTATAGGTTGTCCCATAGACCTGACATGTTCATTTTCTGTGTGATTGATCAAGAGTAACTTTAGACTTTATAGGCGCAAAATAACATGTAGCCATTTCGTAAAATATTCAGGTTTTGAACTAGATTTATTACCTGGATCCAACGTTATTCATTGTGTACCAGACTGTGTGGATATTTTCTCTAGTGTCATTACACTGTCCTTTATTTCCCAAGGTGACCAACTATATATTGATAGTGTCACAGACTATATATTTTCCTATTGAAAATCTCTACTGCTTTTCTCATTATATGTTTTTCCTTGAAGTTCTCTCCTTTTATTTTTATGACACTACTGACTTCTGGATGTATGTTCACTTTTCTTACTATGCCTATTTACATACATTGTGATGTTACCTGTACTTGGAAACCTTTGCCCTGTTACCTGATAATATTACTATCATTCTTTAAGTCTGAAATCAGTTTTCTCTTGGTATCTCTTTAAATATGTTTAATTAGATTTTTTTCTCAGACACCGTATTATTTTGGTGTTCCATAATTAAATACACATTTAAAAAACTATATTATATTAAATTGATCTTTTTCTACATTATCTGGAATAGATGCTGGAATATTTTTCTTTTCACTTAATTCCTTTACTTTTCCTCCTCACTTTTTTTCCATATGTTTTTGGCATATATCTAACTTTTAATAAATCCTCTATGACACTACTGATTCTCTCTTGCTGATTTCAGTGACTTGGTAAGATAAGAAATTTTGTAAGGTAATTTGAGTGAGTGAATAAGATCAAAATGTTCACTTTTGGACATCTTAAATAAAGAAATAGGATCTCTGGGTAGAGATAACTAGTCAGGAGCTCAGTTTAGATACCTGGAAAAATACATTTGCTAATTTATTTTCAAATTTCCCATGCCTATCATGGCATTGATACTGGTACATATGAAAGAAGGCTTTGTTGACCATTGTGATACTTGTGTTCCATTCATTATCTCATTTAATCCTTACTCTGATTCTATAAAGCATAAAAATATTTTTTTGCATTCAATCAATGATAAAATCGCAATTTATAAACTTAAAAATGAAACTCACCAGCTATTAGTGATGGAAGCAATATTTGAACTTAACTCTTCTCTCCCTACAGATCTAGCTCTAAAATATCTGCTAAAATCTTTCAAAATATACTCATTGAGAAAATGAATGAATTACATTAGTGTAAGGAAACACACTGCTATATAGAATGAATTACATTAGTGTAAGGAAACACACTGCTATATAAGACATAACAGTTAATAGGATACATAATAGTCAACAACAAACAAGAATATTTCTATAGGAAAAAAACAAAACAACATACACAGAAACAGCCAGTTTTGAGGAATTAACATATTTGAACACACACAAATGATTTTTAAATATTTAAAAAATACATATCAACTTCAGTCAAAAATCATAATTTCCAACTCAGTGAACTCTCACCCAATGAAATGAGCAAAATGTAAAAGGATGTATTGCACAGATCATTATACATATACCCAAAGTATATTCCCCTGTGCTCCATACAAAATAAAATTAATATTATTAATTAAGAAAATAATTATTTTCAAATGAAGCACTTAATTAATGTGACCAATAATTTATATTCTTCAAAAGGGTATTTCATGTAAGTATGATTTTGTGTCTCTGGAAATTTTACATAAATTCAGAAATCATAGTAATAGTGATAAAAGCCTACATTGACTGGACATTTCTCAAGTAAAATAGAAGTAACCCCTGAACATTATATATTAAGGGGTTAAGGGAGACTTGAGAAAATCTACCACAATATCTTAAAAAAAAAGATCAGATGTAGGAGAATTAAATATATTTAAAAAGAGTATTCAATATTCTAAAAGTGAATTAAGTGTAAGATTTCCATCATGCTAGACAATATTGCAAGGTAAAAAGCATATTTTCTGAAGCTAGAGTCCCTGGTTCAAATTCTATATTACTACTTCCTTGTGCCAGTTATATAACCCCTCAGTCTCAGTTTACTAATTGATACAGTGAGCATAATAAACACCTATCTCACTGTATAGTTTTGTGGACTAAAGAAGTAAATATGTGTAAAGTGCTCAGTAAACAGGTAAACGCACAGTGATCATTTTTTGAAAATTAAGTCATTATTACCATAATAAACCAAAAGAAACTTGAGAATAATCATTTTTACATGAGAACTTTTAAACAGAGCATGGGACAAATAACAATGAAAAAACATACCTGCTTGTATAAAATGGATTGTCCAGGGTATTGAGAAACTTTAAATTGTGACAATAATTAGCCTGGTCATTCCACATTTCAGGATATTAAAATGTTATCAATAAATATAGAATATGAAATAATATCAATAATAAATAACAATTGTTGCTAACAGTTATTGAAAGCTTCCAATAAGGAGGCAGTCTTTATTTCTAAAAGAAAGAAAACATAAATGCGCAGCATCAAATATCTCTGATGAAAAACACAGCTGAATGGAGAAATAGCATGTTGGGGACAATGTTGCAGGTATTGTTAATGCACTAGGACTTCATGAGACAGATTCTACCAACATGAGTTTCTATACATATATATTTCATTTTTCAGAAATTTTCTGGTTTGGGAAGAAGAGACCCATCACTCGGTCACGAATCTGCTTGGTCTTGACACCATATACCAAGGGATTGACTGTAGGGGGTACCAGAAGGTACAAACTTGCAAAAATTATGTGGACACTTGGAGGTACCTTCTTGCCAATGCGGTGAGTTAGGAAGCTAAATAGTGCAGGTGTGTAGGAGACAAGAATAGTGCAAACATGGGCAGCACAGGTGCCCAGTGCTTTAGAGCGGGCATTCTGGGAAGAGAGCTGAAAGACAGCCTGGAGGATTTTGATATAGGATGTGGCTATGAGCCCTAGGTCCAATACCATCACTGAAAGGGCCACTGAGATGCCATATGCTCTGTTAATGAGAGTATTGGCACTGGCCAACTTCACCACAGCCATGTGCTCACAGTAGGTATGATTGATGACCTTTTTGGTATAATATGGCAGCCTCTTAAGGAGAAGAGGACAGGGCAAAACCATAAGGGTAGCTCGGGTCATGCTACCCAGACCCATTTTAATGACCATGGTTGTTGTCAGGATGGTTGTATAACGCAGTGGGATGCAAATAGCTACATACCGATCAAAGGCCATGGCAACTAGGAGGGCTGACTCAATTATGCAAAATGTGTGAATGAAATACATTTGTGCTAGGCAGGTATTAAAGTCAATCCCATGAGCTTCCAACCAGAAGATACCAAGCATCTTGGGAGCTACGGAAAAGGCAAGAGCCATGTCATTCATTGCCAGCATGCAAAGGAAGAAATACATAGGCTGGTGGAGGCTAGGCTCTAGTTTGATGGTGACAGTGATTATGCTGTTCCCCAGCAGAGCCAGGACAAGCAGGAGGCAGACAGGGATGCCAATCCAGCAGTGAAAGTCTTGCAAACCAGGAATACCAATCAGGAAGAAAGAAGAGATGTAGTGATATGTAGAATTGTCTGCCATGTTAAAACTCAGTAAGTTGCATGCTCATGTACACAGTAGCCAGTGAGTTCTGCAGTGGAAGAAAGCAGTGTAACAGAGTGATTCTTCAATGGCTCAGCAAGTAGGAAATCCAGACACATGATTTAATAGCCTACCTGGAGGTAGGACTCCTCCTAAACCTCTGTCAGTAATCAGGTATACCACTTCGCCATTCTAAGTTTCAGCACCTTCACCGGCAAATGAGAAGACTGAGTTCACATCTTTCACATATTTTTCCCTATGTTTTGGAATTGTATTCAATTCTACACTGTAGTTATTATTTCCTATTAGAAGATAAGTTAGTAATATAATAGCGTCATTATTATGTCAAAGCCAACATGGATTATGTGAGATAAACTGTGTTAGAGAAAAAAACAAGTTGTTTTTTCAAAGAAATATCAAATGTGGATACATAAACACACACACAATAAGTTACAGGTGTTTCAAAAATATTAAGATTCATTCATAGTGACCATAGCAAAATAATCACGAATTTAGAATAAGATCTTCCAACCCTAAAATATAGAACAAACTTATAAAAATTAAAGCCAATCAATGCTTTATCATTGATCAAAGACAAATTTGTCCCCATTTTCAATGAATTCCTTAAGAATACCTGAAGATATACAGCATAACACAATCATATAAACAGAAAAAATAGAATATATTATTTCTTCATGCTGTCAAATGATTTAAAGTTGCTGCAAATAAGAACAATAGTTGTTAATAAGCCCAGACTATTTTCTGAAAAGCCCTGACTCCCAGCTGCAGACATCACTCCCTCTGTTTCTAGCATCTTTCCTGACTAATAATAGTGAAGGACAAAGAAAGTGCAATTCAGCCCTATTGGTCTTGGCAGCAGGAGCAGTATCTTGTGACTCTTGCTCTGACCTTGTCCTTTTGTTTTGGTAACTGAACCCTATCGTTCTTCCTAGCATCCAGGTTCTTCCTAGTATCATTATTTTGGCATATGTACTTCACTCTTCTTAACATGATTTTAAACTTATAATTGCTCCCAGGGTCTCTATTTATGGTCCTGAAACCACTGATGTAAAAACTCAAGATATATTGGTAAATACTACTAATGCAATGATTCCTTGTGTAGAGGAGTAAATGTAAATAATGTGTGTGTGTGTGTTTTGTGTGTGTGTGTGTGTGTGTGTGTGTGTGTGTGTGTGTGTGTTGTGTGTTGGGGGGTGGAATGGTCTATTATTCCCTGTTAAAAGTTAAAGATTTTTTTATTTAATTTATAAAAATTCAGAGCTTAAACTGTAGAAACAATAAAGAAACTTAGTGTTGTGAAAATTACTGCCTAAGGGGATGAAGTCTATTAACCCAAGACAAAGATAAGAATTTAGGACAAAACCTGCAAATAGTGAACATTCAGAGTATGAAGAAATTTTAAGTATTTACCAAACTCTCGATGATTGCAAATTCTCAAATGATTGTTTTCCACTTGGAAATTTGGTTGGCCAAGTTCCATTCTTATATTTGCTTCTGGGAGAATCAAACATACAAAAGGCTAACCCACCTAAGATTACAAACAAGCATAATCATTCTTGGTAAATATATGTAATTATTTTAAAATCATCTTTTAGTTTTTCATAAGCTAACTTATAGGATAGTAACATGTCATCCACGCCAAGAGAAAAGAAGCACTTACAAGATCATAACATGCCATCTGTTCCACGAGAAAAGCAGTAAAGTGACCTTAACAATGGAAGCTTCCAGTCAGAGCCATAGAATGTGGCACACAGAGGAAATTACGGAGAACTACCCCCAAATCGTGGTCTGCTTGTACAGTTACCCCTCTCATCTCAAAAAATCTTCTCTGTCTTCTCCCAGGCTTATTTTGAAAGAAATTTTGAAGAAATGCATTTGTTTCAATAAGGTTATTCTTTATATTATCTTCAGCAGTCTGCCAGGTAATCCAAATACCTGCCCAGACCTCTCTAATTTTCTATTGGCAATACCATTCCATCTGCTTCTGAACCATATAAGTGCCTTATTTCTTCTGACACCCTGAGCTTTGCTATTTTTTCTGTTTCTGAGTCAGTCAGCATTTTCTCTTGCCTGGAACCTGCCACTTCAGAGTAGAGAACTGTATTGGAATACAGTTGTCTTTTCTCTGCAGTCTCTTTTGAATACATTATATATTTTATATGAAGGTATTGAAATGTCCCAAAGTAAACTCTCCCATTCTCTTTTATCCAAATGTATCTTATTTGTTGGCAACAACAGATAACATCCAGCCATTAGGAAATCCCAGAACTATCCTTGCCTTCTCTATTTCTACCACTCCAGTCAAGCAGTGACGAAGTCTTCATTTCTGTTAAAGATTTTACCATGTGCTCTTCCTGTTTTCACTTGCATGTCATCGCTCTCATTACACTGTGATTACCCAAAGGAAGGCACTTAATCTCAGTAAACTCTCAGTGGAGTCCAAGGGAAGATCTGATGTTTCTCTATGATCTCCACAGTCCCTCAAGAATTTCACAGATTTTATCTTGCTCTAAAGGCTCTAAAGGCTTCTGACCCACCAGCAATAATATATTCATAGTCATTGCCTACCCTTCATTTATTTCGGCTGACATCTTAGAATATGATTTATTTTTAATTTTTTCTGGTTATGAGTTACATAAATATTAGAATTTTATTTGGTTCTTCCTCTCCAAATCTCACTCCTGAAAGACTCATCCTTTCGCTTATTAATGTGTGACATCATTTACATACTTATAAATCTTCCTTTTCCATTTTACTTTCAGATGTTTTATCTTGAATTCTATCTCACAATCCTTGATATATTGTAGATAATGATTTAAAATAACCATTATTCTGTGAAAAATATCAAATTATAGTTTATACTGAAGCATCTATCTAGACCAATATGCATATCTTGGAAAGGTTAAAAATACGACAGTGTAGCCATCGATAGTGAGGACTCTGTGGTTAAGTTGGTAGTTATGGTTGCTTTGTAATAGGCTTTTCCTATGTTCAGGAGATCCCTCTGGAAGGTTGATGGGTCACTTAGGAGAAATAAGATTGAAGGGTAAAGACGTCTGGGCTAGGATGAAGCACAAAGCAGTAACAATGTCCCCCCTGGAAAACTATAATGACATTGTAAACTTAAAAAGTTTGGCCCTGGCTGATTTGGCTCAGTGGATGGAGCGTCGGCCTGTGGACTGAAGGGTCCTGAGTTTGATTCCGGTCGGGGGCATGTGCCTTGGTTGAGGGCACATCCCCAGTAGGGAGTGTGCAGGAGGTGGCTGATCAATGTTTCTCTCTCATCGATGTTTCTGACTCTCTTCCCTCTCCCTTTCTCTCTGTAAAAAAGCAATAAAAAAAGTTTGGTGACTTCTATTTTATCTCTGAAATGTAATAAGCTCAGAATTGTCACTCCTGTCATGACACGGAAAAGCTAGGCAAACTGAATATCAATGACTTTTCTTAAAGCCTTCTTAGAAATGAGGTCACAGGGCAAATCATCCACCTGAAACATAGAGAGACAAGCACATCCAAGGAGGTACAGCCCACAGTATCCAGCTGCTTGGAGCAGAGATCACTTAAAGTTACAACAGTCAACACACTTCAATATGAAATCTGACAAGTTGCTGGGGGCTGCATTTAGATTATCATGAACATGACAAACTCTATTGTCTTCATTCAGAGGTGTCCCACATATTACATAGAATTTACTTCTAAAAACACCAACAGATTCACAGTTAGGATTAAAGAAATATCCCCTGTTGGAAGAGAAGTCAATGTGAAACTTTTCCCGAACCCTCTGTATAAAAAAAGCTTCCTCTCCAAGGGGAAAGTCTTAGCTAGAGGGCAATACTGAGACCTTATCTCTTCTAACAGTCAAACATTTCAGCCTACTCCATTCCTTCCTAATCTCATTCTGGGGGATGGAGGGGAAATATAGTCAATAGAGGATATGTCATCAAAGAACTAGATTGGAACCACTGCATCCAAGGAAGGGGATATAGGGAAAGAGGGGAGGAAAGTAACACAAATCCTCTACCACCTCAACAAATCTTTAGTACAATGACAGTGGAATACATTGAAACATAACCTTCTCTGAGGAGCAGTAGAAAGTGAAATCCCAAAGCTAAGACTAGAGCCATAATCAGGACATTACTAACCCATACATATAATTTGCCTTTTTCCCCTGAGTCCATTTACATTGTTTAATTATATTTAGCTATCACCTATTTGACTATCATATGGGGGATGATGATTTTCTCTTATTTTATTGAGTATATTAGGGTGACATCGGTCTTGAAATGATATAGGTTTCAGGTGTACAATCTATATATATGTAAAGAGGGAATATGCAAATTAGCTGGTACTATATATATATATATATATATATATATATATATAAAGAGTGAATTTGCAAATTAGCTGGGACGCTGTAACGTCATGACCACTCAGGAGGAGGCTATGCATGCAGGTGGGCAGGAGGGGACTGCGTGAATGGTGAGACAAGCCACAGATGGCGCAGGCACGCAGAGAGCAGAGAGCAGGGCCTGCCTGCCAGCCGCGGCAGGGCCGGGAGCAGAGAGGCCCACGGATAGCAGAGAGCAGGGCCTGCCCACAGAGAACAGCGCCTGCCTGCCAGTCGCCACGGTGGCGAGCAGGCCTGTAGAGAACAGGGACTACCAGCTGGGGTGCACCGGCATTCCTGCCTCTGTGTGTGAGCTGCAGAGGAAACACCTTTTCTGAGGGCTCATTGGCTAAGCCTCTGGTATGCCACTAGCAGTGTTCTTGTTAACTTGCGTAATAAGAATCCAAGAAGGTGATCTAGGGTTTTTCCACCTCCCTCCTGGAGGAAAAAATGAAGGTCCACTGCTGGAGGGGCTAAGAAATGTCATATACTGCACTAGCCAGTTTGGCTCAGTGGATAGAGCCTCGGCCTGCTGACTGCAGGGTCCGGGTTCAATTCTGGTTAAGGGAATGAAACTAGGTTTCAGGATCCTCCCTAGCTGGGGCCCAGGTAGGGCTCATGCAGGAGGCAACCAGTTGAAGTGTGCCTCTCACATTGATGTTTCTGTCTTTCCCTCTCTCTTCCACGCTCTCTAAAAATCAGTGGAATAATATCCTCAGATGAGGTTAAAAAAGAGAAAGAGAAGAAAGAAAGAAATGTCATATCCTATAAAGAGACGTCTTGAAAATGCCTAAAGAAAGTTTATCTATTGTTGCTGCTCTTGTCCCAGCATCAGGAAGGGTTCAGGAACCAGGAGAAGCCTGTGAGTAGATGTTAAATATGAATCCAGAGACTAATAGAGAGTCTGGAGACAAAATATAATTTTTTTTTATTAAATCTTTTTTGTTCATATTATTACATTTGTTCCTCTTTTTCCCCCCACATAACTCCCCTCCTCCCAGTTCCCGCCCCACCCTCCGCCCTCATTCCCCACCCACTGTCCTCATCCATAGGTGCACGATTTTTGTCCTGTCTCTTCCCGCATCTCCCACACCCCTTCCCCCCCCAAGAATAGTCAGTCCATTCCCTTTCTATGTCCCTGATTCTATTATAATCACCAGTTCATTCTGTTCATCAGATTATTTATTCACTTGATTCTTAGATTCACTTGTTGATAGATGCATATTTGTTGTTCATAATTTGTATCTTTACCTTTTTCTTCCTCTTCCTCTTCTTAAAGGATACCTTTCTGCATTTCATATAATCCTGGTTTGGTGGTGATGAACTCCTTTAGCTTTTCCTTATCTGTGAAGCTCTTTATCTGACCTTCAATTCTGAATGATAGCTTTGCTGGATAAAGTAATCTTGGTTGTAGGTTCTTGGTATTCATTACTTTGAATATTTCTTGCCACTACCTTCAGGCCTGCAAAGTTTCTGTTGAGAAATCAGCTGACAGTCGTATGGGTATTCCCTTGTAGGCAACTGAGTTTCTTTCTCTTGCTGCTTTTAAGATTCTCTCTTTATCTTTTGCTCTTGGCATTTTAATTATGATGTGTCTTGGTGTGGTCCTCTTTGGATTCCTATTGTTTGGGGTTCTCTGTGCTTCTTGGACCTGTAAGTCCATTTCTTTCACCAGGTGGGGGAAGTTTTCTGTCATTATTTCTTCAAATAGGTTTTCAATATCTTGCTCTCTCTCATCTTCTGGCACCCTTATAATTCTGATGTTGGTATGCTTGAAGCTGTCCCAGAGGCTCCTTACACTATCCTTGCATGTTTGGATTCTTTTTTCATTTTGCTTTTCCAGTAGGGTGTTTTTTGCTTCCTCGCATTTCAAATCATTGACTTGATTCTTGCACTCCTCTGGTCTGCTGTCGGGAGTCTGTATAATATTCGTTATTTCAGTCCGTGTATGCTTAATTTCTAGTTGGTTCCCCAATATAACATCGAGGGTCTCATTAGTTTTCTTGTAGATCTCATTAAGTTTATCGGCGGCTTCTAAACAGTTCTTGAGAGACCTTAAATGTGTGGTTCTGAACTCTATATCTTCCATTGACAATTTTGTCCTGTTTCTTTGTCTCCGCATTTTGTTATGCTTCCTTGGTGCACCCCCTAGTGGTCTTTGTACGCAGTCTTGTAGTTAAACCTTGATTGTTGTAGCTAATACCAGGGAGGGTTTGACCTCCAGGCCAAGTGGCTATGAGAATCAGCTGTGTCTGCAGTGAGAGAACTTCTGTCCTCTAGGGAGGTGCTAATCTGGCGTTTGCCTGAGGCTATCCGGCAAATGCCTCTGTGCAGGGCTTGGGCGGGGCGGGTCGCACAGGATCAACAGGGTGGGCCGGAGAGAGCAGTTATGGCGGCTCTCAGTCCTGTCCCCAGGGGCTCTGCCTCTCTGAGTCCCAGCACCTGCTGCAAACCTCAGAGAGAAAGCTGCACTCGCTCTGACCGAAGCCAGATAGTCCCGCTTCTCCCGTTTGAGTCTGGGTCCCTAAAGACTCGCCTGTATCTGGAGCTCAGAGTCTGCGACTGACTCCCTCCCAATTGAAAACGCCAACCGCGCCCTCCGCCGCCAGCCCGCTCCGCGCACTCCGCACCTCAGAATTTGACTTCAGCACTGTGCCTCCTCTGAGTGTCCGGTGCGTTTCTCTTTCCTCCTAGTTGTAGGACTTCCACTCAGCCAGAGTTCCTGTGGTTCTGGGTGATGTCCGTTCCATTTTTTAGTTTCACTTTTGAAGTAGTTGTTCAAGGCAGCAAACTCTGGCGTTAACCTATGCCGCCATCTTGGTTCTCCACAAAATATAATTTTGAAAGGCATTTTGGGAGTCAGAGGAGCTTAGCTAAAGGAGCTGAGTTCTAAGGTCTTAAGTCTAAGGTCTTAGGTTCTCTCATTGACCCTATGCTTTTTATTAACATAACTTGTCCTGAGGCAAGAGAGAGATATACACTTCAAAGGGTATACAGAAACATTGTCAGAATGGAAGAATTAGCCTACCGCTGTTCAGGTGTTTGGTCAGTAGGAGGCAATAATATGTAGATTAAGATGCTTTTTAGCTGTCTGGCATCCAAGAAATCAATTTATTGTATCCTATTCAGGTTTGGGGAAATGCCTTTAGCCATTCCCAGATGCAGCCCTGCTGTCATGCTGGAATTGGTCTCCGGCAGTTGTCATTTTTTCATTGTGAAGGGACTGGAATCCATGTTGATGAAAACACCTTGGCGGCTGTGGTGGCCGGCAGTGGCAGCATCAGCGGGGTGATGAGGGCAGCACTTTCCCCTGATCAGCCTGGTTGCCTCCTGCAGAGGGAGGCCAGACTGCAGCTTAGGCCCACTCCCTGTGGGGAACGGGCCTAAGCTACCAGTAGGACATCCCCTGAGGGATACCGGATTGGAGAGGGTGCATGTTGGGCTGAGGGACCCTCCACCCCCTGCACAAATTTCGTGCACTGGGCCTCTAGTCTATAATAATAAAAGCATAATATGCTAATTAGACCAGACTAGTTGTTGAGTGAATAGGGTAGCATGCCTCAAAGGATAACAGATTGCTATATAGTGGTCCAGAGCCATGGCCAACGGGACTCCTGATTCAATACCCTGAAATGTGTGGGTGAGCCACATCTGGAAAAGGCAAGCATCAAAATTCATATCTGGCAAGTGGAACCAAAAAATACCTTGCATCTTAGGGACAATGCTGGTGCTAAGTGCAATGTCTGTGGCTTCTAACATGGCCAAGAAGACATATATAGGCTCATGGAGACTGGGTTCAGATTTGAGGATGAGCAAAAGTAGAGAATTTCCTATCAAAGCAATGAGGTACATAACACAATGGAATCCCAATCCAGCACTGTATAGTTTCCAAGCCAAGGATCCCAATAAAGGTCAGCACAGAGGACATGAACATGGTGCCATTTGGACTGGGCATGGCAGGTCAGGGTCCTTCCTTGCAAAGGAGCCAAATTTGGCAAACTGTGATTCTCTGTACTGGTCTATGACCTATTCTCAACCAGTCACACAAATATTGAATGACAGAAATAGGAGAATCAACCTCAGCAGTTTATTTAGCATTTTTTAAATGAATGAGACAATGGACACTGGCCCAACAAAAAGTTTTACCAGTATATACATTAGCAAAATCATCTGCCCACTCAGTGATACCCACATTGCAAAGACTGAGTATTTGGACACCTATGCCTATGATGGGGCCAACGTGATCAGGCTGCTTGGTGGTGTTCTTCCTCCCCCATTCCATCTTCTCTTTCTTCTTCTAACCTGTTCATGGAAATCAGAAAAAATAAAAAATAAACAAACATTGGAATGATACTTTAGACAGAGAAACACCAAAATCCACTATACCTTGAGCCCCGCTTTTCTCTCCTCCTCACTTCTCTCTTTTTAGCATCACTTTAGACAAGCAGGGCTGGTATTTCTATAGAACATACCAACATTTCTTTGATAAATTATTGATTGAAGGCTTTCTTTCTAGCATTGTGATTCCACCAATAAAACTACCTCTCCTTACCTTGAACTTCCTTCCCACCAAGGAATTTGCAAATATGACATTCATGCAGGGCCCAGACTCCATCAAGATAGACATTGGCAGCTGCATAATTTTGTTTATTACCATGGCAATTCTAATTCAGGAAACAAATCTTATATATAAATTTCTCTTAGATAAGCACCCACAGCTCCTCACATAGTCTGTTTTCCACACAATAAAGTGAGGAAAGCTAAAATATTAGTTAATAAAATTAAAAGGATTAAAGAGTACCTGGTAAGAGAAGAGAGACTTTTATTGTTTCACCAAAAGAGCAATGAAGAAGATGCTGAAGTGTTTAGACATAAGATTAATGAATGAGATTGGAAGCCTAGGTCCCTATATGTAGGAAGTGTTGACAGACATAATCCTTATATTGAAATCAGAGTTGCTTTCTGTTGAAGAGAATCAGAAAGCCCAACTTTTAAATCTTCTGTGAAACCTGAAACAAGACAAATATGAGTGGGTCTCTTTGAGAATTGTCCAAGATATTTCAAGGAGAATAATGACAAGCATATAAGTACATTCAGGTGGAAGTGACTGGGGAGGCAGCAGAGACAGAAAGACTCCAAAGTTTTCATTGCAACACAAAGTTTGTTGCTGTGAACAGTTCATACTTTCCAGTAACTGAATATAAGTAGGAAACTACAGTTCAGTTTTAGGGCTGACAAGAGTATGCATCTATGAATGTATTTGTTAAAGTGAGAGCAATGACGTTTCTAAGTGTTTAGTTGTCTACATCTAAATCAAATTATCTATCCCTTTTCTGTGTTTTTACCCTAAATATTTCAAAACATTTCTCCATAAATCCAAGTCAACATCCAAATATTATCCTGAGTTCTTCACTGGCCCCCAACAACCCAACAAATAAATTTCAAATTTTAAATGTTAAGGAGAATATTCTACCAAATCACCCTCTCAAAACAGAATTATTTAGCATAGCTTCCTGGCTGATGACTGTATGTAGGTTGATGCTTTTTCACACCTGTCTGCCTAATTATTGTACAGCTCTCTCTCTTAGAAAAACCTCCTTATATTAGGGGAACATGTTGCCTGTAACCACCATCCCCCTTTTTGAATTATATAGCTTCAGATAAGATACTACAAAGATTCAAGTCATTTATTATCCTATCCTTTTCAAATATAATGTATTCAGGTCTACCTAACTTGTCCAATAACATGCTTCTAATTTTCTTTTACCTCTCAATTTTCAAAAGCAGATTCTTCAATGTATTGAATTGTATTTCCTAAAAGTTCCAAGTTGGACTCTATCAAAAATAAATTTGTACTCTTTACTTTTATAAAATAAATTTATACTATTGGATTCACTTATGCTTGCACTTTAAGATATATATTATTATGTCCACTTGATCTAGTATACATTTCTAGCTATCCACTTACTCATTGTGCAGGAATAACTGGGAAGTGACTCCTACAGGAGAAGGTCGTTCTTTGCTGGTCCCAGCTATAGAAGATTTGTGTTTTCTAACATAATTTTTCCCCGATGACCAAACTTCATCAGCCTCTTAAATATCCTAAGAGATATTTTCTTACTCCCTAGGCAAAGAAGGAGGTTTAGGGCCAGAAGAGTAAACATCATTTCTTAGGACAATGTTCTTAATTCCCTAGAGACCTGGTATATCTATTCTCACCAGGAGATGGCAGTGTCTAAACATCTTCTCACAGAGCCAGAGATTGGGATTCAATTTGCTCTCACTGTGTGACTAAGAAATGGAACATAAAGTGGGGGAGTGCATAGCTCAGGGATCCATTCCTTGCCTGAAAAAACTGTCAGCTTTATCTCATGCTTTTTAAGGAAAGAATTGGAAACCTTAAGTGAAGGAAACAAGTCAGTAGGCATGCTTCTATGATGGGAAGTCTCTATTGGCTGACATAGGGTAGATAGTAAGTCAACTCGATACTTTAATTTCCACAGGTTTGCTCTTCTATGACACCCCAATCCATACATCAATAGCTTTTTCTATTAGAGATAAAGTTTTCCTGCCTCAAATATAATCATAATTGGAATAAAAATCCTTCAAGAACAATCACACATCTGACTTATTCCAGAGTAATGAGACTGGGTTGACAGGTGGGAGAGTACATAATTGAGTTCAGGACTGGTGGGATAGAGGGGTTATTATTAGAAAAGCTGGTAATGAAGAATTATGGGGATAAACATGGAAAACATAAGACTTACTGGCCAATTGTTGGGAGTCAGTTCTACTCTTACTAGATGCCTGAAGAATATTGTCAATTCCTGATATCACTATCACTCATCCTTTATCACATATCACACACAACTCTTTTCTTGTCCCCAGACTCTGGTCTCAGTCTCTTGTGTTTGTGCTCTTCAATGTTTCCTCTTTCTATCTGCACCCCTGCAACAGCACCAAATCAATGTCATGAACCCTAATTCATTGGCTGGGGTTATCTGCCAATACATGGACATCTCTGAGATAGCCTTTCATGCTTTTCTTCTGTCTTGGCAATACAGACAGTCTTCTTCTTCTGAAAGTCTGTCTGAGATCAGGTTGCTGTATTCATCCTCCAATAAAACTCACAGCAAGGTTTGTATTTTCAGGGGCACAGCATAAATTTATTGAGCTCAAATGAGGAAAAAATTGCTAGCCATCAATTTTAATGTTCCATAATGAATGTGAAGAGGAGTTATAAACATGAACGAGGGGTTTTCTAACCACTAGCTAAAACCATGAGGGACCAAATGTATTTTTTAAAATATATTTTTATCGACTTCAGAGAGAAAGGAAGAGGGAAAGAGAGATAGAAACATCAATGATGAGAGAATCATTGATTGGCTGCCTCCTGCATGCTCCCTACTGAGGATCGAGCCTGCAACCTGGGCATGTGCAATTGACCAGAATCAAACCTGGGACCCTTTAGTCGGCAGGCCAATGCTCTATTCACTGGGTCAAATGGACTGGGCCCAAACATTAATTAAGCCCTTTGGGTTCATCCAAATCTAATATCTATGAAATCATTTCTACAACTTTCAGTCATCTCCTTGCTCTCCTCTTTTCTTATTCCCCATAGGCTAAATGCAGAGAAATTAACATACAAAAGTTTTCTTTTTATAAGCTGTTATTTTTCTGCCATCCCCATTTACCAAAAAAAAAAACCCCAAATCAAACCTAAAGTCTTCTTAGATATAGGCATGTTCCTCTACCTGAATTCTACTTTAGTAATTTATTTATGACTAGAGGCCCGGTGCACAAAAATTTGTGCACGGGGGGGGGGGGGGGGGGGTTCCTCAGCCCGGCTTGTGCCCTCTCGTAGTCTGGGACCCCTCGGGAGATAACAATCTGCTGGCTTAGGCCCGCTCCCGTGTGGCAGAGGGCAGGCCCAATCCCTAGGTGCAGCCCCTGGTCGGGCTCAGAGCAGGGCTGATTGAGGAGTTGGGGTGCAGCCCCTTGTCATGCACAGAGCAGGGCGGATCAGGAGGTTGCAATGCCACCCCTAGTCATGCTCAGGGTAGGGCCGATTAGGGGGTTGGGGCACCGCCCCCTGTCACGCACAGAGCAGGGCCCATCAGGGGGTTGGGGAGCTCCCCCCTGTCACTCACAGAGTAGGGCCTATAGGGGAGTTGGGGCACCGCCCCATCACACACAGAGCAGGGCAGATCAGGGGGTTGGGGCACCGCCACTGTCACACTCAGGGCAGGGCCGATGGGGAGGTTATGGCTTTACCCCGTCACACACAGAGCAGGGCCCGTGGGGGGGGGGGGGGGTTAAGCGCCGCACCCTGTCACACAGAGCAGGGCCGGTCAGGGGGTTGGGGAGCTCCCCCCTATCAGGCACAGAGCAGGGCTGATCAGGGGGTTGGGGCACCCTCCCCTGTCACAAACAGAGCAGGGCGGATAGGGAGGTTGAGGCCCCGCCCCCTGTCACACACAGAGCCGCAGGACGATCAGGGGGTTTGGGCGCTGCACCCGTCACGCTGATCCCTGTGCTGGGAGGCATATTACCCTTTTACTATATAGGATAGAGGCCTGGTGCACAGGTGGGGGCCGGCTGGTTTGCCTTGAAGGGTGTCCTGGATCAGGGTGGGGGTCCCCACTGGGGTGCCTGGCTAGCCTGGGTGAGAAGATGATGGCTGTTTGCAGCTGGTCACACCCCCTTCAGTGTGGGGGTCCCCGCTGGGGTGCCTGGCCAGTCTGGGGGAGGGGCTGAGAGCCGTTTTCAGGCTGGTGGGTGACTGAAGCTCCCAACCTGTCCTTTTTTTCTTTTTTTTTATTCTGGGCCAGCTTTAGCTCTGAGGCTTGGCTCCAGCTCTGAGGCCTCAGCTGCTGAAAGCAGGTATCTGGTTTGTTTGGGTTCTATAATTGTAACACTGTTGTGGTCCTGCTCACTCCAGCTCTGAGATCCTGGCTCGCTGAAAGCAGGGCTGTGCATTTGTTCTATAATTGAAACAATGTTGAGGTCCTGCTGGCTGAATCCCGGCTGGCTAAAAGCAGGTTTCTGGGGTTTTGTATAGCTTCTATATTTGTAACAATGTTTCTAAAACTGCAAGCTCAGGGGACGGCAGCGGCAGGCGGGGAACATTGGCTTCCTCCGTCACTGAAGCAAGCAAGCTTCCTGTTCGCTTCGAGCTGCCTGGTTGCCAGCCGCCATCTTGGCTGGCAGTTAATTTGCATATCGCCCTGATTAGCCAATGGTAAGGGTAGCGGAGGTACAGCTAATTACCATGTTTCTCTATTATTAGATAGGATGTTTTTGAACTTTAAGTTAAGATATAGAGCTATTACTATCAGGCATTGTGAAAATTGGTTGTAGGGTTAACATATTCATCAGATTTGATAGAAAAGTATGACTTTAATAAAATCTAGGTGCTTATTGAGCAAATTCTACCAGGAACTATGCTAATTGTTTTACATGCATCATTTTATTTAATTTCTGTTCATTTGTTTTGTTAATCCTCATCTAAAGATATTTTTTCCATTGATTTTTAGAGAGAGTGGAAGGGAGGGAGAGGGAAAGAGAGAGACTGATGTAAGAGAACACATCAATTGGCTTCAGCATGTGCCTCAAGGGCTGGGGATCAGACCTGTAACCCAAATACTTGCCCTTGACCTGGAATAGAACCCATGGCCCTTCCCTGCATGAACCAATGCCCTAACCACTGACCCACACTGGCTAGGGACATTTTATTTATCTTTAAACCATTTTTCTTTGTGTGATTTTGATAAATGTATATAACTTTTTAAATTTTTTTCATTTGTGTAATGAGATAAATACTATCTAATTTACAGAATTGTCTTGGAAATTACCAATATTTATTGTAATCAAAAGGCTTTTGAACTACCTTAAAAAATTAAAAGACTAGGCCTTGGCTGATATGTCTCAGTTGAGTATCGTCCCATGTATCAAAAGGTCATTGGTTCAATTCTTGGTCAGGGCATATACCCAGGTTTCAGGGCACATATTGGAGGCAATAGATCTTTCACACTGATGTTTCGCTCTCTCTCTATCCCTCTCTCCATTCCTTTTTTCTAAAAATCAATAAAAATATATATGTTTTTTAAATTAAAGACAAGGCTATTAAAATATATCTAAACCCATTTTAATGATTCCACTCAATTGAGCACTTTCAAAGATAGATATATAAAAATAGTAAATGTAATCATTTGAATGAATTAGATAAAAGTAGAAAAGAGAGAAATTATGCCACCCATCACCTTACATAGTTATCATTTTTTCCAAAACAGGAGCCTCCCTTAATTACTTTGTTGACTAAAAATCATTCAAAATTCTATGGTTTATGATGATATTCATGGCTGTTTGTGGAAAGTCAAAATAATTTGGGAAAACAACAACAACAACAAAATGAACCTTGCAAGCCCTGTCTAGAAGAGTAACCTCAAGTTTTTCTTTCCTTGCTACCTTTCTGTGACCAGAAGGTATCTACTACTTAGTGATTTGTGCTACCCAAGACCATTACAAAAGCGTGGGCTTGTTTTTTTAGTCATTTCATCCTAAAACCATTCTTTTCAGATTGCTATTTATTTTTTCTAACCTTAGCTCAATTAAAAATAAAATGGTGTCCTAAAGTCAAATCATTTTTCAACCAAATCATTCTGACCAACTGAAAGTTAGTAATGTTTCATGGCACACATTCAATAAAGATTTAATATTATCACCAATAGTATCTTGTCTTTATTTTTTACTTAAAAAATGTCAAACATGTACTAAGTAAACTGATTATTAAAATGAACTTCTAGCTATCCATCATCCAGCTTCAACAACTATCAACATTATGCCATTCTTGTATCTTCTATACTTCCACCCACCTGTAACCCAATGATTATTTCTATTGTTATTATTAGTCTTTTAATTATTATTATGAGTTTAGAGTTAAAATTGAGTATATTGAAATGCATAAATTTTAGCAATACCATTTTGACAAATGGATACAATCCTGTAAGTTGCATTTAACATACTACAGAGTATTTTTATCAGACCAAAAAATTCCTCATGAGTTTCCCCAGTCATTCTTCCACCTCTACACTGTTCTGTTGTTCTTGACACTAAATTAGTTATATTTGTTCTTCAACTTCATATAAAGATAAAAATACAATACATATTCTTTTGTGTCCTGATTCTTTTCACTCACAAATATATATCACTAAATTTTGCATATCTGGAAACAAAAGCCTCCCAGGCAGGAAGCATTCTACTTATTTTCAAGGGGAAAAGAATGAATTTTATATTCAAGGACTCAATAAACCAATGGTGTCCTCACTAGGGAAAAAACCAGGTCCCATGTCTCTTTTGATAAGCTTATATCAAACTAATGACATTCTCTATTCTCAAGGAAGAAGGGGGGGGCTAGTTTACTTTTCTTCATCTACTAAAGCATATAGCTCATTCATAAGCAACAGAAACTATAGAATTCTTCCCATTTGCAACACTAATATCCAATTAATAGGTCTGATCCAAGTTCCTGTGTTCTTAGGGTATTGTCTGTTTGATTAGACCTCATTCCTCTTTCTAGACAGTGTACGAAAAATGCTATTGCGAATTTCCTTGGTTTTGATGCTGTAGATAATGGGGTTGACCATAGGTGGGAAGAAGAGGTATGCATTGGCCATGATAGTCTGCAGGAGTGGAGGTAAATGCCGTCCAAAGCGGTGAAACAAAGACAGGCTGATCATGGGAACATAATACACAAGCACAGCACAGATATGTGACACGCATGTGTTGAGTGCCCTCCACCGTCCTGCCCCAGAAGCTATTCCCAGTACTGTGTGGAGAATCAGCATATAGGAAACTACAATGAGCAGTGAGTCCAACCCAAATGTGGAGATGACAACAAACAGACCCAGGATGCTATTGGGGCGGGTGTCTGCACAGGGCAATTTGATCAGATCTGAGTGGAGGCAGTAAGAGTGTGAGAGGGTGTTGTGACCACAGAAAGGCAGACCCTTCAGGAGAAAGAGCAGTGGTAACATGAGCATCACACTTCGCAAGGCAATGGTGGCACCCATCCCAGTGATGCGGGGAATTGTCAGGATGGTTGTGTACCGCAGTGGGCTGTAAATGGCCACAAAGCGGTCTACAGACATAGCCAGAAGGACACCTGACTCCATAAGGGTAAAAGAGTGCATGGAAAACATCTGGAGCAGACAACCACCAAAGCTGATATCGTGAATGCCAAAGAGGAAAATGCCTAGCACTGTAGGTATGGTGGAAGCACAGACCCCAAGTTCAACAAGGGCCAGCATGGCCAGAAAAAAGTACATGGGCTGATGCAACACAAGGTCAATTCGGATGATATGTAGAATGATGCCATTTCCTATGAAGATGATGATGTACATCAGGCAGAAAGGGATAGATATCCAGATGTGCTCTGCTTCCAGTCCTGGGATACCAACAAGAGTAAATGTTGCAGGCGTGAATTCAATGGAACCATTGGAAATAACATAGTGAGATTTCACCTGAAGGTATTGGGTTGAAGACTGGAAAATATATAGCACTTGTCAGTTCTTGTACATTAAATTCAGAACTCCGGATAATCATAGTTAAGACATTTTCTTAAAAAGATGAAAAACTTATTTCTTAAAGAAGGAGACATAAAAACCATAGTGTATGGAAGAGAAATCTGATTAGATGTGTGGAAGAGTATTCCCACAAGGGCTACATGCCAAACACAGAAGGCAGTAATAAAATCTCAAGCAGCGTCATTTATGGCAGTGAAAGGCAGTGTTAATGAGCACAAAGACGACGATTTCATGTGAAAATTAGGGACTGAAGGACCTGATAACCTTCTGTAGTTTGTACAGGAGTGACTGAGCAGCAAAAATGATAAAATAGTAGTAAAGAACATTCTTGGTTCTAATATTTTATATACATGTGATCTTGGGGATGTCACATATCTCAGATCCAGGTGTTCAACAGAAACACAAAAATAGTGATATAAGATGATATATATAAATTGTTTACCATTATATTTGGGCCATGTTACATATTTAATGCACTAAATAAGAAAAATAACATATTTGAAAACTGGGATAGTTTCTCCCACTTTTTAATATTTTTCAGTGGTTTTTTTTTTAACTTACCAGTTCACTTTTTCTCCACCTGCTATCCATGGATGATGGGGAAAGCTTTTCTGTACTTTGCAGGAGTGTCAGTATCTCCTGCTGGAACGTGGAGTCAGAGCTGAGTGTAACACCAAAACCATCAGGGTCTCACAGGCTGAATAAGATCATGGTACTGGTTTTCAGAGCTTATCTGTGAACAAGTTTATTACATTAAAACTCTGCTCAACTGTAGCAGAGCATCAGATTAAGACTAGGGGCCAGAAATGGAATTCAGAATGGGGCTCAGAAATGGCAGTGGTGAGTGAGAGTGAATTCTTCCTCTCAAATGGGATGGGGTCCTCGGTTAGGTATAACCAGAGGAGTGCTAATAAATATTTAACAAGCAGTCCTCTGAGTGAAAAATGCCCTGATCTGTACCAGTAACCAATTTATTTGGTTAAATACTTCTACTTTAAAGCTACCACCATAATGCCACTGAATGTAGATCTGAGATGTTTATAATCAGTTTTCCCAAAATGGTACAAGCCAGTATCAGCATATCATGAGGCAAACTACAGTTAGCTAATCCTAGATGTCAGATACATACTCATCCAGATGGAACTGAGAGCAGGCACATCCATCCACGCACCCCCTTTCTTGCTGTTTCCTTCTAATTGGGCTGAGGGCACAGTTTCTATGTCTACTTATATGTGCTTAGCTGACTGTCAGGGGAGGCAAGAGGAGACAGGTCCTGAAGGAGCAATGAATCATGACTATTCTCAGAGCCTTCAGCTAGATTCTAGAGAAGGTAAAAGAATGAGTCTCACTGAAAGGCATGCCAAGAAATACACATAAGTGAATGCATATACAAAAAAGGGGAAAACAACACAAATTTAATTTTTAAAACCTTAAATTATAATTTAGATGTAGAACAATTATTTATATTTTAGATATTTTGAATATGGCTTTCTCTTGTCTTTGAACTTTGTTCATTTTGTCACACACATGTCATACAAAATTTTATGTAGTCAACTTAACATATTTTTATGACATACACTTTTCATTTTTAAGAAGCTATTCCATACACAAAGTCAAAAATACAGTAATAATGGAAGAAATAGAACAGTAAATATAGAAAATGATATAGGAAGATAATAATAAAAGAGAAATAGAAACAGTAATAGTGAAAAAGAGCAATAGAAGACAAAGACAAAAGAGAGAGAGAGAGAGAGAGAGAGAATAAAACTTTAACTTCATTTGGAGTTTGTTTTGAGGACTTGGGTGATTAGGGGTTTTATTTAATTATTCTCAAATATGTAAATAATTTATTTAATGTTATGTATTAATTGGTGGTCTGTTCTTCAACCATTTTGAAGGCTGCATATTCTACTAGTATTTTGAGTTTTATATAAATAAAATATACTTATTGACTGTGTAGTCTGCTCTTTGATCTGCATATCTGTTTTGTCATACCTCATTGATGTAATTATTCTGTTTTTATTGTATATAAATTCACATCTAATTGGTTGTTATGTTTTTAAATTCCTGCTAGTTAACAGAATAGTGGGCTGATCACATTGTAAATAATAAAAGTGTTGAATCACTATATCGCATACCTGAAATAAAGGTAGCCAATGTAAGATTGCATATCAATTATACTTAACTAAAAATAAACTTTAAGAAGTGGAAAAATTCTTGCTAATATTTGCATATTTATTCTTTCAAATAAACATTAACAACCAGCTTTCCAGTGCATAAAGTTACAACCAGCATGTATAAAAACAGAGCAAAGTACTAAATATCTATACTATTAAAAGGGTAATATGCTAATTAGACTGGACGACTTCCAGACATCCTTCCGGACATCCTTCCAGACAAAGCCATGGTGGCAGGGGCTGAGGCAGAGGTGGTTAAGGGAAATCAGGCAGGCAGAGTGTTTAGGGGTGATCAAGTAGGAAGACCAGCACTTAGGGGTGATCAGGTAGGCAGGTCACATGTTAGGGGCAATCAGGTAGGCAGACAGCCCCTTGCAGGGCTGGCCCCACCCCCAAGCAAGTAGTTAGGGTTGATCAGGCAGGCAGGCAGAGTGGTTAGGGGTGATCAGGTAGGCAGGCAGGTAGGGTAATGTTGAATTTATAGATTTTTTGAAGAAAATCCTATATAATAAAAGACTAATATGCAAATTGTCCCCATGGGTGGGAGTTCAACCGACTGGTAGTTAGATGTGCGCTGACCACCAGGGGGCAGCGTGGAACATGGTGGGTATTGGTGATGCGGTGCTGGCAGCGGGCGGCTTTGGAGGCAGTGCTGGCCCTGATGGACCCAGATGAGAGCAGGACCCTGGCAGGATGGTGGAGCAGGTGATTGGGTGGTGCCAGTCCAAGGCAGGTGTGAGCAGGGGGCCCCAATCGCCCTGCTGGTCGCTCCACAGATCAGCCCTGATTGCTGGCCAGCCCTAGCAACCCTACCTGTGCACAAATTTCATGCACCATTCCTCTGGTTATTATTATAATAAACAATATGTAATGTACATTTCCTACATTTATTTTCAGCACATATATATGTTTTTTACCATTTTGAATGAGGTCATTTTCTATTTAATTTTTTATTTAATAATTACTGCTATAGAACATTATTGAATTTTCCTCAAGCTTTATTCAGGTATAACAGATAATCAAAAAATGTATATATTTAATATGTAAAACCTGGTGACCCAATTTAGGTATACATTGTGAAATATTCACCTACACCCATGGTTGGCAAACTGCGGCTCGCAAGCCACATGCAGCTCTTTGGCCCCTTGAGTGTGGCTCTTCCTAAGCCTTAGGAGTACCCTAATTAAGTTAATAACAATGTACCTACCTATATAGTTTAAGTTTAAAAAATTTGGCTCTCAAAAGAAATTTCAATCGTTGTACTGTTGATATTTGGCTCTGTTGACTAATGAGTTTGCCGACCACTGACCTACACCATGCTAATCAACATATCCATCATTTCATTGCTGTACAAGTTTCCTTTTTCTCTTCTTCTTTAATTGTAGCTAAAATACCCAAGATTTACCCTCTCGGCAAATTTCATGTACATAATATAGTAAACATTATGGGTTTTTAAGTTGTTCTTATAAAACTCTGTTGACTTTCCTATGCTTTATAGATTAAAAAAATCACACCACCTGAAAAATAAATAAATAAAAATTAATAAACAAAATTCAGATTAGTCTCTTTTCTTGTTTCCTGTAGTTCTCTGTTATATATTAGATAAAAAACTCAATTATAACACAGTATTCTGCAGTAGTTTTGACACAGGTTATCCTGGTCTTATTTACTCACTTTACACTTTTGGATACCTTTTCTTAACATTCTGTGCTTTTATGTCATAGAGCTTCATCATATACAAGGCCACTTAGGGCAGAGGAATAACCATGAGGAGGCAGATTTAGACTTTTCAGTGATGGCGAACCTTTTGAGCTCAGCGTGTCAGCATTTTGAAAAACCCTAACTTAACTCTGGTGCTGTGTCACATATAGAAATTTTTTGATATTTGCAACCATAGTAAAACAAAGACTTACATTTTTGATATTTATTTTATAGACTTAAATGCCATTTAACAAAGAAAAATCAACCAAAAAAATGAGTTCGCGTGTCACCTCTGACACGTGTGTCATAGGTTCGCCATCACTGGACTAGGTAGTGCCTCTAAATCTGTCTCTGGGGAAAAGCTACAGTTCAAATACTGAGATAACATATCCTTTGGATCTCTGAGTTTCAAAGTCTGATAACAAATTATCAGTCTCTCCCTCATATAAAGGACTCTTCTCACTTCATTTTAAAAACAATTTTATTTTTAGAGCCAAAGAGGAAAGGAGAGAGAGAGAGAGAGAGAGAGAGAGAGAGAGAGAGAGAGAGAGAGAGAGAGATTTATTGTTCCATTTGCTTATGCATTCATTGGTTGATTCTTGTATGTGTGCCCTGATTGGGGATCAAACCAGCACCTTTGGAGTATGGGGACTATGCTCTACCTGAGCTACCCGGCCGGGGCTCTTCTCACTTTATTTAGCCAACTCACAGCACCCTTATTTTAAAAATATATATTCTCTCTGAAAGAGGATGTCAGTTGTCCTAAGCCCCTCAGAACTCCTCATTTCCATTCTGTGTGGCATTCTGTCTCCCGTAGTCATTGTTAACTAGCTGAAGATTTAATAGTCAAGGAACAGAGGACAAAAAAGCCTCCTTCAGAAATTTCTGGGCCAGAGCTCAGTGATACTGCATTTGGCAGCTAAGCATAGACAGCGATCTTCTGACTCTGTTCAGCATCTACAGATTCCTGGCGCCTCAACCTGAAGATTTCTTTAACATTAAGGCTGTAAATTTAATCATATTTTGTTCCTCTATCATACATTCTGAATTTGAAATTGGCATTTCTTAGTTTCCCATTGCCAAATGGGAGCATAAAAATGTCTCTAGGACACTTAATTGTGAATTCTGTTATCATGCTCTAATCTATTGATTCATTCCTTGAATAATTTGCCCTTGAATCAGAAACTTCTTTTTCTTAATATATTTTTATTGTTTTCGAGAGGAAGGGAAAGGGAGAGAGAGACAGAAATATCAATGATGAGAGGGAATTATTGATTGGCTGCCTCCTGTACACCCCAAATGGGAATCCAGCCCGCAACCTGGACATGTGCCCTGACCTGGAATCGAACAGTGACCTGCTGGTTCCTAGGACAATGCTCAACTACTGAGCCATGCCTGCTGGGCCAGAAACTTCTTACCTGCTGCAACTTCTATCAACATTTTATGTGACTTCAGTATCTAGGATGGTGACCCATTCCAATAATTTTTCTGAGGATTATTGGAAGCAGGCCTAGGTTGTTTGGTGGACTGGGTTCTTTAATGTATTTATTCAGAAAAATTATCATCATTATCAAAACAAAAAATACATAATAAGTAAATATTGAATACATCATATGACACATTTCATTTAATTATCAAACCAATGAGGAGGGTACTAAAATAAATCCATTTTACCAGTTGATTACCGAAATACAGTGTCCCCAAAAATGTATATACACACTTTGAATAATTATAAAAGCAGTGTTTATTAAAATATATTTCATTTTCAAAATTGCCCTCTCCACTGTTAAAGTGTGTATACATATTTTTGAGACACCCTGCAGTTAACATAGAATGCCAATTTCATACAGTTAGTGTGTGACAGACAAACCAGAATTTCTAATATCAAAGTTTTTTAACCCCTAAAATATATTTCCTTGTTGAAATAGAAATGAATAGAATATATATTTAGGCCAAGGTAATTATTCAGTACTCCAAGGGTCAAGGAAATAACCTTTTCATTTCTTACACTGAATGTTGAAAATGCGGATATTGTTACCTGCATCAATTAGTATTATTGTGATGAGTAAATATAGCACTGAATATAAATTTTACAGCAAAATATCTAAAGTATTGTAGAAAAATATACCTACTTTGAATTTTAAAAAATGTGGGGGTGAAATCCAAATATTTTGAAGATAAATCAAGTGATTATTTAGCCTAATACCACTAGGCACAGATCACTTGTATTTTCTGTCTTCTTTCCCTTCCCCCAAATGAAAGCCATATAGGAAAGCCTATTCACAGCTTTCTTTTTTAAAAGAGGGGCACACGCGTGTGTGTGTGTGTGTGTGTGTGTGTGTGTGTGTGTTATAAATAAACAGATTAAACATCTAACCTTCAAAAGCTTACAAATATTCAAGAGAACACCTCAAAGTTGTTTGTTTGTTTTTCATTCTCATTCTCATGGCATTGTGCTAGGCCTTGAGAAGGAAAGATTATAAAAATATTTTCTACATATGAACAATTAATGTACAGTCTAGAGATAAATTCATAGATATTACATTTGACCTGATTACAGTCATTTTTATGCAAGATTCTGTGTAAATATCCTATTTAATTTTCCATTACCTTTTATTTTTGTGTCCTGGCTATAAAACTTTCCAATCCTTTAGTCCTCTAGTGAACTAACTATTAATATCAGGATGCTCCTTGATGATTTGGGTCTAAAATCCCCAATATGTAGAAAAAAAAGTCTTAGCTTTTAAGTTATGTGGTTGTAGGTGGGATATTTAAATGTTGGATACTAATTGTTTATTTTAGTACTACCCATTAATTCAAAAGATACATATCATATTGTATGTCTATCACATACTTTATGAGTGATAAATCCACACTAGTAACTAATTTTAGAGCTCACATTTTAACTTAATAAATGAGTACAGAGAAAATAACTAAAATATGGTGGCCTTATTCTCTTGGTCCAAATATCAGCTGATTGTAGCAAGAGTGTTTTTATTTCCATGTCTATTAAAAATTTCAACTGTCTATTAAAAAGCTGAGCGACTCACCACTCTCACTACCCAGCTTTGCACACACAAAAATCAGTCTGGGTTAAAACTTGAACTATATTTCTCTTTTGTTAGTTATCTTTTTTATTCTTAAAAATAAAATGCATGATAATGGATTCCTGGGAGAGTTGAAAATATCATTAATTTATGTTTCACTTACATTTTTTATTAAATTTAGTGGGGCAACATGGGTTAATAAGATTATATATGTTTCTGTATTTCATTATTTTTTAGTGGCCTAAATGAATTTATCATCAGAGCTCTTGATTGCTTTTATTTTTTACTTTATGTTTATTGTTGACACTAGTATAAATGTTCCCGTATAGGTTTCAAGTGTATAATTCTGTTATTCACCAGCGGTATGTTGCATTGTTTGCCCATCACCCAAAGTCAAATCTTCTTCCATCACCATATATTTGACCTCCTTTATCCTTTACTGCTCCCCAAACCCCCCTTTCCTCTGGTAACCACCATACTATTGTCTGTGTCTATGAGTTTTGTTTGTTTTTCTTGTTTGTTTATTTTTAGCTTTCAGTTTTATACCCCACATATGAGTGAAACCATATGGTTCTTAACTTGTTCTGCCTGACTTATTTCACTTAGCATGATATTCTTAAGATCCATCCATGTGGTAGAAAATGGCAGTATTTCATCTTTTTATGGCAAGTAGTACTCCACCTCACATATGTACTACATCTTCTTTATCCAGTCATCTGCCATAGAACACTTTGGTGTTTTCATGTCTTGGCTACCATGAATAATGCTGCAATGAACATTGTGGTGCATATATTTTTGAGAATGAAAGTTTCCAAACTTTGAGGGAGGGTAGATGCGCAGGAGAGGGATTGCCTGGTATTATGACAATTCTATCCTTACCTTTTTAATGTATTCTTTATTTTAACAACATGTGCTGATGGGGGAGAAACGCAAAAGTACTCGCTCTTGAATCTGTTTTGTCTTCACCCCATAAATAATGGGGTTGAGCATAGGGGGCACCACTACATAGAGGTTAGCTATTAGAATGTGGATGTGGTGAGGGATGATTTTACCCCCAAAGCGATGGACAAAAAATGAAAAGAATGCTGGAGCATAGAACATAAGTATGACACAAATGTGGGAACCACATGTACTAAGAGCCTTACATCTGGCAGCCCAAGAAGGTATCCGAAACACTGTGAGAAGGATCATTGTGTAGGACACAATGATAAACACTACATCCAGTCCTGTAGAGAGTAGAGCCACAGCCAGACCATAAATTATGTTGACATTGATGTTGTCACATGCCAATCTAGCAATACCCATGTGCTCACAGTAGGAATGGGAAATGGTGTTTCTCCCACAATATGTAAGTCGGTATACCAGGAAAATAAATGGAAAGCATATGATAAAGCTCCTGATCACAGCTGATATGCCAATCTTCCTAATAACCGAGGAGGTTAGGATTGTGGTGTATCTCAGTGGGTAACAGATGGCCACATAGCGGTCAAATGCCATGGCCAGGAGAATAGCAGATTCTGCCACAAAGATGAAATGTATGAAGAACATCTGAGATACACAGCTACCAAAGGATATATCCATGGAACGGAACCAGAAGATTGCCAGCATCTTGGGGGCTGTTGCTGTGGAGAGCAGGACATCTGCTAAGGCCAGCATGGAGAGGAAGAGATACATGGGCTCATGGAGATTGCACTCAGTCATGATTAAGAAAATTAGAAAAGTATTGCCTACAACAGCCACGATGTACATAGAACAGATAGGGATGGAGATCCAGGTGTGTGAATCTTCCAGTCCTGGGATTCCAATCAGGACATACCACATATCCTGGGGATCGGTATGATTGTAAAAGGAAGGCACCATCTGTGGCTGCATATTCCAGGCCTAGTACCTTTACTGAAAGACCATGGGGCACAGCCTTTGGCTGAATGATATCTGATCAAATGGTTTTCCCCCCTAATATATTCTTCTTTGTGAAAGAATAAGGAGATGGATTAACTAGCCTAAAAGTGCACTCTGACTCCTTCCATGGAAGAGTTAAATATATCCTGGGAAAAAAAGTTAACATTTCATAAGTTCTTAATACGTTATAGTACTTTATGTATATTAACTTATTAAATTTTCATGATAGACTGTTAAAAAGACTTTTACAGTAATCCATGACATGGATACTGTCATTATTTCTATAGATGAAAAAAAGAAAACATCTTTTAGACCTTCAGCCTTTTGCCGGTCCCACTGGATTCAAAGTCAGGCAGGATAAACTTGAAAGCTCTGATCTTAATGACCACTCAATACTTGCTATAAAAATAAAACTAGATATAAACATGTCATTGAATTTTTCATTGATCACATCCCTGAGTAAACAGACAGATGTGAAATTGAATTATACTGCTGATGGAAGAGGAAAAGAATAGGTGTTGACAAAATAGATTTCAAGAAATATGGTACATATGCCCTTTTCAACATTGATTTGATGCTAAGCCCTGTGCTAGGCATTGAGGACACAGGTGAATTAATTGATCCCTGTCTTCCAATCAATACATCCCTTAAAATTGTAGGACTGACATTAAAAACTATATTTTTAATGCCAAATTGAGTTGGGTTCTTAAATGTATATGATTAGCATGTGGTGAAGGAAAATCATTTTAAACCACTTGGGTCACTGATTGAAAGTCAGACAATATACTTTGTACTTCCAAAGACCACCACAGCAGCAAATCACTTAATGCTTTCACATTATAAAGCAGGAGTCTATAGTTCTTCAATAAAAGGAAGGGGAGGTAATTTACTGATTACTATTTGTATAAGTTCCCAAAGAATGTAGACAGAAGGAAGGGAGATGTTGGGTGAAAAGTCAGGCTAGGAGATACAACATTAGGATAAGCTGTCAAGTGTGTTTGTACACATATAGACATAGATATAAACCAACATGTAGACATAGGTACAAAATAAATGGATGAGAAGTGGCTCCCATCCTCCCCCAGTCTCAATTCTCAATAAAAGTTAGCTAAATATCTTATTTTTTAAGGTTGTGCATAGGCTTCAGAATGACTACCTTTTTATTTCTTGATTTTACTGCAATCCAGTGTATTAACCATTGTACAGTATAGTTTTACTACCTTTACTCTTATTTTTATTAAGTCTTCAATATCATAATCCCTTTTTTTATATGATTGAAAAGTTTGGCCTCTGTTTTTTTGTTATAAGTTGGAATATATAATACTCAAATGGTCATTCTACTATTCTTTTATATAAGTTGCAGTGTAATTCTTTTAAAATAATAAAATATATTAATATGCATAAATATATGGATCTACTTTAATTATATAAATTAATTGTATAACCATTTAACATATAGCTATGATTAATTGTTTGAAAATTTTAATCGGCTTTTGATGCTTCAGGGAGTGGGAGAAAGGATAATTTTGAGTACACCTATACAGACCTATGACAGAGCCATATATGTGAGTGTAGTGCAATTGTGAAGGTGGGGCTTATAGTAAGAGAGGTTTTATAAGGACATTAAGGTTGGATGGGCTAGAAGGGGCCAATGGGGGGGGAAAGGGGATATATGTAATATCTTCAACAATAAAGAGTTAAAAAAAAAGATTGGGGAGATAAGAGTCTAAGTAATAGAAAGAAATACAGAAATGTAGATGGGAGGGAGGAAAATAAATTTTGCAAGTGTTCTTCCAACTCTAATCTGTTTTGTTTTGTTAGGTTTTAGCATTATCACTTGTGATTACCTAACTTATAGGTCTGGGGCTCCTTGTAGCATTAATTTATAATATTACTAATGGAATATTCTGACTAAATCTTTAATAGATGCATGGAGAACTGTGTGGTAATACAAAAAGTGTGCTTCTAGGGCCACATAGAGTTGAATTTAAATACTGGCTAAGTCATATTCTGGCTGCATGGCCATTTAAAAGTTAGTTAATTTGTGGTTCAGTTTTTATTTGTAAAATACCTAAAAACAAGCACCAATTACAAATGTGCATCAACTCTGAAGTTAGTATTTAAGGATGTTCACTACATAAACTAGATATGATTCTATTGCCAACAACATATGCAATTAGGTCACTAGCAAAATTACCATCATTAAGACTAAAAATTTCATTTTCTGGACGTTAGGCTTATGAGCCAGTATACAGAGACTGAACTGGTTTAGGATATCCACAAAAGCCATGGTTTGTTTTCCCATAGTGAGCACATGATACCAATTGATAATTTTCACCCCAAAACTATAATTTTACTTTTATAAGGTACAGGAAGTTTAACATACTGATAATGGACAGTTGGGCTTAGAAATAGAGTATTCTTGCCCTATCACCAATGTAACATCTTTGTTATATAGAAAAGGGAGTTAAATATCTGAATTTCAGCTTTTTCTAGCCCAGTACCTGATGTATAATGAATATTCAGTAAATTCTATGAAAAATAATCATGCATATATGTATGTATATGTATTTATGTGTCCCAAAAATGTATATACATTATAACAGCTGATAGCTGTTAAGTGAAAATGAAGTGTATTTTTAATAAACACTACTTTGTAATTATATTTATAGTGTATGTACATTTTTTGGGACACCTGTATATATACTTTATCTTTAACTACTAAACTTGTTAAATAACTGAGCCTTGTTTTTAACTACTGGAATATAAGTTCAATGTATACAAAGACTGCATTCAGATCTGCATGTCAAAGAAAAATGACCATTACATTAACATATTCTAAATGAAAAATACGTGTATTTGTGCTCTTTGCAGAGGTCCCATTTAATAAAAGAGCACAAAGAGATACTATAATTGCAGGTCAAGTTCAGAGTTAAAGTCATGTCCAAAGCATCATAGATCAGGGTTAAAGAAACTGCAAGATGATTCAGATCCAGAAAGAATAAGCAGCTTCTACAGTTTCCTGATTTTTTTCCCCTGGTGTCTTTAACTATATGTCTTCACTAAGCATAACTCAGTTTACTTACCTTTAGTTTCTAGGATCCTGACAGTTGAGTGGAGAAAAAAATGAAAAGCAAGATTTTCACAACACAAATAGGAATCTGGAACTCTCTATTTATACCTTCTTTTAGGCATCTCTCAGGAGCAGCATCTTCAGTCCCCGGAGGATTGCATTTTATTCCTCTTCTAGAAAAGAGATGGCCTCAAGCTGGTTCTGGTACATAGTCCTCAGGGAGAAGCACCCTTGCTTTCTCATCTACAATTTATTCAGGTGCTCCTCTGGAGAGCATCCTCAGACACTCAAATTAAGACATGCAACTAAATTCCAAGTTTCCTTTACACGTCAGAGACTCGTGCTACGGCAGTACATGGACACATTGGCAAATACAAGCTTTCAGTGCCATCTGTGGAAGAATCGTATGCTCTTAGAAGGCTCCTAAAACTGCATTCTGTCATCTTATTTACTTTGAAATGTTTAAGCTGCTGAGCTTGGTCACATAGTCAGCATCTGAGGGGTTCAGAAATTCTACCAGCTACTATAAAGATCCCTTTCATCCTTTGAAACACATTTTAAAAGTTTTAATGTGGGTTACAGTTGGAGGAAAAAGGAGATAGATACAAGTTCCACTATACTAATGGGATTTAAAAAGATATATATATATATATATATATATATATATATATATATATATATATATATATATGTATATATAACATCTGGTACAACATTTTTGTCTCTTCAGTGATTAATGTGGTTGTACTCTTCTGTTTTCCGTAGAGTGAATTAAAAGGAGCAATGATAAGTACAAAAAAATAAAATAAAATAAAAAATAAAACTGACTCCATGCAAATGAAAGAGATTTGTGGAAAAAGGAATGCTTCTCATTAACTTCTTGCAAATGGAGCCTCCCAAATAACCCTGATGTGCTCGTATTTAACAAAGACTTCCTGAAAGCTGCTTTAACCTATATTAGCATTGGTTCCCTATAAATGTAATGACTGACCATCAGCTGACCTCGATTGGATGATCAATATCAGACAAATGGCCAAATCGACCAGTTACCTAGACATGTTTGTAATTACTGGCTGAGAGAAGCTATATGTTATTACTCAAGTGTGAATATTGTCTGGAAAGAGAGCCACAAAATGTCCCCTACATTTCAAATGCTTTATATCCAAAGATATTGAAACTAAAAATGATGGTTTATTGAATAGCTTCTCCCAGTGGTTTTAGGTATAAAAAAGGACAAATACTTATTTTCCCACCTATCCTTGGAAAAGAAATTAAGGGAATCAAAGCATAGTAGAGGAAAAGAGACTGAGGAAGAAGAGTGAGAAATTAGGTGACAATAGAAATTGGTCTCTACATCTGAGTTCCTGATGGTGACCAGAACAAAGAATGGGAGGCACAGGTTGAGGCTGTCGGCTCTACTTATTCTGATACTTTTCAATCTGGGGACTCTGCAGCCATGGTTATCTCATCTCTGAAGATTTTTGTTTGTTTTTGTTTTTTATCAAAAGGGTTTGTAGATAATGATTTCAGATACATATTTTCTTCTGGATATAGTTATGTTTCTTGATAAATAAGTTTGGGTAGATAATATTTTAAATACCAGAGGGCTGTAAATTATTACTAGTTTAAAGCCCATTTCCAATAATATCCTATACAGATAGATTAATTATTGCTTAAGACCTTCCATACATTTAGTCTCTCTTATAGAGATGTCTCTGGACCATTATCTGAAATACTTGGGTCAGATTTTTAGGAAAGGAATTTTCTAGATTTTAGAAAAGTTACATGGTCATATTCTTGATATTAGGTAACAATATTATTGGGGTATTGATGAGTCCCTCATAGACAAATAGATTGATATTATTTCAACAAACATAGAATATTTAACTATGCAAATACCCTCACAACAGTTTATATACGGTTTTGTCATTGCTTTAGGTCAGCTTGTGCAGCCAAAAGCTTCAGATTTCAAAGTTCCACAGATTTCAAAAGATTGAATAAGGGATTGTAACTCTGTAACTAAAATAATGGTAGAAATTTCATGGGCCTTGGTTTTCTTTTCTGTAAATTGAGGATGATGAAGTGGTTGGGATTTTTCCTTTAAATATGCTTTAATATTTAAGTTTCTCTAAGATGACCTTCCATAGCTGTTTTATAGGCAAGAGAGATTCCTGAATGCTAGTATATCAGCCAAAAAGTGTGAGAGAGAAAGTCTAATGAAAGCCTTCACCTCACCATAGGACCTAAATAAGAAGAGACTAGAAAGGGATCCCCTGTGCTCCACCTCTTCATTCCTGCCTGCCTCCCTCCCTCTCCCTGAACCCCTGACCAACAATTGACCTTTACACTCTTTTTATGATTTTGCCTTTTCTAAAATGTTACATAGTTAAAATCTTGTAAATATATGTAGCCATCTCAGGATGTCTCCTTTCACTTAGCAATATGCACTCAAGGTTCTTCCATGTATTTTCACAGCTTGATAGCTCAGTCTATAAACAAAGAATATTATATTGTATGAATGCACCACAATTTGTTTATCCAATCATTTTAGTTGCTTCAAATTTTTGCGATTATACATAAAGCTGCTATAAACATTCATGTGCATATCTGTGTGGACGTAAGTTTTCAGCTCATTTGGGTAAAATATCTAGGAGTGAAACAGCTGGATCACATAAGGCTAAGTTTAGTTGTTGTTGTTGTTTTTTAAAATATCTTATTGATTTTTTACAGAGAGGAAGGGAGAGGAATAGAGAGTTAGAAACATCGATGAGAGAGAAAGATCGATCAGCTGCCTCCTGCACACCTCCCACTGGGGATGTGCCCGCAACTAAGGTACATGCCCTTGACCGGAATCAAACCTGGGACCCTTCAGTCAGCAGGCCGACACTCCATCCACTGAGCCAAACCGGTTAAGGCCTAAGTTTAGTTTTGTAATAAACTGTAAAACTCTTCTCCAAAGTGTCTATACCATTTTGCATTTCCACCACCAATAAATGAGTGTCCTTATTGTTCTACATCCTCCCCAGGATTTGATGTTGTCAGTGTTTTGAATTTTAGCCATTATAATGGGTGTGTAGTAATATTTCATGACTGTTTTAGTTTGCATTTTCCTACTAACAAATGATATTGAACATATTTTCATATGATTATTGCCATTTGTATATCCTCTTTGGTGATGTGTCCAGATCTTTTGATCAATTTTCAACTTAGTTGTTTATTTTCTTATAGTTGAGTTTTAAGAGCTCTTTGTATATTTTGAATAAAAGTCCTTTATCACTTAAATATTTTATGCCAGCCTATAGCTTGTCTTTTTATTCTCTTAACTTACTATGAAATCATATATATATATATATATATATATATATATATATATATAATTTTTTTTTTCTGGATACTTGGTGGATACTGTCAACTTTTACTATGTCTATTGTTCTAGGAAAACTCATATAATTTTCAAATTCCTAATTTTAACCAATTTCTCTTATTTTTATCTTCCCTATATTTCTAGAACTTCTATTAATGAGTTTTTGGTGTTCTTGGATTGACCTTATATACTTTATTTCTCCAAGTTCCCATATTTAATATTAAATTATTTTGTTCTGCATTCTTAAACCTATCTCCTGAGACTTCTATTAATTTTTATTTCATCTCTCATATTGCTTAATTTCAAATAATCTTAGTGTTATCTAATTGCTTCTTATTAATAATACTCTATTCCTATATCAAGGATGTAATATGACTATTTCGTTAAGAGTATTATTTATGGACTTGTCTTCATTTTTAAGTTTTATTTTCTGCTCTAAATAAAATTTTCTGCACTCAGTTAATTTTTAAAATTTGTTTTGGATATGTTATTTTTGTATTGGTGTATTTAATCACAGCCCTGGTAATCCTTTGCTGTCCCTCCCTATTTTGTGGTGAAGGACCAAGAATTTAGTAGGGATTTCTATGAACTTGGTGGGATTTGTTATCTGGTCAGTCACTTTGTAGGTTGCTGAGAAAGGAGCCTCCCCAATACTCAAATGCCAGTACCTGTTTGTCTTTTCTTTTGAGACAGTTTTTACTGAAAATAATCCCAAAACTCTTTAATTGTGGAATATCAGTCTGATTAGTATTTTAGGAGATAAATAGGAAAGTGTTTTCCATGAACTTCAGCATTCAATATGTATTATTTTACCTAATTCCTCTATTTAATATAATATATAACACCTTAGTCCTTGTATTCTTTGTACCTAATTCCATAAATATGAATCATATTTATCTCATTTATTATTATTTTTTGCCAGACTGAAAAAGAAGTGGGTATCTGGATACTTTTGTTAGGAAATCTCACACTGACGTTCACCTTTTCTACCATGCTCAGTCCCACACTGAGTTTTTTCAGGGTTGTTCTATGAAGATCATTTTTCTTCTCATTAGTATTCCCTCCTGTAAATACCTGGAATTCATATTTACCTATCTTGTTTTGTTTTTTGAGAATACTATGTAAGATTTCTATCTCTATAAAATTTGTTTTAATAAACACCACTACCATTTCCTCTCAGTGTATCTGCATGTACAACTACAAGTTTATTGGATTATAGAAAGTAGCAGAAATAAACTTTTCAATCTTCCAAGTTTACATGTAAATTGACACTTTAATATTCCTTAAATTTGTATTGTATTACTAAATTAAGCACAGAAATGTGCATAAATAAGGATACAGATTGATGAATTGGCACACAATCAACAAAAGCTTATGAGCAACACTCTGAACAAGAAAGAGAACACCACCAGCATCCCAAAACTAGCATAGATTCTGATTCAGTAGGGCTGGACTGGAGCTTGAGATTCTGAATTTCTTTTTTTTTTTTTAATATATTTTATTAAATTTTTACAGAAAGGAAGGGGGAGGGATAGAGAGTTAGAAACATCGATCAGCTGTCTCCTGCACACCCCCTACTGGGGATGTGCCCACAACCAAGGTACATGCCTTTGACCAGAATCGAACCTGGAACCCTTCAGTCAGCAGGCCAACGCTCTATCCACTGAGCCAACCTGGTTAGGGCAAAAGATGCTGCATTTCTTTAAGCTACTGATGTGCTGAGGGTACAGAACCAGAAATCACACTTTTAGTAGAAGAGCTTTAAGACACCAGTTGCCACTGCAAAGGAGTTCTTGACTGGGTTGTTTTGTTTGTTTGTTTGTTTGTTTGTTTGTTTTCAATTTCCAATGGAGTCGTTGTAGAAAATGGATGTATTTTGGTCTCTATTTATTACTCTAGCACCATGGTTGGCAAACTGCGGCTCGCGAGCCACATGTGGCTCTTTGGCCCCTTGAGTGTGGCTCATCCCAAGCCTTAGGAGTACCCTAATAAGTTATTAACAATGTACCTACCTATATAGTTTAAGTTTAAAATATTTGGCTCTCAAAAGAAATTTCAGTCGTTGTACTGTTGATATTTGGCTCTGTTGACTAATGAGTTTGCCTGCCACTGCTCTAGCAGATTCTCCTCTTTTCAAATAGTGGTCACAAATATCCTGGGGAACAAACACACAGCCTCAGGTATAAAATCTTCTGAGTCTATTTAACGCTAAAATTTTGATAGAACTAGGAAAATTAGTCAGTATAGTGTACCATGAGCATCTCTTTGTGGATTTATTATGAGCAGATTATTTTTTTAAAAAAAATATATTTTATTAATTTTTTACAGAGAGAGGAAGGTAGAGAGATAGTTAGAAACATCGATGAGAGAGAAACATTGATCAGCTGCCTCCTGCACATCTCCTACTGGGGATGTGCCCGCAACCCAGGTACATGCCCTTGACCGGAATCAAACCCGGGACCCTTCAGTCAACAGGCCGACGCTCTATCCACTGAGCCAAACCGGTTTTGGCTGAGCAGATTATTTTTACTATAAGCTTGTTTCTTCACTTCCAAGAATCACTGATCTTTCCCATGCTGGCCCTTAGCTTTTTGATGTGGGGGTAAAATCCAATGGAGGCTAGACTTGCTGATTTCCTGCATCCTACTGTCACCTCACCCCAGCCTATATTCTTTTGAAGGAGAATATAGGGGGCAACCTGGGGGGCGGGGGTAGCAATCTGAATCTGTGCCAGTAACCAGTATCCTAATGCACATTATTGTTAGCCTATAATTAAGTCACTGCCCCTTCCTTAGGCAATAATCTGTTTTCCTAAATACTCCCAATTTACAAGAGCCACAAATGAAGAATTTAACAGCTTAGCCAGAGGAGAGGGAGGTCACCGGCACCACCCAGGCCAGGACTTTAGCTATAATCTTACTTCCCATTCTAACTAACTTAAGTAGGGCTGCAAAAGCCCACCACAAGAGCCCAGAAGTTAGGAAACAATTTTAGGAATATATATAAAGAGTAATCTCATTGTATAAGGGGGTTCAGGCTTTGGATCTTCAAATACCCTGAGCCAGCAGCGCTTTGAATAAAGGTTTCTTTTTTTTCCCCCTGAATCTCCGAGTACTCATTGTGTATTTTCTGGTCACCTGGTAAATTCTGAAGCACTTTGGCATTCTCCTTATTTGTTCTGACTTTATTTAAAGGAGCAGTGCACAATGGCATGACAGTTTGCCTATAACAAAACCAAAAGGAGGAGAATGTGTATTTCCCTAAACTCACTGTGTTCCTTTGGTAGTGTTTCCCACTCAAGCTGGACTGTAGCCTTTCAGGTTTCATAATGAAGTCTGGTCAACTCCTACAAGGTTACTGTTTCTCACCGGCTCTCCAGGCCACTACTTTGACAACAGTGTCAGGACTTAATTCATGAATGAACGGTTTCCTATTTCATAAAATTGGCTTTCTGGAATCTATGGAAGAATGTTTCTGCCTCGTTTCTCAAAAGACTGCAAAGTGCTAGATGGTGCTTTTAACACCTGTGATACGTCTATCTATTCTCACTGTCAGGACCTGAGTGGATGACTCTGAAATGGTATTTCCTCCCTAGGAAGAAGTGTAGTTATTTTACCAGTTAGCTCCCCATGATAGAAGCTTCCAGAAAACAATTAAAAATAAAAACTTTATAAACCTCTTCCTTTCTGTGTAAAACCTAGTAATCATAGGAAATTTACTTTCATCAGCTTTCTTTACTCATCTTCCTTCCTTTGGTTGACCTCCTTCCATTTTGCCATGAATTTTAAACATTCTGAAGTTCTTCATAAATCTCATCATCATACTAAAACTATATAGTTCTAAACTAAACTATGATTTCTGAGAATACACCAGATATCTTCATGCCTATTTTTCACAGCCATTATTTCCAACTATGTTGGTTTTATAAATTGCCATAATCTAAGGTACAGACACTCATAGTGTAAAATTCTCAGATGAACCCTCATATTCACCATATTAAACATGACTCTCAGACCAACCACTCAGGTGTGTTGGATATATAACTCTATTCCTTTAACTCAGCATAAGTTCATGTTGGTACTTCCATCATGCCTGGCAGGTGGAAAATATATCCTACTATTGCAGAGGTCCCTGCCTCCCCAAGATTGAGTCAGCTCTGAGGAGAGGTCATTATACAGTATCAAGGCATTGAAGGGAACTTGTCTGGTTATTGAGCAACATGTGCCCAAAGATTATCTGTGAGACACCTACATGACCTTTACAGCTTCCATAGCTAACTGCTACTTTCGTCCTAAAATTGATCCATACAAATCTTATGAAACTGGCCATGTTTCAGTCTGTCGATCTGGCCCATGCAGGTATCCATCATCATTAGGGCACTTAGTACAATATCTGACATTCATATTAACCATATTAATTACAGTACAGTTATTTTGGTTCTGTAGCAAGAGGATAAATCCCATTCAATTAGCAATCAGAGTACAGTTATTTTTCATCCCCATGTTAGACACTATTTTAACTCTGGTATCTTTGGCTAACTCCTCATTGATTTCAGAAAATTTGCTCTCTTCTTCTAATTAACTCCCTGTTCTAACCCCAGAGTCCTAATTTATTACCATGTGGATAATTTTCCATTTTTATTTCTGGCAAAGATACTTTAGTCTGTTCAGGAAATGTAGTCTGTTCTGGAAATTAAGCCAATATTTTTCTTTTTGAGACAGAGTTAATAAACAGAGATGAATTAATTGAATGAAATACAGAAAGGAGAAAAAGGCATAAATATAGATTATTTTAAATAAAAGTTTCAAATACATATGTTAGATTTATATGTAAAAATATTAAGATATACTTGCTTTCTTGGTGTAAAATTAATGCATTAATCTGTTGAGTGTTAATACTTTCCACCTTATGTACCTAAGAGATTATAGGAAGATAAAACCAATTACTTCTCTTTATCCCTATAGACAATTAACTGATTCCTTTTTTTTTATTTTCATAAACTCAGGGTCAGTCATAAGCACACAGTTTCATCTGTTTAGGACATTGTTTGGGATTTAAAAGCAAAGGATTCAGAGAAAAACCCACTTCCAGGTACATATTACATATAACAAAACATAAGGCTCTCAATTTAGAGTAGATGTGGTAAAAGTTAAATTGCAAGTCGTATTTGATTGTATGTTCTTTTTATATTCTATACCTGCACTGCCTAATACAGTGGTCTTTTAATATTTAAATATAAATTAACTAGAGTTAACCAGAATTTGAAAAGGATTTGCACAGTTGTACTATGTACATTCCAAGTGCTCAATAGCCATACGTAGCTATTGATCTACTTATTCTATATTATAGAACATTCCCATCACTTTAAAAAAATTCTGGTTGGACAATTCTGGTCCAGATAGTAACCACAATATTCCTGTGAGTTTGGAACTTTTTTCATTTTGAAGATTAATTAACTATATCTCAGAGAATTAAAGAAGCTACAAGTTATACACTTGTGAAACTATAAGACCTAGGATTTGAATTTACTGCAAAGAAAATACTTGAAAAAATATTTTGGGACACTTAACTACTTTCATACTTTCTGAATGTTATTGTACTTGTGGAATAACTTATGTGAGAACCCCGCAGAGGGATCCCACTCCGTCCCACCGACCGACGGCGACCCCAATCAACCACAGGAGACGTCCCTTGATGCAAACTGCAAGAGGTTTTATTCCAGCGCGCGCTGGGGCTCAGCTCATACTCACGCAGGAGCAGAGGAGATGGGCGCCCAGTCAGGGGTTTTTCATCTTTTTATATGCAAAAATCACACATCAGGGAGGGGTGGCATGCAGGAGGGTAAGAGGAGAACAAAGGAATTCCAAAGGGGTCTGGTTTGTGTCTTGATAGGGATAAGGCACTCCCGCTTGGTGTTTTTACAACCTGTTTATCTCAATGGTTGATTGAAGCCTGCCCTTTGTTGGGGCTATCTCCTGGAACCTCCTCAGGGAGGGCGTCTTTCCCTCTGCTCCTATCTCTAGTGGGGGAGGGGGGAGCCTGGGGAGTTGAACTAAAACAGGCAATTAGGCCTGACAGCTGGGCCTGTGCATTTTGTAACATTCTTTTATTCTTTCACTTACATATGTTTTGTTTTGCATAAAGCAACGGTTGATAGGGTTTTTGAAATGTTTCAGATGGAGTCACCCACCTCCAACGCCAAGAACAACTCATTTCCAGGTCATAGATAAAAATGGAACCTGTTTGTAGTTCATCCTCTGACTACATGTAAAGTATATTTTAAAATCAAGAACCATGGACTCAGGACGAAAGCTCTAACGCTAATAAAATTTATTTTTGTGTACTTACTATTGTTGTCTCTTTTAATTTCTTAAAAAACCTGAGTATCTCAATGGATTTTCAGAGAAAAAAGTCTGAGCATTCTGCTACGAATCTGTTGCGTCTTGACACTGTAGATGATGGGGTTCATCAAAGGTGGGAAAAGGATATAGATGTTGCCCATGAGGACATGGACCATGGGGGAGAGATGCTTGCCAAAACGGTGCACCATTGTTAGGCCAATGATAGGGATGTAGAACACCAGGACAGCACAGATGTGGGAGATGCAGGTCTGAAAGGACTTACGCCGCTCCTCCTGAGAGGCGATTGCCAGAACTGATTTAAGAATCATGACATAGGAGAAAAGGATAAGAACAGCATCCAACAATAGTGTGCAAATGACCAACATCAGGGCATAGTAGCTATTGAATCGGATGTCTGAGCAAGCTAGACGGAGAAGGTCCTGGTGCAGGCAGAAGGAGTGAGAGAGAATGTGGGGATGGCAATAATTTAAGAACTTTAGGCGAACGATGACTGGAGGTATGAGTAGTGTACTCCTACATACGATTGCCACCCCAATTTTTATGATTTTGTCATTAGTTAGGATGGAGGAGTAGCGCAGTGGGTGGCAAATGGCGATGTAGCGGTCAAAAGCCATAGCGAGGAGAACAGAGGACTCCATGAAGGACAGACCATGGATGAAATAGGACTGGGCAATGCAGGCATCCAGGCTGACTTCCTTGCTGAGCCCCCACAGGGTCCCCAGCACCGTGTGCACTGTGGACAGCCCCATGCACAGGTCAGTGAGGGCCAGCATGGCCAGGAAGTAGAACATTGGCTGGTGCAGGCTGGGCTCAGTCCGGATCACATGCAGCACCATGCAGTTGCCCAGAAGTACCATGGCATAGATGGCAGAGAAGGGGATGGAGATCCAGGGATATTGCTGCTCCAGGCCAGAAAATCCAGTGAGATGGAAGGAGGAGAAATTCATAGTAGGGCTTATTGAAGCAATCACTCTGGAACTGAAATACATCTTCCAGGCAGCAAGTGTGTTTATTTCAAAGGAAATGATTCGATTTCAGGTGAGTTGGATAGAATTTTGAAGTAAACTGTGCTATGCTAAGTCAATTGACTTGACAAAACATAGCCAAGCAACTCTGTTTTAGAGGCATATTACCTGCTGTGTAGAAGAGAGGGGACTTTTTTTTATGTAATTTAAGAGTCATTATTCATCCACTGGCAGGGCTCAGAGCTGTTCTTAGGAGCCACATGTAAGAACAAATAGTTTGCAGTAGAAAACTAATTTTCAGAAAAGATATAGTACCTGGTACATTTTCCCAAGGATGCTGGTGAGATGCTGTAAATGTAAAATTGGGAGTTGAGGTTCTCAAAATAATTCTCCCCCTTTTCCCTCCAGTTTATCAAGCATTTAAGAATAATCCTGGAGCTTTAATATTATAAGTGCATTTAAATAGTCATTTCATACCCATCGTTTCCTACATTGTGCTGCCTCCAAATGCATTTTTCCTCCATATAGTATTTAATGAAGGTGTTTCTGTTTTATTCCACTCCAGATGACATAGCCAACAATTACTTTTTCTTCCTTGGTGATAGATAGGGAAGAATATTTATACACAAGACCTTTGGTGAATGATTTCCCACAGGAGCGCTGTCCCTCTGAGATGTTAGACTCATCTGTGCCTTTGGGGCACAGAGACTTAGGTTGTAGATCCACACCCTCTGGCATTAGTCCATTGTATTCTGTGAACTCATTCATTCATTCAATCGGTCCATTGAGTGTTCATTTAATATGCTTTTATGGAAGAGATTGAGCAATTGTTTTTTTTTTTTCGTTAGAATTTGCCATTTTATAGACCAGAAGGTTAATGTCAAGTAGCTGTCTAGAATTTTAAAAGCCTCATTGCAGTAGAATTGATTGGCTTCTCCTTCACATAATTTTCCTGCCTTAAGTTCTGGCCCTGAAAGTCTTCGCAAAAGATTTAAAGGCTGCTGTAAAGTAGATAGGTGCTTAAAAGTCCATACTGGCTTTCCTGTTTGATTTAGTTATTTCAGTGTGTTAAAGTGGCATCAGATTCTGGCTTGCTTTTGTGACCTATTCCTCATCTTTATTATTATAGCTCACCAGGCAGCTCCTCAGGTTAATCTTCTTTGGAATGTACCTTTTGTCCCTGTCAACATTAGATAACTTAGCTCACTATTTTAATACATTTCCTCCATCAAATGAAATTTCTTTGTCCTTTAAAGAAAAATTGGTCAGCTTTTAAAGATTCATTTTTCAAAATTACCATTTCCCTTCTTTTATGAGACTTTTCTACCGATGTTCTCTGCCTAAGATGGTTTTTCACAAGGAGGAGACAGGGGTTGAGGTGAAGTTCCTCAACCTTTGCTTCCTCTTGTAAAACAGTCTTACCTCACCCTACGCATCTCCTCTAGTTGGTTGGAGTTTTATCTTTTATAATAAATTCATAATAGTAAGCTAAAAAAAAAAACAGTCTTAAATTTAAACCCTCTGCATCTCAACCATCACTTTTCAGGAAGCCCCTTATATGTTCCCATATATTTTATTATTTTGATAACACATATTTATATTTATAAACATTGCACAATTATAGAGGTACAAAAATAAGATAAGCCCTAGTTGGTTTGGCTCAGTGGAAAGAGCATCGGCCTGTAGACTGAAAGGTCCCAGGTTCGATTCAGGTCAAGGGCACATGCCCAGGTTGTGGGCCCGACCCCCAGTAGGGGGCGTGCAGGAGGCAGCCGATCAATGGTTCTTCCTCATCATTGATGTTTCTACCTCTTTTTCCCTCTCCCTTCTTCTCTGAAATCAATAAGAATATATTTTTTAAAAAATAAGATAAATATAAATACATTGTAAAAATGCCACATGCATCTTATTGTCACATGCAATCAGTCTTGTGTCATTGAATATAAGGTTTAGATGACATATAAAACAGATGCTGCCCTAGGAATCCTTGCTGACCTTGGGTACAACATTCAGAATTCAAATAAGATTCCTACAATTCTGACCCAGTCATATAGACAAATCCCTGGGATTGAGGACAAAGGAATCAAAGGATGTAGGCATACATTAAAAGCACATACGCTCATTCAGGATTCTTCAAACTAACCACAAATTTTTATGGTGCCTCCACAGAGAGTATCAGCCTTTTATCAACAGAAGATCAATAGATGTTGGAATTTTATTGAAGTTCTATTTTAAGATGTAGATGGGAGTCAGAAGAGGATAGTGTTGATGAGACCAATCAATGAAGACTTCAAGAGGAAAGTGTTCAGATATGTCAGATGCACCATATGCTCCACCTGCACTAAAAAAGAGAACAAAAAGACCAACATTTCCCCAAACATCATGCTGTGTTATGCCACCTCAAAGTCATGGTGCATAATAATTCTTTTTAATTTGTAGCAACCAGAACAATGCCTGGCATAAAATAAATAACTAAACAGAATAAGCAGCAGTGAATTTGAGTCTGGGGAAGTGATAGGATTCTGGTACTCCCTCTGTGTGCTTTGTCTAGAATTCTGGAATGTTCATTTAGAAAGCACACATGTGATCAAATTAAACACATCATATTTTCAGGGGACTTTTTTTCTTATTCTTTTCAATTCAAACTGACCCAAGTGTTCAGGCATCTGTACTTTTATTTCTCTCATTGAAAATAATATCCTATATTATTATTTTTCAAATTAGATAGGTTAATGACAAATAGTCTTTGCTTACCCTAAAGGCATAGAGCAAGAATGTTGGGTCTAAAAATCAGTGTCTTTATAATTATATTGAATAGAAAACATGGTTGTTGTTTTTTAAGACAGTCCAGGTTTTTGTTTATTCTTCAGTATAATTATTTAATGACACCCACACAGGAATTGCTTTGAACAATTAATTAATTATATTGCCACTCTTTGAGAGATAATTTCTCTAATGGTCCCATCTGTCCACCAGCAGGGGGCAGAAGTAATCCATTGACTCTTCTCCTTCCTCCCTCCCCCGCCCGCCCTTTCTTCAAAGAAGCATAAAGCAGGTTTGTTTTAGACCTGGTTAAGCATAAGTGAGGACAAGCGTCTTAGCTCTTAGCATGGCTAAAGAACTAAGAACCTTCTGTAAGGCTAATCCAAAGAATATGTGTTCAGAGGTTCTGATATGGTAACACTGGAGATAATTTATTCACCACAAACCCAGAGTAAACTTGAAATTTCAGTTTACATGAAGTGTTATGATTATTAATTTTGTGAATGAGCTCTTTATTATATATTATTTCTTTGTTTATATATTTTTACGATATATTTATACTTTTCTATTTATATTGTGTAAGTTATCTATAAATGTATTATTATCATGATTAAAATATTGAAACATTATTATCCATAATTTAGAAACATGATAAATATTATATTATATGGTACATATGTTTAACTGTTGCCATCTGTGTATTTAATACATTTTCCTTAGGATTTGTGTGATTTGATTAAAGTATGACATAAATACAGGGAGTTTACCTGTTTTATTTTAATATTTTCCTATATCTAAGAAAATGTGAGACAATTTAAATAAAAAACAGATATAATAAAATGACAAACACATCCGCCGAGTGGTCCCAGATTAGAGAGGGTGCAGGCCAGCTGAGCTACAGCCCCTCCCCATGCATGAACTTTGTGCACTGGTCCACTAGCAAATATATAAAGTATTATACATATTTAAAATTGTTCCCAATGAATTGTAGACTAGGTCAATAAAATCTAATTCAGGCCAATAAAATATAATTATAGAATAGGCCAGTAAAATATAATCCAATGAAATGTTATCTCATTTTCAAGATAAAGAAATTTATAAAGATTTTCTAAGAAATTAAGTACCAAAACCCAGGTAGGGGAAGTTTTCTGTCATTATTTGTTCAAATAGGTTTTCCATTTCTTGCTCTCTCTCTTCTTCTGGCACCCCCATTATACAAAGGTTGGTATGATTAAAGTTGTTCCAGAAACTCCTTACACCATTATCATTTCCCCCCCCTTTTTTTGTTGTGCTGATTGGGTGTTTTTTGCTTCTTTATATTCCAATGATTTGACTATCTGTTTCAGCTACTCTACTGTTGAGTTCCTGTAATGTATTCTTCATTTCAGTTAGTGTGTTCTTCATTTCTGACTGGTCCTTTGTTATGTCTCCTATGTATTTGTTGGAGTATTTCCTAAGTTCATCTACTCTTCCCCTAAATTCATTGAGCATCTTTATAACCAGTATTTTCAACTCTGCATCTGGTAGAATACTTGTCTCTATTTTGTCTAGTTCTTTTTCTGGAATTAAACATTTGGGACATTTTGTTTTTGTGTTAGGATTTTGTCTCCTCAGTTTGTCAGCCTTCCTGTGTTTGTTTCTATGTGTTAGGTAAAACTGCTAAGTCTCCTGGGCTTGGTAAAATGGCTTTATGTAGTAGAGGTCCTGTAGGGCACAGCGGTGCAGCCTCCCCAGTCACCTGAGCTGGGCACTTCAGGTCCACCTCACATGTGAGCTTTGTGCACCCTCTTATTGTAGTTGAGCCTTGATTGTATTTGCCATGCCAATGGCAGGGATTTACCACCAGGGTGATAGTCTACTACCATGGAGGATCTGCTGTGCAGGGGCTGACCCCATGGAACAGAATACAATTCAGTGGAGCTCAGGTACTCACCCTGTCCACCCCTTGAGTGTGTTGCTCAGGGAGGTAATTGGGTGGTGCTTCCACATTATCTGAAGCCATTCACCAGGTGTGCTGGCTCTGGGGCCTCCCAGGAAGTGCAGGCCAAGATCAGCAGCTGCCTGTGCCCTTTTTGAGGCCACCTTGCATGAGCTACAAAGTGATCTGTAGATGGCTGCTACTTGTGCTGGATTTGGGAAAGGCCAACCTCTGAACCAAGGCTGGCAGTTGCTAGTGCAGGCAATGGGGCACTTAGGGAGAGGTATGGGGCACACAGAGGCCAGATTCTGCTTGTTTGAGAGATTTTTAGGAAAGTTGGCTGCATGAGCCAAGACAGGCCTTTGGGCCTACAAGTTGGGTGGGGTTTCAAGGAATCACCAGGGCAGGGTGAACAGTGTTAGCCATGTTGATTTAGCCAGCCGTGGGCAAACTACGGCCCGTGGGCTGGATCCGGCCGTTTGAAATGAATAAAACTAAAAAAAAAAAAAAAGACCGTACCCTTTTATGTAATGATGTTTACTTTGAATTTATATTAGTTCACACAAACACTCCATCCATGTTTTTGTTCCGGCCCTTCGGTCCAGTTAAAGAACCCATTGTGGCCCTGGAGTCAAAAAGTTTGCCCACCACTGATTTAGACTCAGCCATGTCATCTGCCTCCCTACTTTGTGGTGGGAGGACTCAGCAAAGGAACAGTGGCTTCTGCCAGCACTTCTACCTGGAAAAAAGGTTCCCCTCCATACCCCACCCTGATGCCAGAAAATTTATTTCCTCCCCATGTGTCCCTGGTGCCTTTAAAGCTGCTGCCCCAGTGCTGGAGTGAGTGGATCGCAATAAATTAGTGCATTGACCCTTTAAGAGGAATGTCTGGGGCTCCAGAAGCCCTCCTTCTCACTCAGCCACAATCCCCATTGGTGTCTACATCCAGAAGTTATCAGGACTTCTCTTCCCAACACTGGAACCCTGGGCTGGGGGTTCTGGTGTGCGGCTGAAGCTTCTCACTCCTAAAGGGAACCTCCCCCCCCCCCAATTTTTAACCAATACATGTGGGAGTAGAACCAGCCAATTTTGTATCTCTGCCCCTCTTACCAGTCTTCGTGTAGTTTCTTCCTCATATTCTTAGTTATAGGACTTCTGTTCAGCTAGATTTCAGGTGGTTCAGAATGATGGCTGTTCTGTAGTTTGGTTGTAATTTTGATGTGGTTGTAGGAAGTTCCCAATACTGCATTTATCTACACTGCCATCTTGACTGGAACTGTACATCATTTTTACTGAGGTGTGATCTGTTAAATTCTTTGGCCGCCGAATAGTTTTTAAGTACAGAAAAAAGGGATAGCAATGTAAGGATGCAGGATAAAATGGGAAAATAAAAGAAAATAAAACTTTTCTGGAGTGATGTTGAAAATTTGCTATGCAGTGAAAAGTATAATGAACCCAACTGTGTGCTTGAAATTCAGAATTATCATCACCATGGTCATTATTGAAACAAAACCAAAAAGGGGGTAGTAATCCAAATAATCTTTGTTTCTATATGGGAATGCAAACAAGATTTCTCTTCTTTGCCCAGCATCTGAACAAGTTGGATAAAGTCTATCAAATGTATACAGAGGAAAAACAATTAATTCAAACAGTGTAAGTCTGCCCTACTGCTGTTGTTGATTTCATAAGCTTCTATATATTGCTTTATTGTTTGCTAGTTCCAATATTTTTTTTATCCTTTGCACTTTACTGACAAGCACCTACCGCATGCAAGGGTGTCAGTTATCAATGGATTGCCTCTCAATTACAAATCTAAACTTAATGGGCTCTTCTATGATAATGGAGATAGACTCTTAAAAATTCCAGTTGACACAATGATAAATTGTGCTGGTGAGGCCCTAGGGGATTCTCTTCCTAGTTCTATTGTGATCCTTTAGTCAGGATCCTGCAAAAATCTCTGTCTCTGCAGCACCAGAATATGGCAAGGCATTCAGCCTCTTTGGTGCCAGCCTCTAGCTGTACACATGGCTTTGCAGCAGAACATTTCAGGCTAGCACCTCCTGTGAGTGGCTCCCCTTTTTATACCCCATGGATGGCTTTGCAATAAAGTGTTATTCTTCTGGAATTTTCCCATGACTCACTTCTTCAACCCTCAGTTTTATAGAAAGATCTGGGGTTCAGTTAATTTACATGGGTGGCTTCCACTGACACCCCAGGGAGCAGATTCTCAATAAATGCTTCTGGCAGGGCACCTCCCAATGGGTGGCTACTTATGCATCTTCCTTTAGGCAACTTTGCAGCCTCAAAAATTGTTTAACCTGTTGATCCTCAGGCATGCTCTCTCTCAAGAGCTTTGTTTATCAGTCCCAGGAGAAAAACCTCCCCCAGATTATTTCTTAATTGATTGCTCTATATAAGAACTAGGAGCAGTGACTGCTCCCTATGTCTTCTCTTATATTTTTAGGGTCCTCTTTACTCCTTATTGACTAATCTTTAATTTCTCCAATCTCTGGTTATAGTTAATAATTCCTTATCATTACATGTCTCTTTTTCAAATTTCAATGTGGTTTTTGGCCTCCTCATTGAAGCTGATACACTGGGCTGTTCAATAATGAAAAAAATCACACAGATTCCTGAATATAAGAGATTGGGGGATATGAATGGTGCTAGGTAAGCAATAATATTTCTTGCTCTGGTTTTTCTCTTTCATGAGACAGCTCTTTTAGGCATCATAATGAATATTAATTAATGACACCACTTCTACTCTTATTGTCCATAATAATGTTAATAAAACATTATTAGATTACATTTCCTAAGACATGTATCAGGCACTGTTAAGTGTCAGATGTTGCAATTATTGCAGAATACCCCAGAAAAACCAAGCGATGCTTTGAAGAAGTGGAAAGGCACTGTTTTAATTACACTGATGGACTCCTGGAAATAATTTCCAGATCAGAGTGAAGTAGCATGTGGAAGGCTTCACTTTTTATAACCTTCTGGACCTTTGTTCTGCAGATATGCTCTCCCCAACCCCTTCATGGCCCTGCAGGAAGACCCCCGGTGTTGATGATCCGTCCTGGCGCCAGTGATAATGGCTCCCCCCTCCCCCAGGGAAGTTCATTGTTCCTGACATGCCTTACAAGACCAGTTTCCTCCTCACAATAAACTTTTTTGTATGCTTTATCTCATTTAATCCTTATAGTCACACCATAAGAAAGACATAGATCATTTTGGATATTTTATAGGAAAGAAAAAAAAGGTTCAGGCAGCATATGTGAAGTGGTAATGTATTTAATCCAGGCTGCTTGACTTCAAAGCTTATGTTCTAAACTGCTATACCATTTTATCTCACTTGTCAATTCACTGTATAAGCATCTCATATGCAGAGTGGCTAGTGAAAGGGTGAGGGCTATGCCCCCCATCTTACCCTGGATCCTCCATGTTAGGGCAGAGGCCATGTGCTCAGAAGAATGCCTTCTTCCCTGAAGCCCAGGCCCCTGCTGGCCACGCCCGGGATTTCTTTGAACTAACCAATGACAAGCAAGGGATGTGCGCGCCATAGAGATGACCACATCCTGTGTAACAAGACCCGACTTGCGCCTGGCCAATCGGCAGGGCCCACAGTCAGCTCCCCTCCCCTCACTATTAAAGCCCTGATTTTCTCATGGGTGGCACTCGGTTTCCCGTCGCTGCGTCGACTGGAGGCCCGGGTCGGGTTAGCTAACTCAATAAAGGACCTTCTGCTTTTGCATCGGACTGGCTCCCTGGCGTGGTTTCTTGGGGAGCTTGAATTCTGGGCATAACAGTTAGATTGCATTCTTTTGTTTATAAATTTCTAATTTTAAATGTGTCCTCTACAGTGTTCACCAAAGTTTATATTCATATTTTATTTTATCCTGCCCTGTCCTTCCTTATCATATCTACCAGGGGGCAGTTTTTCTTCAATTGTCTTTCCTTCTTACTTGAAATTATCAGAATACCAAACATGTTGCTGATAGGGGCAGAAATGGAATGTTGGGGAACCAGCTAGAATTGTAAGAAATACTAAATATGCTCTTTGAACTGTTATTGTTTTATTCTGATTAAAGAAGGCACATTCTAACTTGGTGGGCAGCTTCACTCTGGACCTGGGAGCTCACCTGGAAATTCAGCCCATACTCCTCATCTATTATCATGGAAAGATTAACAACTTTGCTGCAGAAACCAGAGTTGCCAGCCCTTTGAAGACCTTTGCCCTTTTTGCATATCACTAAGCCCTTTGAAGAGCCCCAGCCCTCTGCTTACCTGTTAACTGCCCATTTGGCATACCCTTTGGATAGTTCCTCATGTAATCTTTGTCCTCCTCTTACACTAAATAAGCAGCTAGCTTATGATGGGGTACAGAGTAGATTTTTATGGATGACCTGCTATTTTCCCATACTGCTGGCAATATTGGAATAAACATGCATATATGATTCAACCCTATCTCTGCTTAATTGGCTCAAGTAGTGACAGGCAACAGGGACCCATTGATTGTCCTATTACATTACTACTGTATTTGTCAATGGTTTGGTACATACCATTCATCCTTTCCATTTTTTTTCTCCTTCTATTTCTGACCAGCATCTACTCATCCTTATCACTCATTTCAACCTCTGATCTCATTAAACCCTGTACACACTGATTTATAGTCACTTGTTAGATGCCTTACTTTCAATACTTTCCAAATTAGATTACTATTTGGGGTACAGAGGAGACATGAACTATTTCAAATTCTTACTTTATTTCAAGCAGCCAGCACCCATCTAAGGGGCTATTGAATGAGGAAATAACATAGGGTGTGCTGCTGATGATAACACTATGCTAATGACTACACGGGTAGAGCAGCCATCAGCGGTAAGATAAGGAAGAGAAGAGACCTCCAGTCAATTCTTGAATATGAATGCAAAAGCATCCTGAAGAGACTGGGATTCCTTTGGTATAAGCCTGTGACAGGATTTAGGGAATATCAAGCCACAAAAAGTCCCTCAGTCCTATCTTTTTCACAATATTAGCAGGCCCCTCTTCCAAATACAGACTGTGAAAGGCTCCAGGGCAGAGGCAGTGAAATGCTCTTCCCCAGCTTCCTGTCCCGCAAGCAGATCTGTATAAGGTGATGAGGGAAGAGCAATGGGAACAGCAAAACATGTAAAAAAAAAATTAGAGGAACAGGAGTATCTCTAGGCAGAAGAATTTAGTGGATTTGGGCTGTGACATTCTGGGCAACTGAAGACATTTATAAGCAAGGCTAAAAAATAATATAAATAAAACAGCAAAATTCTAACCCCCAAATTAATCTTCAACTTGAATGCTTTTCTGAATCAAAAAGAAGAAAAAAAAAAAAAAACAGCAGGGTCTGCTTCCCACATATTAACTATTTTATTATTTTTTAATCTTTATTGTTGAAAGTATCACATAGGTCCTCCTTTTCCCCCCATTAACTTCTTCCAGCCCACTTCCATCCCCCATCACCCCCGAGACCTTCACCACCCCATTGTCTTTGTCCGTGGGTTATGCATACATGCATACAAGTTCATTGGTTGATCTCTTCCCACCCATCCTCCCCTGCCTTTCCTCTGAGGACACATATTAACTGTTTACAACCTCTCTTTTCATGGAATCCAAGATATAGACATACTTTCCTGACCTCTGACCTAGCCCTTCATTTCTTTATGTTTTAAATGCCTTGCCCTCCCATGTGCCCAGCTGAGTGAGAGAGGCAGACATAATTAAAAAACACCAGTTCAATGAGAATAAATGCTTTTTATTAGGCAGAAGCCAGATGCTCAAAGCCCTTCATAGAATTCCCATGTGCAGCTGTTGGGCTCTGGGGCGAAAGGCACCTTTTCCGGAAAACAGGAAAAGGAGCTCAGTGGTATTTGTGAGCCAGGGCAGTGGCCACACCCAGTGCCACCTTCTGGAAGGCACCCTGCACCTGGGGGGTGAATTCCTTGCCAAAGTGGCGAGCCAGCACAACCACCAGCACGTTGCCCAGGAGCTGTGAGGAAGACACAAGAGGCATGGTCATGGTTAGCAGATGGACCAGATTGGACTTAGAATATTCCAGCCTCTTTCCAAGCTGTGTTTTTCAAATATAAGCAGAAAGATAGTAGGATCTCTGATGATACTATTGATGCAAATCCATCCACATCAGGCTGAATTTTTACTTGATAACATTCTTTCCTTTCTGTCTTACCCCAGAACTTAAGTTATCACTTTTATTCTTTTTAAATATATTTTTATTGATTTCAGAGAGGAAGAGAGAAAGAGAGAGAGAGAGAGAGAGAGAGAGAGAGAGAGAGAGAGAGAGACCAATGATGATAGAGAACCATCCATTGGCTGCCTCCTGCACGCCTCCCACAGGGGGTCAAGCCCACAACCCAGGCATGTGCCCTTGACCAGAATCAAACCCAGGACCCTTCAGTCTGCAGGCCAATGATCTATCACTGAGCCAAACTGGCCAGGACACTATTATTCTTTAGAACCATTCAAAGAAGTAGTAACACATTTGAAAAGAAGACATAAAGGAGAGAGAGTATAGGTTATTTTAAGTGGACTGAAAAAGACTTTTGTAAAAATTTAACACTCAAAATAAACAGTTTACTTCAAAAATGAAGAGAAGACATTGCAGAAAATGAAAAGAAAAGAAAAAAGAGCGAGAATAAATAAGAGAAAACAATGGTTGTGAGCAAAGAAAGCACAAGAAATTAAATGGTTCTGTGTAGTCCTTAGTGACGTATATAAAACTATATACATTTTGAAAGGCATTAAATAATGAAATATGGTAAGGTTAAAAGGAACCTGGAAGAACGGGTAGGTGAAGAACCAAAGAGAAAGCCTAGAAAGTGAAAAGCAAAAAGTAGAACATCTCCTAGACTCACCTTGAAGTTCTCAGGATCCACGTGCAGCTTGTCACAATGCAGTTCACTCAGGCTAGCAAAGGTGCCCTTAAGGTTGTCGAGATTCTTCAGACCCTCGCTGAAGGAGTTCAGCACTTTCTTGCCATGGGCCTTCACCTTACTATTGCCCATCACAGCAGCGGCATTGGACAGGTCCCCAAAGGAGGTGAAGAACCTCTGAGTCCAGGGGTAGACCACCAGCAGCCTGAGGGGTGAATGCAGCACAGAAGACAGAGGGAGTCAGTGCCTGTCAGAAACTCACACACCCAGCTTCCACTCTTTCCTTATGCCTGGATACCTACCTGCCCAGGGCCTCACCACCAACTTCATCCACATTCACCTTGCCCCACAGGCCAGAGACAGCGGCCTTCTCATCAGCAGTCAGATGCACCATGGTGGCTGTTTGTGTAGTTGCTAGTGAACACGGTTGTGTCAGAAGCAAGTGTAAGCACCAGCTAACCCTGCTCTTCTTTTATGTCCTGCCCTGGCCCCTGCCCTCCCAGCTCCTGTGAGCAGATTGGCCCAGGCCAGGGTGTGGTTCTTCAGAGTGAGGACTCAATGATGACAGTTATGCCTGTCCTTGCCAGTTCTGGCACTGGCTTGGGAGTCTGACTTTAGACCCTCAGCCTTCTGTAGGAATCTCAAGGTCCCATCCAGGAGTACAAATTGCTACTTAAAATCACCCTCCTTAAAAAATTTGCTTATGTGATTCTTAGAATCACAGCCTGGTAATGTCTTAGAGTTCGCCTCCTCAGTTTTCTTATTTGACAAATGAAGAATCTGAGGTCCAGAAAATTCAACTTAAGGGTATATGGATGGTTCACTCCTGTCTTCAGAGTAAACATATTTATAAGGACAGCATGGATGATACCTTTGCCCTAGTTCTAAGTATATCTTTCTTTACTTGGTTTGGATCATATCCTCCTGGTAAGAAAATATCTACTTCGTTCATTTAAAAAAACTCATATAACCAAATAAAAATGATGATTAAAAAGTAGGATAAATACAAATCAGGAATGTTCTGTGAAATAGTTGCCCTATTAGATTTGGGGATCCACAGATAGAAACTTAGAGATCTCTCAATGTTGTAAGACATACGGATAAGTAAAAAATCAATTACAACCCCAAATTGTCAGTAACACTGAAGGGAACAATGTGTTAAAATACAAACCAGGGACACGTAGATTTTTTCTTCCTGGGCTGATCTGGGAAAGAAAATACCAGTATCTGAGCGAATAGATAAGTGTTCTGTCACTTAAAAGAAGGGGTGGGAAAGTGGAAAGGCATTCCTGCCTTAGTGCCTGTTATGTTTTCCTTAGGCCACTAAGCATTCCGTGTGTATTATCATTTCTCTGATGCAAATTCATCACCCATGTTCCCATTTTCTCTATATGTTTTATTTGTTTAAACCTTCTTTTACTAAAATTTACTCTTTTATCTCTACAGCTTTTCTAATACCCATGCCCTGCCCCACCCATATAACCCCTGGAGCTCCTTTTTCTTATGTAATAAATTCTGTTAACTTCTCAGGCTAGGAAAGAAAGTGTAAATTTCTTCTACTTGTTATTAAAAGATACAATGAAAAGGCCTAAATTAGCAAGTAGTTCTGAGCTGGGTACAGGACCTTTGGGTTCCCCAAGGGCCTGATAATTATTTTCCCTAATTTTAATCATCACTACTTCCTATGTCCATGTGTCTCCTACCTTAGATTCTTCTCCTGATTCAGGTGCCCTAAGGTCAATCACCTTTCTCTCTCCTTTGTGATCACTGGCAACAAATATGTAACAGAAGTCTTCTTTCTTAAATCTTCTTTGGCCATAAATGATCTAAGGGTCACTCTTGTACCGGTGGCTGCAGCCACTGTCTTCCTGGTTTCAGGACAGAAGTTGCTGCTTTCTCTCACTGTTTCTACTTCATATGACTGAAGAGTGAAACAGACTTTTCCTTTTATTACCCAAATCCCTTCAAGGACAAGGCTGCAAGTTATAATAAGACATCAAAAGCTCAGGGACATACCAGACAAAATTAGAATGTATAAATAATAATAAATGTGGCTATGTTCAAAGCCTCGGGCTCAAATACAGATCAGCATTGAAAGGTTCTGGGAAGCTTCTTAGCCCCATTGTCACTGTTGTGAGCTTCAGTCTATCCTGGGAAGAGTTACCTCAGGATGTCTGCTTTACTTCGACTCCATACTCACTGAGCACTAACCACACACACACACACACACACACACACAAACAAACACACACACACACACACACACCGCCAAAACAGAAGCTTTTTTCCTTTACTCCATTCTGTCAAATTAACCTAATTCCTAATGTTTTGTACCAGAATGGGCCTAGTCTGAGTATGACTAAGAGGGTAAGTATTAACTTCCTTCAAGAGAATCATGACACTCATCCAGAGGTGCATGGGTGTTTTTCTCATTTGTTTAAAAAATTACACTCAACTGGAACATTTTGTGCATGCTCTAGTGTTCAATTCTAAATTCCCCAAGAAGACCATCCCGACAATCTAATCTCTATTTTCCTCAGACAAGCACAGTTATTTTTTGCTTTTTTCTCCCACATGCACAATCTCTTGGTGACTTCTGTTTGGCATCCTCTCAAAAATGAAATGAAGTGAAAATACTGGTACTCCGGAAAGAGCACAATTCATAGAAACAAAGAACAAAAACACAGAATAGTTTAGGAATATGGCAGTTTAACTCATTTTTAAGACACATTTTTAATTTCAGTATTGGAACTTTTAGGTCCAATCTCTTGTCTTGATTCATTGGTTAGTTCCAGAGGTGAAGGAACAAAGAGAGTATAGTAAGCCTTTTTGTATTTTTGTTCTTTTCATAATCATTTGGAGGAAAAAAGGATACTTTCTTTACTCCTTTCGAGACTATGACACCCACAATTTCTCTTACTCTTTTTCAATTTCTCTGAAAGTCTCTTTCTCTCGGCATATCTGATTCTTAGAAGAACTTTTCTGTGATGAAGAATGTGGAAATAATCTCCCTAGAGCCTTCTGGGTGTCTCTGAGTCCATGGTTGTTAAATATCCCATGAAGATATAAACAGTTCTAAGTGTCTACTATGTACAATGACCTGAGAAGAAAAATAAAAAAATATAAAAACTTTTGCCCTCAGGCAATTCAAAATATAGTGGTAAAACCATAAACTGTAATGTGTTGTCTATATCCTGATAATATATCCAGAGTAATTATGAAAACACTTTCATACAAAAGGAAGCAACAGGGTCTATTTCAGGTAGTCAAGTCTAAAATTAATTAACAAGAAATTATATAGAATTAAGGAAATGTGTACAATTTAGAAGATTCTAGAAATCCTTCAGAGATATCTTACTAGCTATGATTAGAAAACAAATGTCTGATCAGTGCTTTACTTTCCCAAGTGCTTCCGCATTATATATTGTATCATTAACACCCAAGGAACTCTGCGCATTCGTCTATTGTTCTATTGGTCCCAGGAGTTCTAACACAAGGAATAATTACCTACTCATTGATTTATTTCATTTAATAAATATTTCTTCACTGCCTATAGAGGAACTTTAAGCACAGTACTCATGTGGGATAGTACTAAATAGGCAGAAATATTTATGCAGCATAGAGAATTAGTGTGATGGATAAGAAATGTGAAAAATGTGGAGGGGGTTGAAAAGATTCCCTTAGGCAATTTTATAAAGTTCATTGAAGCCAGTGTCAAAAATGGTCACAAGTGATATCCAAGCATTAAACTGTGTCTGAAGGAGGTGTGGGGACTAGTTTTGGAAGTGTTCTGAGACAAGTAAAAGAAGTAGGTTATTTCTTAGAACAAGAACACCTGATGGAGTCTAGTGTTAGGGGCTACAATGTGCAGGCAAGGAACGTAGAAAAAAAGAAAACTTAAGTGTCTTGAGCAAGCATTATGTCTCTAATTGAGCACATCATATTTTGAGTATTTGTAGGAAATGGATCAGAGCATTAGCCTGAAGGCCATGTCTTAGGTTTGAGGTCCCCCCTAGAGCCCCTGTAATGCTGGAATCTTCTCCATATTTCAGACCTCTTTGGAAAGACCTATGCTTTGGAGGTAGAAGTGTCAGCTTTTAATGATTGTGTGTGGTCCCTTTCCTTTTCTCACTTCCCTTGACCTCCTTGTATAAGACACAAGAGCTCCCTATACATAGATCCTCATGGATGTCCCTATACACCCAGAGGAGAAAATAATAATAATAAAATAAGTGAAATGAATCAAGAAGTTGAGCTGAAAGTTCTTTATTAGGCAGAAGCCAGACCCTTGAGAATGGGCATTACTTCCCCAAGTTAAGAAGTCAGAATCTGGAGAAAGAGAGTTTTCCAAAGGTCACCAGGATACAGGCCAGGACTCAGTGGTACTTGTGAGCCAGGGCAGTGGCCACACCCAGTGCCACCTTCTGGAAGGCACCCTGCACCTGGGGGGTGAATTCCTTGCCAAAGTGGCGAGCCAGCACAACCACCAGCACGTTGCCCAGGAGCTGTGGGGAAGACATATACAATGATTAGTAGCTTGGCTTTGGGGAAAGTGGGCCTACAATAATTCTTTCCTGCCTACACTTAAGCCCAAGTTGATCCTCAGGCTATCTTCACCAACATAAATGAGTAAATATTTGCATGTCTATATATAAATAAATGCATATATATTTATGATAAATATTATATACCTTAATAACTGATTAACTAGTGAGATGATGTACTGTCTGCAGCAACTATGCTGCCCTACTTCCTACTTCTGGTCTTTTCATCCTAAAATATTGACTTTCTTTTCCTTTCCATTGAGTATGGATGCTGTAAAGTTCAGACTATTTTTCAATTTTAAAATTATTTATAGCCTCTAGAATAACAGTAAAAGTCATCTCTCCACTTTGAGGAGAGATGAGTCTTTTTTTTTTTTTTAAATATATTTTATTGATTTTTTACAGAGAGGAAGGGAGAGAGATAGAGAGTTAGAAACATCGATGAGAGAGAAACATTGATCAGCTGCCTCCTGCACATCTCCTACTGGGGATGTGCCCGCAACCCAGGTACATGCCCTTGACCAGAATCGAACCCGGGACCTTTCAGTCCGCAGGCCGACGCTCTATCCACTGAGCCAAACCGGTTTCAGTGAGAGATGAGTCTTTTCATCCCCCTTATGGAGGAATTTTCTAAATGTAGAGGCAGCAGGTGAAAGTTAATATATATAATTTGAGTACTGGCTAGGGAGAAGGAAATTGGGGTGGGAAAAAAGAAAGAGGTGAAAAAATAAGACATTAGAGAAGCAGCTTGATAAAAAAAAAAGTTTGTGAGACAGAAAACAGTATTATATTGAAAGAAAAAAATGTAAAACTATATACATTTTGAAAAGCATTAAATAATGAAATATGGTAAGGTTAAAAGGAATCTGGAAGAACGGGTAGGTGAAGAACCAAAGAGAAAGCCTAGAAAGTGAAAAGCAAAAAGTAGAACATCTCCTAGACTCACCTTGAAGTTCTCAGGATCCACGTGCAGCTTGTCACAATGCAGTTCACTCAGGCTAGCAAAGGTGCCCTTAAGGTTGTCGAGATTCTTCAGACCCTCGCTGAAGGAGTTCAGCACTTTCTTGCCATGGGCCTTCACCTTACTATTGCCCATCACAGCAGCGGCATTGGACAGGTCCCCAAAGGAAGTGAAGAACCTCTGAGTCCAGGGGTAGACCACCAGCAGCCTGAGGGGTGAATGCAGCACAGAAGACAGAGGGAGTCAGTGCCTGTCAGACACTCACACACCCAGCTTCCACTCTTTCCTTATGCCTGGATACCTACCTGCCCAGGGCCTCACCACCAACTTCATCCACATTCACCTTGCCCCACAGGCCAGAGACAGCGGCCTTCTCATCAGCAGTCAGATGCACCATGGTGGCTGTTTGTGTAGTTGCTTGTGAACACGGTTGTGTCAGAAGCAAGTGTAAGCACCAGCTAACCCTGCTCTTCTTTTATGTCCTGCCCTGGCCCCTGCCTTCCCAGCTCATGTGAGCAGATTGGCCCAGGCCAGGGTGTGGTTCTACAGAGTGAGGACTCAATGATGACAGTTATGCCTGTCCTTGCCAGTTCTGGCACTGGCTTGGGAGTCTGACTTTAGACTCTCAGCCCTCTCTCTAGGCATCTCCCAGCTCCTTTGAGCAGATTAGTCCAGGATACTCAGACTTTCATTGGTTTGTGAGAATATGTGGGAATATTCATTCTCAATTCCCTTCACCTGGCCTTCTAGGTCTTTTGTATCTTGACTCTTACCCTATACTCATCTCCTGGCCTCGTCTCCTTTGGCAGTTACTTCTACAAATATACTCCTAGTGTCATTCATGAATAAACGTTTTAATCTGATATGGTGAGGTGTATCTTAGTGTTTAATTCATCCAGTTATTTCATTTTGTAGATAAGAAAATTAAGTCCTAGAAAGCAAAAATTTAATCAAATAGACTCTTTATGGAGCTTTTCTTTGTCTCTAGAGATAATTTTAATTTGCCTTTTTTCTGTTACTTGGGTAAATACAGTTAAAACACTCTTTTTTCCATTTCTTCCTTAAAATGAATGCCCATTAGAATAATGAAAAATAATAAACATTGTTTCTTTACCAACTACTAAAATAGATTTGGGAGCATAAATGATAATGGAGGAAATCTAATAAAGAAAAATATCTGATACCTAGAACGTAATTGTTTAAACTGATGATCTGCCAGCTGGCTTGGCTAAGTGGTTGACTATCAACCTATGAACCAGGAGGTCACAGTTTGATTCTCTGTCAGGGCACATGCCTGGGTTGCAGGTTCCATCCCCAGTGAAGGGCATATAGGAGGCATCCAATCAATGATTCTCTCTCATCATTGATGTTTCTATCTCTCTCTCCCTCTCCCTTCTTCTCTGAAATCAATAAAAATTTACATTTTAAAAATACTTATGATCTGACTAAAGTAAGAATGCAGATAAATTGAAAAGAAAGGAAAGGAAAGGAAAGGAAAGGAAAGGAAAGGAAAGGAAAGGAAAGGAAAGGAAAGGAAAGGAAAGGAAAGGAAAGGAAAGGAAAGGAAGAAAGGAAAGGAAAGGAAAGGAAAGGAAAGGAAAAGAAAGGAAAGATTTACCTTATTCAGCCAGATTAAGCCTGAAGCCTGATAGGGGTCAGGGAAAGAAATTCCAGTGGAGAAATTTCTCCAGCTATGCTCTCAAAGAAAAATAAAATGGAAAGAAGGTAGAAAGGAGGAAGGAGGAAACCAATTCAAAGGAAGAGAATGAAATTAAATGTAAAAAGAAGAGAAAATAATATAAAGTCTGGATGGAGTATCTCAGTGGTTGAACATTGACCTATGAACCAAGAGGTCACAGTTCAATTTCCAGTCAGGGCACATGCCTGGGTTGTGGGCTCAGTCCCCTGTAGGGGGTGTGGAGGAGGGAGCTGGTCAATGATTCTCTCTCTTCATTGATATTTCTATCTCTCTCCCCCTTTCCTCTGAAATCAATAAAAAAATATATATATTTTTAAAAATGTTTAAAAGTAACCACACAATAATTCAAACTACATGATTTTTATATAAAAATGTGAACAGTGTGACTATAATTCAGATCATAAGGGGAGGGGATTATATGATAGAAGGGTACAGAGGAGCCATAAATGATCTTTAAATTCAGTTACAGAATATTTTTCTTTAACCTTAAGCTGGGAAAAAAAAGTTTGAAAATTTCAAGGAAGGGGGTGTCATGATTTGATTTGTATTTTTTAAGAATAATTCCGGCCATGGCGGGTGTGGCTCAGTTGGTTAGAGCATCATCCCATTCATATGAGGGATCAGATGTTTGATTCCAGTCAGGGCACATGCCCAGGTTGTAGGTTCTGTCCCTGGTCAGAGCAAGTATGGGAGGCAAACAATCTATGTTTCTCTCTCCCTCTCTCTCTCCATCTCTCTCTCTCTCTCTCTCTCTCTCTCTCTCTCTCTCTCTCTCTCTCTCTCTCTCTCCTCTCTCTCTCTCTCTTTCTCTCTCTCTCTCTCATCAATGCAAAACATATCCTCAGGTGAGGATTACAAACAAAACAAAACAAAAAAATTGTTCTGGCTTCAGTGTATAAATGGATTTTAGGGGTAGAATAAGTAAGAGACAAAAAGGATGGTATTGTAGTAAAGGAGGGAAGTAAAAAATGCCATCTGTATGTTTAGGCTTAAGCAATGAATGATGTATTAGTTGCTGAAGTGAGGTACGAAAGAAGAAGGCTTAGTTAGCAGGAATAAGTTAGCAAGAGATCAGGGGTTCAGCCTTGGACATACTATATTTGATGTGCTCCGGAACAATCCAAAATTGGATGTGAAGCACATAGTTAGATTTATCGGTCTTGAGCTCAGATAAAATACAACCAAGTTAAGAATACACAGTGAAACAGGGCACAGAGGCACACATCATAATACATGGTATAAATAAGGGGTGGGGAGCTTTTTTTTTCTGCCAAGGGCCATTTGGGTAGTTATAACACCATTTGTGGGCCAAACAAAATTACTAACTTAAAAATTAGCCTGCTATATTTGGTCAAACATTTATTTAACTTGCCCCTAATGTTTGGCAGGGCCAGACCAAATGATTTCTGGGGCCTTATATGGCCTGCAGGCCAGATGTTCCTCACTTCTGGTATAAACCATCACCACTACCTTTCAAAAATGACAGACAATGCTGCCTATAAATACCTCCTAGAGAACTTGGAATGTATTGGTGAAATTAGAATCATGATCACATTTTACAAACCAAGAATTTTTAAATAATACTTTGCAAGTCAATGGGGATGTAATTTGATCTTTATTCATTATACCCCAAAGCCCTGACTCTTCACTTCTATGCCAAGGACCTGGGTACAGGAATTTTTAAATGAAAAAAAAATGTTTTTACTCCCCAGTGACCAGACATTATATAACTTAGCTAGCGGCCCGGTGCACAAAAATTTGTGCACTGGCGGGGGCGGGAGGGGGGAGTGTCCCTCAGCCCCACTTGTGCCCTCTCACAGTCTGGGACCCCAGGGAGATAAGGACCTGCTGGCTTAGGCCCGCTTCCGGGTGGCAGAGGGCAGGCCCAATCCCTAGGTGCCTGCCCCACAGCCCCTGGTCGGGCTCAGAGCAGGGCCGATTGGGGAGTTGGGGCGCCACCCCCTGTCATGCACAGAGCAGGGCGGATCAGGAGGTTGCGATGCCACCCCCAGTCACGCTCAGGGTAAGGCTGATTGCGGGGTTGGGGCGCCGCCCCCTATCATACTCAAGGCAGGGCCGATGGGGAGGTTGCAGCACCACCCCCTGTCATGCACAGAGCAGGGCGGATCAGGGGGTTGTGATGCCACTCCTGTCACATACAGAGCCGGCCAATCAGGGGGTTGGGGAGCTCCCCCCTATCAGGCACAGAACAGGGCCGATCAGGGGGTTGGGGCGCCTTCCCCTGTCACGAACAGAGCAGGGCGGATAGGGAGGTTGTGGCCCCGCTCCCTGTCACACACAGAGCCGCAGGGCGATCAGGGGGTTTGGGCGCTGCCCCCTGTCACACTGCTCCAGGGGACAGGAGGCCTCGGGGCTCTGCTGATCCCAGTGCTGGGAAGCCTTGCAGCTCTGCTAATCCCGGTGCTGGGAGGCCTCACAGCTCTGCTGATCCCAGTGCTGAGAGGCATATTACCCTTTTACTATATAGGATAGAGGCCTGGTGCACGGGTGGGGGCTGGCTGGTTTGCCCTGAAGTGTGTCCCGGATCAGGGTGGGGGTCCTGCTGGGGGGCCTGACCAGCTTGGATGAGGGGATGATGGCTGTTTGCAGCTGGTCACACCCCCTTCAGGGTGGGAGTCTGGCCAGTCTGGGTGAGGGGCTGAGGGCCATTTTCAGGCTGGCGGGCGACTGAAGCTCCCAACCTCTCCTTTTTTTCTGTTTTTCATTTATTTATTTATTTATTTATTTATTTATTTATTTATTTATTTATTTATTTATTTATTCTGGGCTTTATTTACCTTCTATGTCTGTCACTGGAACTGAGAGCCGGCTTTAGCTCTGAGGCTTGGCTCCAGCTCTGAGACCTCTGCTGCTGAAAGCAGGTATCTTGGTTTGTTTGGCTTCTATAATTGAAACATTGTTGCCATCACTGCTGCTCTAAGCTCTGAGGCCGAAGCTGGATGAAAGCAGGTTTCTGGAGCTTGTTTAGCTTCTATAATTGCAACATTATTTCTTAGACTGCAGCTCAGAAACCAGCAGCGGCAGGCGGGGAACGTTGGCTTCCTCCTTCACTGGAGCAAGCAAGCCTCCTGTTCACTTCAGCTGCCTGGCTGCCATCTTGGTTGGCAGTTAATTTGCATATCGCCCTGATTAGCCAATGGGAAGGGTAGCGCAGTTATGGTTAATTACCATGTTTGCCTATTATTAGATAGGATATGTGATCATCCCAATAAATCCCACACCTGTCCAACACCATGCCTAGTTATTAGAATATTATTGACTATATATCCTATGCTATACTTTGCATCCCCATAACTATTCTGTAACAACCAATTTCTTCTTCTTCTTCTAGTTCTTCTTCTTCTTCTTCTAGTTCTTCTTCTTCTTCTTCTTCTTCTTCTTCTTCTTCTTCTTCTTCTTCTTTTTTTCCTCCTCCTCCTCCTTCTTCTTCTTCTTCTCCTTCTTCTTCTTCTTCTTCTTCTTCTCCTTCTTCTTCTTCTTCTTCTTCTTCTTCTTCTTCTTCTTCTTCTTCTTCTTCTTCTCTTTAATCTTTATTGTTGAGATTATTACAGATGTTTCTCTTCCCCCCCCCACCTCATAGCTCCAATCTACCCAGTTTCCACCCCACCCCAGGCCCTTACCACCCTATTGTTTGTATCCATAGGTAATGCATACATGTATATAAGATCTTTGTCTAATCTCTTATTGCACCCCCCCGTACTCCTTCGCTTTGAGAATCATTAGTCTGTTTCATTTCCATACCCCTGATTCTATTCCATTCACCAGTTTATTCTGTTCATCAGGTTTTTATTCATTGGATTTTTAGATTCACTTGTTGATAGATATGTATTTGTCATCACTTTATTGTTCATAATTTTTTATCTTTACCTTTTTCTTCTTCTTCCTCTTCTTAAAGAATACCCTTCAGCATTTCATATAATACTGGTTTGGTGGTGATGAACTCCTTTAACTTTTTCTTCTCTGTGAAGCTCTTTATCTGACCTTCAATTCTAAATGATAGCTTTTCTGCATAGAGTAATCTTGGTTGTAGGTTCTTGCTATTCATCACTTTGACATGTTTCTTTGTCTCCAAATTTTGGCTGCTTCCCTGTGTTTGTTTCTATGTATTGGGTAGCTGCTAAGTCTCCTTGAGTTGATAGAGACTGTGTAGTAGGTGTCCTATAGGGCCCAGTGGTTCAGCCTCCCCAGTCACCTGAGGTGAACACTCTTGGTGCACCCCTTTGTGAGCTGTGTGCACAGTTTTGTTGTAGTTGAGCCTTGATTGCTGTTGGTGTCACTGGGAGGAATTGACCTCCAGGCCAATTGGCTGTGGAGACCAGCTCCACTGCAGAGGGAGAGCTGCTATACAGGAGACACCCTTACAGAGCAGAACTGCTTCAGTGGGGCTTTGGTGCTCACTGAGTCTGCCCCTTGAGTGTGTCACTTATGGATATGAAGAGTTGAAATCTGGTGTGGTCTCACACTGACCACTGGGTACACTGGCTCTTGGGTTTCCAGGGAGGTGCAAAGTTAGCCACTGCCTGGGGCCACCCAGCAGGAGCTACGGAGAGATCTGCAGATCCCTCCTCTTTGTATCAGGTTTGGAAGTGCCCAGAAGAGGCCCATCTGTGAAGCAAGGCAGGCTGGTGCTGGTGCTGGCCTTGGGCCTTTTATTGATAGGTTTGGTGATCCCTGACCCAGCTGCAACTTGTTTGACAGGTTTTAAACTGAGAAAGGATAGGTCATTCATATGCAAAAGTCACCGTGCACAGCTTGGGTGGGGGTGTAACTTGGGTGGGGCAGGGTCTCAGGGAATCACCAGAGCAGAGCAAACAGAAATGGCTACCAGTCAGCCCAGCACCAGGAAGGTCCCAGCATGGGAACAATGACCTCTGGGAGCACCTCTGTCTGGAAGGAAGCTGCCCCCGAGTTCCTGCCCCAATGCCAGACAGTCCAGTTTCTCCTGTATGTGTCTGGGTCCCCCAGAGCCTTGTCTGGCACTAGAGCTGAGAGCAAGCAGAAGCTTATAAATTCAGTTCATGGTGCTGGCCTTTTAAGAGGAACAGCTGGGTCTCCAGCAGCCTGTGTGTCACTGAGCCCCAATCGGAACTGGTTTTTACAGTCCGTATTTCTTGTTGCCTGTAGGGCCTTCTTTCCCCTGCTCTAGGACCCTGGGCTGGGCATTTGGTGTAGGGCAGGTACCCCTCACTCCTCTTGGCAGCCTCCACAGAGGTGATCTCCCTTGAGATTAAAAAAGCAGCACACCTGGGTGCCAGACCAGCCCGTTCTGTGCCTCTGCACCTCCTACCAGTCTCAGTGTGCTTTCTTCTTTACCTCTCTAGTTGTAGTACTTCCACTCAGCCAGATTTCCCGTGGTTCTGGATGATAGTTGTTCTGTATTTTAGTTGTAATTTTGATGTGGTTGTGGGAGGCAGAAAGTACAGGCGCTTACCTATGCAGCCATCTGGTTCTTCTCTCCAATTTGTACTTCTTAATCCCTTCACCTTTTATAGGCTCCCAATCTCCCTTCTATTTAGCAGCCAACAAAAATTTTGCTTGCTCATTTTGTTTGTAGATTCAATCGTTGATAGATATGTATTGATTGCCATTTTATTGTTCATGTTTTTGATTTCTTCTTCTTCTTCTTCTTCTTCTTCTTCTTCTTCTTCTTCTTCTTCTTCTTCTTCTTCTTCTTCTTCTTCTTCTTCTCCTTCTTCTTCTTCTTCTGTTCAATAAGACCCTTTAGCATTTCATGTACTTTTTGTTTGATGGAGATGAACTCCTTTAGGGTACAGGAATTTGAAGTGATTTCTACAAAAGTTGTTGTGCTCAGAGCCATATCCAACCAAGAGACTTCTAGGCATTTTCTGTTTTGTCAATAGATTTTCTTCTTTTCATTCACCAGACAGGAAACCTGGCTTTCATTTGTGACTTCTCCATTCTCTATTTTACTGTGTATTTATTAAGTTCTATGGAATATTTGCTACAATGGTTCCTTACTTATTTTTTCTTAGTTTCATTGTGTCTGCAAGTTCAGTCCTTTACCTATCACTTTACTATAATCACAGCAAACCCCAATGGCTATGCTCAAGATAGGTGCTATGTTTTAAATTATATAACCACATGTGGATCAGTTTCCCACAAATTCCCTATTTTTATGTCCCTCTCCTTTATAACATAGCCCTTGACTGGGTCTGTGGGAAGCTCCAACTTCACTGCATTATAACTGATAAAAATATTTCTTATGTTAAATGGAAATGAACTATAGCTTAAAACGAGTTCTATTATAAATTTATACAAATAACTAGAGGCCTGGTGCATGAAATTTGCCCCTAACTGCCCCCCGCCCCCCCAGGCCTGGTTGCCCCTTACTGCCCCACCTGCCAGCCTGGTCATGCCCAACTGCCCCCCTCTGTTGGCCTGTTTCCCCCAACTACCCCCCTCTGCTGGCCTGGTCGCCCAACTGCCCCCCTCTGCCGGCCTTGTCACCCCTAATTTCCCCCCGTTACTGGCCTGGTTGGCCCTCACTGCCCCCCCCTGCAGACCTGGTCACTCCCAACTGCCCCCTGCCAGCCTGGTTGCCCCCAACTCCCCCCCTGCCAGCCTGGTTGCCCCACACAGTCTGCTGTTGGGTCGTCCGTCTGGATGTTTTGGTCGTGACAGCCCCTGGCTTTTTATATATTAGGATAACATACATGGGACTCATACTAAGTCCTAGCATGCCCTACTCACAATCAACTATTGCATTGTATGTCTTAAGAGTACCTTTATTACCTCCCTTTTTCTAAAGACATTGTCCAGTTCAAGAACCTACTTTCATTCCTAGAAGTAACTGCTCCATTTGGGCCACTCTTATATTATAGAGCCTCACAAGAGTTTCTTCTCTATCATCCCCAAACTACCAATCTAATACTCTCATTATCATAAGAGTGCTTTATTTTAGCTGAATCAACATAAAAGACAAACAGAAAGAGAAGACAAGGATATTCTTTATAAGGCATAATTTTTATTTTATTTTTATCATGTAGGAGTTAAGTCTAGAGGCAAAGGCATTGGTCCCATTGTTCAGGAAGTGGACTCTTGGAATATAGGACCTTCTGGTAGGCACTCACAGAGTTGGACAGGTGACTCAGTGGTACTTGTAGGCCAGAGCATTAGCCACAGCAGTTGTCAGCTTCTGCCAGGCAGCCTGCATCTGGGGGGTAAACTCCCTGCCGAACTGTGTTGCCAAGACAATCAATATCATATTGCCTAGGAGCTGGGGAGAGATTGGGGATAAAAAGAAATTAGCATATTGTAAACAGAAGACCAAAATATGGACAGTACCCATTTCCTTTCTGATAAGAGTTTGAACATCTTTAAGGGTCATGATCCCACACAAGTGCATCATTATGGGCTTGATGTTGGCTTCAGTTCCCAATTGTGTACTGCTATTGGGTTCAATGCTTCTCTTATTTGTCCTGCCAGTTCATCACCCTAGAACATTGCTATGATATTGCTACGAAATGCTTCTTTCCTTCAGAGTATCTTTCTTTTTTATTAAAGTATGCTTATAGTGCTGCAAGGTGTCTCAATATGAGCAATCTAAGTCCCCAGATATTACATATATGTAAATTATTTGCATACTTACATGACAAAGAATGCTGTGCTATGTATACAACAGCATTTCATCACTGCTAATAGGGGAAGTAGGAAGGAACACAGCCATCCATTGAAAAGATTGCTCTTACTTTGCCCTACTTAGTTCTGGTTCTATCATCAAGAACCATGCAGCGATATAATCATCCATATTTATAGAAAATTTAAATTAACCAAGGCAAGATGCTTTCTACCTGGCTCAATTTGTATTTTCTAAGCCAAAAACATTTAGCTCAGTTTTGGCCACTGCTTTTCACAACAATGCAATGTTTTTTTTTGAAATATCAGACCAGTGGTCTTTCCTAGTCATAGTCATTACTCTATTTGGTCTTACATTTGAAACCACTTAACTACCAAAATCTAGCTCTTTCCTGAAATATTTATTTCTACAATTACCTATATAGGATAAGACTTAAATGCCTATGTTTCCTAACATATGCATGACACAAATAACTAGGACAAAAGAACAAAATACAAGCATGCTCAGAACTCACCTTGAAGTTCTCAGGATCCACATGCAGTCTGTCACAGTGCAGCTCACTCAGCTGAGAATAGGTGCTCTTGAGGTCATCCATATGCTTAACAGCATTTCCGAAGGAGGTCAGCACCTTCTTGCCATGGGCCCTGACCTTGGGGTTGCCCATTATTGCAGTTTCAGAGGATAAGTTGCCAAAAGTGTCAAAGAACCTCTGAGTCCAGGGGTAGACAACTAGAAGCCTATGGGATGAACACAGTCATAGACGAGATGGGAAGTCAGAATATTTAAGAGACCTGATCAATTTCTCTTTCAGAAACACTTTCTGCCTCTTTTATCTTTCCAGTACTTACCTTCCCAGGACCTCACCTCCAGCCACCTCTACATTCACCTTGGCCCAAAGGCTAGCAACAGCAGCCTTCTCCTCAGCAGTAAAATGCACCATGGTGTCTTGGAGCTTTCTATTGATCACAGATGAGCCAGAAGCAAATCCGTACTGCTGCTTCTCTGTCTGGCCTTTTATTCCTCATTTTTGGCCCCCAGCCCCTTGATTCTTCCAATGAAATGAGACTATTGGTCAAGGGTGCATTGTCATCACCAGGGGTGGTTACAAGGGAAGGTGGACATTTGTGTCACTGATAGTGTTAGGTCACTCTATCAGAGGAATTCTGCTGTTCTTTCTCCTGCTTCTACTATGCAACTCATATCTCAAGCTCCCCACCACCACTATCTCTGGTGACCTCTAGGCTGACCATGAGGCATGACTAAAATTAGGAAGGGTAAGAATTAGAGATCTGTTGGACATTGTGTCAGGTGTTTGCAAGACATTCTGTTGTCCACCTAGGGTATGGAATAAGCCACAGTTCAACTAGGTTACCAATTTTTCTAAAGCTTAGATAAGGTTCATATTTTTATAGTTCTTGTAAACAGAACAGCCCTAATCCAGCATCAGTTTAGAAACAGGACAGGTCAGAACTGGATAATTTAGAGAAGAATTGAACATTTTCCTATTGTTGTTTGGTTCTATTAATAATATATGCACTTGTCTGTGCAAATTTATTTCACTCTGATTCTATGGACAAGTGTATCTGGCCTATACCATGTATCTACTCATTTGTGTCAGAACATACACAATCAAGTGTTGGGGGTTATGGAGGCTCCTGTGTTCAAAGAATAGAGCATTAGAGGACTCCATGGAAGTGGCTATGGATTAAGGGATTTGCCCCTAGCATATGCTGGGATCCACACTCCTTTGTGTGTTTAACTTTTTCTCATATCAATCAGGCAGGGCAATCTTCAATGACAGTATACCACACATTACTGCCGCCATGATTTAAGGTACTTTGTTCTCATGTATGTCAAACAAGCATCTTTGGGTCTTCCAGTGAGAGAGGCAAAGGCTTATTTTGTTGTTTTTCTCTCAGAGTTTATTGCTCACACATTTTGAGTTCTAGGCTTGTTTCTTTTTCTCCAATATTAATCTTACAAACAAACAAAGAAAACCTATACATGTTTTTACAGAGTTATTTTAAAATGTAAAGAGTTCAACCCAATATATTAGCACTGAGGTTTTGTTTTTACAATAGAAATCCTTCCTGTCCACTTGATAGTAATAGACTTTCATCACTTCAGCTTAGAAAAGACTCAGTGTGAAATGTGGAAAAGAATTACTAAGGGCCAAAAGCTATTTTACCATGACAACCTTGATTATCTGTGATCTCTCAGTGCCAAGCTCTATTGATGTGAGTACCTTGGAACAGAGATATAAAGAAAAGAGTTTGAATCAATCCCCAAAAGATTTGCTTCAAGAGAAGAGGCAAATGAAAAGAAAGAAATGAAAACTTTTACCACTGCAAGGAATTTTACTTTTACTTAGTTGTGGGCTTGGGCCAAAGGCCTGGCTCAGGGTATTTGCCCCCTACTGGTGCTAATGCTCACCTCCAACAGTGTATGTGCATTGAAATCCCTCAGACCTAGGGCACCTCCAACTCTGAATGCTGGTAAATAGCCTCCTCCTGTCTTTCCAGAAAACCAGACAGTGATTCTGGCAGTTACCTCTAACTCCTGCTTTTCTTTCACCACTTTAGACAATCACTTACACAGACTTTTTGATTCTTTCTTGCTTATTGCTGTTCCACACTTCCAATATATTCCCATCTCCCTGCTCCATCTGTCATCTAAATGTTTATCACACCAATGCTATATCATCATCACAAACACCTACTATTTTCCAATCACTCACCTTTTATTTAAAAAATCAAAGATTTATTGAGGTTTAATCACGCCATGTGTTGTTTTCAACACTGGAAATCTTGGGAGAACAAAACAGTTGGTCAAGTCCCAGGATACTCACATTCTAGTGGGCAGAGAAGACTGACACTAATAATTAAACGAGTAAATGAATAAAGAATTTCAGATGGTGTTTTATGACAGGCAAAAAAGACATCTGATGGCATGGTAGCAAGTGACTAGAGAAAAATAATATAAGGAAAGATGTCCTAAACTTATATCCAAAGTGAGTCCTTAATGACAAGATTAAGCCAGGTGTAAGTAGTTTAGAGAAACAAGTTCCTGGGAGCAGAAAAAGCAAGTGAAAATCTCTGAGGCTGGAGAGAAAAAAAATGAATGAAAGAAGTAAGAAAAAAAAAACAGAAAAGAAAGAAAAAAAATTTGGAATTTCATTTAGAGAAAGGCATTACAAGGTCGGAGTAAAATACATGGAGGGAAGAGTTGGAGGAAGCAAAGATGGAGAGATGGGCACAGGTTAGAGTGGATATTACACACTAAGGCAGTGGTTCCCAACCTTGGCTGCACATTAGAATCACCTGGGAATCTTTTTAAAATCCTGATTTCTGGGCCTCATCCTCTAGAAATTCTGTTTCTTTGTTACTAATGTTGTGCTCCCCCGCCCCCATAACAAAGAAACAGGATTTCCGGAGAATGAGGCCCAGAAATCAGGATTTTAAAAAGATCCCCAGGTGATTCTAATGTGCAGCCAAGGTTGAGAACCACTGCTCGAAGGCATGAGAAATTGGTAGAGATTTGTAAACCTGATATCAGTATGGTCTCTAATCTACTCAGCAGAGCCAGACTCATCTTTCTAACTTTCCTGTCCACCACTTCGCACTATTGCCTATAACAGGTATTAACATCTAGTTATACAAATACCCCTGAGATCGGTCCTTTCTAACTATTCTGTGCAATTTCTTTCCTTTTCCTTTTGCTCTCACAGTGCTTATCTGTTGCTCTGAGCTGGATTCTGAGCTCCTTCTATTTCATTTCCCCACATAAATCCCCAATCCCCATCTCTATGAACAGTTTATAAGGACCTCTCTTCCTCGTAATGCTACAGCCAATGTACACACTTGGACCCTGTCTCTCTCCTGGTGGCAATGCAATCAGTTTATCGAGGCAGCTCTCACCACGTACACCATGAAGTTTTTAATAAAGCCCAGGAGCAGGTCTTTGGAGTTGACTTTGAAAAGAGTCATCCCTTCCTCTGACCTCCAACCCCTCCCGTTCTAATCTATCCTCATAAGGGCTTGTAACAAACCAGTGGCTTTTAGAAAATGTGTTTCCATAAGCAGAAGGGAATTAGAAATATATCCTGGACCTTTCCATCTGAACACCTCAGTTAATTTTTTTCTTCCAGATCCCCACGTTGGTAATCTGCCTCTATCCAGATCCCTTGCCTACCCTGCAATCTTTACTCGGGCCCATATAATTGTTTGGTTCTGAGGAGTTCTTGCCCCTCCTACCCATTTCTCCCATCAGAACTCTCCTATATCTTTAGAATTCCCAAGTGTATGTTCTTTCTAAATGTATGACCCAAATGTATATTTATTTTATGGCCCTGTTATTTTTTTCTTGTTAAAATAACACACACACACACACACACACACACACACACACACACTTTCACAGCTCAACATATAATCCCTGGGATTCTCACACTTAATAGCTCGTTATTAAAATAGAACTGAAGACAATTACAGAAGAATTCTTAGCAGAACACTCATTATTATTATTATTATAATTATGTAGTAGTCTTCACTACTACTGCTATTACTGTTATCATTTGAAAAATGATGTTGTTTCTTGCTTAGTCCACTTTTCAACTGGTCTTAGATTAAGAACTAACATCAGGAAGCACCTCTTTGCTTTCTCCTGTGTGCATGCCAAACAGCTCTAAAGAGACAGAGGTTCTTTTTTCTTTGGCTAGTAGCCCACACAGTCATACCAGGGACATCACTGCACTTTAAATAAGTTTATCTCTGATTCACTGCAGTTTTTGAAAGGACACACTTACAATGTGACAGAGTCAGAGTTTCTACTAATTTTCCTCCCCTCTGTGAGTGGTGTATAATCTCAGATGCTATCTGAGCAGGGTTCTGAAGCTTTGGAAATCTAACTTATTTGCCCCTGAAACAAAGAACTGCAGATCAAATAAAATGCAAATTATGAAGTTGCATGATGGAGTCTTTAGAGCTTCTTTATATAAAGAATTATGTAATCTGCAAAAAGTAACACTTGTACTTCATTCCCAATTTGGGTGCCTTTTATTTATTTATCTTGCCTGACTGCTCTAGCTAGGATTTCCAGGACTATGTTGAGTAAGAGTGGTGAAAGCAGGTATCTCTGTCTTGTTCCTGATCTCAGAGGAAGAGCTTTCAGTTTTTCACCATTAAGTCTGACATTAGTTAAAAGTTTGTCACATATGATCTTTATTGTGTTGCATTCCTTTCCTTTTATACCCATTTTGGTAAATTTTTAAAATCATAAATGGATGTGGTATCTTAGCAAATGCTTTTTCTGCATCTTTTAAGATCATCTCATTTTTAGCCTTTATTTTGTGTGGTATACTCATGGCCCCAACAAAAACTATTAGAAACAGTAAACAAACACTTCCAATGGAAGAGGAACTGGTTCATTTGATATTTTCCTTCAGAGTCTGTTACTCCTGTATTTAGAGCTCCAGGAAGCTGCTTCGTTTGTTTTTCTCTGAAATAAATCCTTTACAAAATAACCCTTAAAAAATCTACTTCCATGTATATTTACAGAGTGCTCTAAAATTTTAAGTTCAACCCACTACATTAGAGCTGAGTTTCTGCTATTAGAGAAGTAATCCTGTCAGTCTACTTGACATAGTTGTGAGGCTGTTATCTGTTCTTGGGGAAATGGGGAAGACTTCATGTGAAAGACAGATAAGAATTTGAGACAAAACCGAGAGGGTTCTCTTTAAGATCAGAGATCAGTGAAGTGGAGGAAAAAAAGAGGCAATCTTGAGCACAGCGAGGAAATCCACTGATCCCTTGCTAAAGCCTGGTGTCTGAAGCTTTGGAAATCTGGCTTGATTATTTGCCCCTGTGGCCAGACCTGATAATCATATGAAAGAGCAGATTAAAAAGTTACCTGTGAATTTTTAATGCAGGGTACCTCTAGCTTCAAATTAGTTTATCCTCTAACTTATCAGGTAGTGTGAATCTTACTTACTCCTCCTCAAACTAATGAATTTTTAAGAACCCTCTGCAAACAATCTCCCATTTTCCCAGAAACCCAATGAATCAAAAATCATCTGTAACTCTTGCTTTTATCTTATATTTTTGAGGCAATACCTTCCAAAATGTCTTTTTGTGTATAGCTCTCTGATCCTCCCATTTTCTCCATGTCATTGCTTCTGACATTGCATAAGTCCTCACCTTATAAGTTATTTCTTTACAGGAGACATCCATGTTTTTTCAAACATTCATTCTCATGTATTCTCAAGCATTCATTCAATAACTATTTGTTGAATATGTGCACATCATAATTGGTCCAAATACTGGGGACTTAAGACAAATGAGGAAGAGAAAATAACTTTTCTTTAAGATTAATAATTTGTAGATGTCTGAAACCGGTTTGGCTCAGTGGATAGAGCATCAGCCTGCGGACTGAAAGGTCCTGGGTTCGATACCGGTCAAGGGCATGTACCTGGGTTGCGGGCACATCCCCAGTAGGAGATGTGCAGGAGGCAGCTGATCGATGTGTCTCTCCCATCGATGTTTCTAACTCTCTATCTCTCTTCCTTCCTCTTTGTAAAAAATCAATAAAATATATTTAAAAAAAAATTGTAGATGGAAGATATAGGAAATGGATAAATAAGCCATTAACAAAATTATTTCAAACATTATTTGCTCTGAAGAAAATTAATATTGGATTTAATGAGAGAGGGGCATAATACATCATGAATAGTCTCTCTAAGGAGGTAGTATTTGAACTGGGGCCAGACTATTTAAAAAAAAGGAATCTACCATGGGAAAATATTGGGATAGAAAGTCTGAAAGTTGGAATAGTAAATCCAAACCTCTGAGGAAGGCAAACAAACCTGTGATATGCAAAAGATATAAATAATGGGCACATGTGGTTGATATGTACATAGTAAAGGTGAGACTGGCCTGAAGCATTGTGACAGAGAAACCATAAACCAAATAATGTAGAACTTGTCTTCAGTGGTAGGGAGTGAAAAGCCATTATGAAATTTTAATCCTGGTAATGACATATTCTGAAAACCCTCTGCATTCTTTGCTAGTTTAATATTCCAAGAATATTCTGTTCACCACAACATTATTTTGCTCAGGTGTATTTTATTGCCTACCAAAAATGAGTAGTCATCCTTTCATCTATTAAAGAGCTGAGTTATCCAGCCCTGCCTGTATGCAACTGTGTGTGTCCATATGTATTAATTATAAAGCTGTTTTCAATTATGTTAAACTGACAAAACCTAGATCTAAATCCAGGCCCCTAAGGGGTAAAGAATGTATCATCAACCTACCACTCCATCATCAACATCCTTGAGCCCTATTATTCAGGTTCAGAATAATAGATGAGGGGTAAGAAAGATAAGAGGTTGATTGATTGAAAATGTACATAGCTCTCATTAGTTGACTGACTGGGTAAAAAGGTCTAGTGCCATGAATAGCCTCTGTTTACTCTGTTTAGGGGCATAATGAGAGGCCATATAGCTTAGAAAGACCAGTGCTGTTGACAGCCTTTAACTACAATACATCATTGGTCTCTCATCCTTATTGTGGAAACATAAGGTGAGATTAGAAGGTAATTCATACGGCAAGTTCTGATCACTGTGTGGAGGCAAGAGTTAAATTTGCCAAGAAATGACACTCAAACTTATAGAGTGTAAAGGTTCTCAAGCCTTTATATGAGAATTTGACTCAAGGACTGAAAGTCAAGTCTTCTTAAGCAAACTAGCAGTAACTCCTCCAAAAGTGATTCCATTAATGCCACTCCTACCCAAGGATCCACAGGTGAGTGCGTGGCCTCTTCTTGTTAGATTTACAGAGCTGGGAGCTTTCAGTCATCTATCATTACCTCCTTCCTTCCCATCCGCCCCAGTCAACCAGATACCATGCCTCCTCACTCTATCTTTGCTCATTCTTTACTTTTTGCAGACCTCACTGCTCTTCTTGGGTTTAGTCCACTAGAATCCATGTCTAGTCTCTGCAATTTTGAATTTACATTTGTGTGCATTAAGCATCTCCCCTCCCAGTATTATTACTTGAGTCATTTAAAATTCTAAAAAGATTTATTGTTTACTCTTGCGGATAGTAATAGTAAAAAAATAAAAGAAAAAGAAAAGTTATTTATTTATTTATTTATTTATTTATTTATTTATTTATTTATGGCCTCCCATTACTTAGTCTTTCCTAATACTCTACCTATGTGTACTCTCTCCTCTAGTTCCAGATAGACATTTTCATGCAAGTCACTAAACCCTAGCTTGCTGATTTAGACTCTGAGCCTTTGTTATTATCGTATCTCCTACATGAAGTCTTGGCCATTATTTCCCCTTAAAATTTACATAATATCTAAATTCTAACTTATTTTTGTGTATGTTATATTCAACCAGATGATAATGCACAATGCTTTCATGTGTCTTAGCGTTGGCTCCTCAGTAAGAAAGTGGAACCCTTCAAGAAAGTGCAGGCTATTGTTGATTAATAGAGACTTTTTCTGGAATACTCCCAGCCATTCCTCAACCCATTTTTTATCTCCAATTTTATCTCATCAGACATATGACAAGTTAAGTGATTTAAAATTCACGTCAGAGTGAGTTGAAATAGTAACCCAAGCCTAGACCTGGATCCCTACAACATTTTTTTTTCTTTTTTTCTTTTTAATTTTTATTAAATGTATTGGAGTGACATTAGTTGATAAGATTATATATGTTTCAAGTACACAATTCTATAATACATTGTCTGCATATTGCATTGTGTGCCCACCACCCACAGTCTGAACTCTGACATGTACACAAATCTACTTTGTTTTTTTCTTAGGCGCTGCTTACCACCTCCTTCTTTCCCCCATACATAAGATTTTGTCACACTGCACTGTAAGTGCATGCTCACGTAATTATCCATTTCCCCACCCCAGAAAACTTTTACCCATCTTGCCATCCTCCCAGACATTCTAGAATCCTCCCACAATGCACACTTCTCAAAAGAGCTGTTTCTTCTTATGTCTCTCCCCACCCCTTAGCCAATGAACCTTTGCTCCTCTAACACAAGAGTAAAAGATGGAAAAGATACAATATAAATTCTGATTATGGAATAGAATGCTTTATTAAACAGAAGTTGTGCTGTCAAGACAAACTCCAGTTCCCATTTGCAGAAGGAAGGTAATGGGGACACAAATGGGCACTGGTGAACTGGAAAGAGGACTCAGTGGTACTTGTGGGCCATGGCATTGGCAACACCAGCCACCAGCTTCTGCCAAGCAGCCTGCACATCAGGGGTGAATTCCTTGCCAAAATGAGAAGCCAGAATAATCACCATCACATTGCCCAGGAGCTGTTAGGTAAAAGACAAAATGACAAAGAAGCATGTTGAGTAGAAGTTTCCAACACAAGTTGTAGAAAAAAGAATGGCTTAATAGCAAAACTCCCTGCCAACACTGAACATTAAACTCCTTATGCATGGGCTTTCAGAGTGAGTTTAGTTAAAGTTTCCAACCATTGCCAGAACAAGCCTCCACTTGGTCACAATACCAACAAGTAACGGAACATATTTAGATGACTTGTATTTTTGAGACATTCTGTCTAAAAATCTTTCTCCAAAATCTCTTCCTAAATTTCAATCATCAGAGACCACATAAAATAATGCATTTCTTCTTCCCTGATAGGACTTTACCTACCAAAAGCTAAATTCCTTTCCTCCTTAAACAAGTTTGCTGTTCTCTGATATTATTCCCTAAGATAAACACAGTTCTGACAAGAGTTTCTGAAAAGTTTTAAGCAAACTCAGGCTACTCATCACTCTTTAGTGTCACTAGTTCTGAATCAAGGTGGCCTTGGTTATGCCCACTGGAGGCCTGCCCTCCTAACTCCATGACCCATAATTTATGAGATCTTCGTTAGTTTTCCCAAACAAAGACTCAATTTCCATTATTATCCCAAAAGTTAAATAAGAAAAAAAAGCACATGAACATTCTCTGAACTCACCCTGAAATTCTCAGGATCCACATGCAGCTTGTCGCAATGCAGCTCACTCAGCTTAGCAAAAGCACTCTTGAGGTTGTCCATGTTCTTAATAGCATCTCCAAAGGATGTCAACACCTTCTTGCCATGAGCTTTGACCTTGGGGTTGCCCATTATGGCAGAAGAAGAGGACAGGTTGCCAAAGTTGTCAAAGAATCTCTGGGTCCAGGGGTAGACGACCAGGAGCCTATAGGATGGAACCATAGCATATGGGCAATCAAAGACTCAAAAATCTTAAGCAATTTTCCTGATCAATTTTCAAGGCTCATATTCACCATCCTCACCCATGCACTCAATCCCAGTTCCTACCTGCCCAGCACTTCGCCTCCAGCCTCTTCCACATTTACTTTGCTCCACACATTAGTGACAGCAGTCTTCTCCTCACCGGTAAAATGCACCATGATGCCGGTCTGAGAGCTTATGGAGATCACAGAGGTGTCAAAAGCACGTGTGTCTGCTGCTGGAAGGGGTAGCCTTTTATTCTTTACTGCTCACCCCCTGGCCCTTTGTTTTCCCTAGTACTTGGAACTGATTGGTTAAGGCTGAGCTGTTCCTTGGGGGTGGAGTCAGGCCAGAAAAGGGTCAGCAATGAAGAGCGCACTCTGGTTTATAACCTGGTTCCTGGGATATCTTCTTTTGTCGGCTTCCTTTTCATTCTCAGCACAATTTTTTATCCATTTCCCCTTTTGTCTCCTCATGTCATTTTCCAGGATGACATTTATTTCTCCCATTCTCCTTCACCAGTAAGATGCAGAGAGAGGAGCTAAATCCAAGATAGGGAGAAAGTTCCAGCCAAAACACCTTAATATTTGTGTTAAGGATAGTGACAAAGACAAAAACAGGGCCTCAAAAAATAAAAAAAATACAGTTATGACTGGGTAGCTCAGTTCATTGGAGCATCGTCCCAGACATCAAAAAGTTGTGGGTTTGATTCTAGGTCAGGGTACATGCTATGGAGCTATAGCAGATGGGAAATCAAAGACTCAAAAATCTTAAACAACTTTCCTGATCAAATGTCAAAGTTCATATTCACCATCCTCGCCCATGCATTGAATCCCAGTTCCTACCTGCCCAGCTTGACCTTCAGCTTCTTCCACATTTACTTTGCTCCACACATTAGTGATAGCAGCCTTCTCACAAAAGAAGGAAAGCTCAGGAATCAAACCCACAACAAAACGTGAGTTTGATTCCAGGTCATGTTTTGAGTTTGTTCCCCCATTGGGCACTTGTAGGAAGCAACCAATCAGTGTTTCTCTCTCTCTCTCTCTCTCTCTCTCTCTCTCTCTCTCTCTCTCTAATCAATAAAAACATATTCTCAGGTAAGGATTAAAAAATATAACTGACATAGAATCTCAGCCAGTTCTATCTTCCTTAAGAAGTAATTTCAAACTCTCTGCATGTTAGTTTTCCAAGTGAGACAAAACACATATATGGTTACTTCAGGAAGCTGAAGAGAGTAGTAAGGGATCCGCAATAGGACTATGCCCTTAATCCCAAAGTACAATACCTGAGGGTGATTTCACCGAGAAGAATGACAGAATACACTTACATCCCTTGCTTCCCAGGAACTCTCTCTCTGTCTATTTCTCTATGACTATAGAAGAAACTGGCTACTTTGGGAATATTGCTCTGAGCTCTCTTCTTGATTTTCTGTCCTACTTATACTTTGTTTTACAACTTATTTTAAACCAGCATTTGTGATCAAACTAAGGAATAGATTAATCGATGTTAATCAGACTAGGAGTTGGAGAACGGTTTAATGTTTGTTGTAGCCATAGATGTCAGAGACTTTAAATTTTTTTAGTGTCCTTGTTGTTGTTTTTATTTGTTTTGATGCTCTTGTTGTCTTGGGCTTCCCTAAGAATTCATCTTGAAACATTGTCTGGACCTGTCACCTTTTTGTTATGCTCAAATCTAGTTGATATGGTGGTGAGGAAAGGTAGAGAAGCATCCTATGTGTATAATTAAATCTCAGTCTTTTGTGGATCAATTTTCCTGGGCTGTCACCTTCACATGCGTTATTTAGTTTTTTCTCCCTTAATAAATTTAGGAAAGACTGCCTGGATTAGGCTACATAACCTAGCATAAACAGGATTCTTGGATGAGGAAGAAGATATTTGATCACTGAAGTAGAAGAACAATGAATAAACAAGAAACAGTTGGCTACTCGGTAAAGAATAACCTTTGGTTTAATACAAGGTGTTGTTTTTTGTTGTTGTTGTTTGTTTTTAATCCATAGAGATAGAACTCTAGGTTTCCAAAGAAATTTTTCTATAGATCCACAGTGTGAGGAAAATGACTTTTCTCTAGACCTTGGGCATGAGGGTCAGACATTGTCAAAGCCCAAGGAACAAGAACCAAGGCTCTCAAAATCAAGAGCTTGGGAAACAAATCTCTCTCTGAAACAGATCCTATGAGTATATCCCATTCTCCTTCCAATTCAGGGTGTGAGCACCAGTCTCCTCTTGGCTTCATAGTATGGTGTTGATCCTCATCCTCCACCTTCACACCCATTACAAAGCCCATAACTCCTCTACTAGAGGCTTTAGGGACCAGAGCTGGCTGGCTTCCAGGGATCTGTCTCATCCTTTGCTCTCTTATCACTAAAGGTTGTGGGAAAAGACTTTAAAGAAAGGTTATAAGGTCGAATGGCAGCATATTTGTAGCTCAGTAAGGGGCTTATGAACTCTGATTCTGAAGTCAGCTGAGTGTAGTTTCATTAGGGGTTTGTTGATTCAACCTAAATTATCTCAGATGCGCATTTTGAAGTATTTAATGGATTTCTCCTATGGAATATAATGATTATTTTCTTCCTTTCTTGAATGAAATACCCAAAGTGTAGAGAGATAAGTGACATAGTTATCCAGGATAGATCAGAAAGATTAAATGGCCAGAAAAGAAGAGTAATTTATTACTTATAAAATGGAAAATTAATAAAATAGTAGAATTATATCTCAAGGTACTTAAACAAAAAGACTTTTAGAAAGAAATTCTGATGGGAGCTATCTGTAATACTATCAATAATAAAAAATATATTTAAAAAAAGCAAAAAGCAATGACCTACTAATACTAAATAATGCTAAGCCAAATAAATGAAATAATAAATATGTAAGAATTACTAATTAAATTGACAAAGAGGAATATGGAATATACAAAAGCATATACATATAAATTTATTATAAAATGTTTTTTACAGGTATAAAAATAGATCAATAGAATTCAGGACTTGAAAACAGTAACTGCAGCTTGACTTGAAATTTGCACTCTTTCTATCATTAATAAAGTTATGGCTTCTTGTGGATGAAAAAATAAACTCTGAAATTTGTTAAGGATTAATTCCTGTCTCCAGGGTATCCAGTAGTAGCATTTATACGTTTATAAGTGCTGTGCAGGATTTTAATAAATGGAAGATGCCTGTTTTTAATAGGAATAAATCAAATATTTTCTTAAATCTTGCTAGCTAATATATGGCATGTGTACTAATCCTAGGTGTCAAATATTGTATTATCTCTAGGTGCTCTTAATGTGGAGAATTGTATAAAGTACATTGTTGTTAGGTAAAACAGGTCTTTAACCCTACTGCACCTTTCATACTATTATCTAAGAAAAATACTTCAAATGTTATTCTTCACCACAAAAGAGTTCTTTTATTTTTAAAATAGAAAAATTACAGACAGGGTTTATAAATCAGTGAAAGTACAACAAAACTGCTTAGATTTTTAAAAGTTCTTTATTGTTTAAAGTTTTATGTAAGTCTCCTTTTCTCCCATTGACCTCTTCTTGGCTGCCCCCACCCCCCAGCACATGCCCTCACTCCCCTACTCTCTGTGTTCATTGGTTGTGCTCATATGCATGCATATAAATCCTTTGGTTGATCTCTTACCCCTCACCCCCAACCTTCCCTCATAGGTTGGACAATCTGTTCAATGCTTCTATGACTCTGGTTCTATTTTTGTTCATCAGTTTATGTTGTTCATTATATTCCACAAATGAGAGGAAGATACTTATATTTCTCTGAGTGGCTTTCACTTAGCATAATGCTCTCCAGTTCCATCCATGTTGTTGCAAATGGTAAGAATTCCTTTTTTTAAGCCGCATACTATTCCATTATGTAGATGTACCACAGGTTTTAATCCACTCACCTGCTGATGGGGACTTAGGCTGTTACCAAATCTTAGTTATTGTAAATTGTGCTGCTATGAATATAAGGTGCATATATCCTCTCTAATTGGTGTTTCTGTTTTCTTGGGATATATTCCTAGAAGTGGGATTACTGGGTCAAATGAAAGCTCCATTTTTAATTTTTTGAGGAAATGCTATACTGTTTTCCACAGTGGCTTCACTAGTCTGCATTCACACCAGCAGTGCATGAGGGTTCCTATTTATCTGCATTCTCTCCAGCACTTGTCTTTTGTTGATGATAACTATTCTGACAGGTGTGAGATGGTACCTCATTGTTGTTTTGATTTGCATTTCTCGGATGATTAGTGACTTTGAGCATTTTTTCATATGTCTCTTGGCCTTTTGAATGTCCTCTTTCAAAAAGTATCTATATAAGTCCTTTGCCCATTTTTTGATTGGATTGTTTATCTTCCTTTTGTTAAATTGTATGAGTTCCCTATAAATTTTGGAGATTAAACTCATATAGGAGATAACATTGGCAAATATGTTCTCCCATGCAGTGGGCTTTCTTGTTGTTTTGTTGATGGTTTCTTTTACTGTGCAGAAACTTTTTATTTTGATGTAGTCCTATTTGTTTATTTTTTCCTTAGTTTCCATTGCCCTAGGAGCTGTATCGATAAAGATATTGCTATGACAAATGTCTGCTATTTTGCTGCCTATAGCTTCTTCTAATATTTTTATGGTTTTTCCATCTTACGTTTCAGTCCTTTATCCATTTTGAGTTTATTTTTGTGGATGGTATAAGTTGGTGGTCTAGTTTCATTTTTTTGCATGTATCTGTTGAATTTTCCCAGCACCATTTATTGAAGAGACTGTCTGACTCCATTGTATGCTCTTGCCTCTTTAGTCAAATATTAATTGAGCATAATGGCTTGGGTTGATTTCTGGGTTTTCTGTTCTGTTCCATTGGTCTGTGTATCTGCTCTTGTGCCAGAACCATTCAGTTTTGAAAACAGTGGCTTTGTAGTATAGCTGGTATTGTAATCCCTTGATTAGAAAGAATGTCAGTTCTTCTGCTTCCATTATACATCTGAATTTATGTTCTTACAATAGAAAGAGGTGGGATCAAAAGTCCTATTAGGTGTTGCATTAGCCCAAAATAAATTGGAAAAAAATTCTTGTAGTTGCCATGAAGGAACCAATGAACATTTTCTAGTATGATTGCACAGAATGAGAAAATAGACCCTAACCTGTGGTTAGGCAGCACTACTGCTTTCTAATCACAGTCCAATCACTGAGGTGCACACCTGAAATTAATAAAATAATGTATGTCAACTGTGATTGAAAAATAAAAATAATTTAAAAATGAAAAAATAAATAAACACTGTGTTTCTGCATCTTCTCTCACAAAGGTTATAGGTGACGTTGAACTAGAGCTGGGTCTCATTCTGAGTGGCATCTTTTGGTCGGTGCCTTACAACATGGACATTGATAGTTTGACAGACCTCTGTGTACACTGTGCCATGGTGTAGCCAGTCACATATACATGTTAATTAAATAGACTGAATCTTCACTGGGGGGTGAGGGAAAAAGGCCAGAACAAACCAGTTATTTAACAGTTTCTATGTAATGGACCTTGAAGTGTAAATCGTGAACCTAGCAACTTAGAAAGTTACACATTTCTCATTCTCTGAAATGTAGCTTTACTCTTTTGGTTTCCTTGATGCTTTTTGACCTTAAGTAAAATTATGTTCACTTATTTTCATGATTAAAATTATGGGAACTAGTGATGTTTCTGTTTACCTTAAATAGTTTCTGTTTACCTTAATTAGTATTCTATGAACTAAGAACAATATAGAAAAACAAATATCTCTGGAAGAGTCAGAATTAGAACCAGTGCTTTCTAATTTTTCTATTGCTAAGTTTATTGCCCAAGCTTAGGTCATTGGTCCATATCTTATGGCTCTTACCCAAGACCCAAGTCAAGTGGAAATTTATGAACTTTGTTCAAATGTAGTGTTTATGAATTATACATAAATTCACTATTTAAATTTCTACTTAGGGTTGACTCAAGAGGACTCTTCTAGGTATAGGGCTTAGAATTCTGTATCCAGAAATGAAAGAAAAATATTAATTCTTTGCTAAGACCCCATTGCACTTCTGGAGATTTAGAAATCTTTGACTTGGTGACTTTTAAATCCTCAAAGATGTTAATGACTTTTTTTTTTTAACCTCAGCATGCTATTTTAGTATTTTATTTGGGCTTTCAGTATTGAAGCTATAGCATAACATGCCCCTCCCCACGCCCCTACCCCCACAAAAAAAAAAAGAAATCTGCAATCTCCCTGGAAAAGGGTAAATTTTGGATTTGGTAAGTAAGCCAAATATAGATGAAAGCAGCAATGACTGTGGTTAGACTCCATCCATTAACAAGATAATTCACCGTGAGGAATTATGAGAAACCAGAACCCTTAGTTTGTATGACTCAGTGGGACAGTTAATGATTGCTCCATCCACAAACCCCCTTTGGCCCTTGCTAATTCTAGCCCTAAAAGGGTTCTTCCTGAAATAAAATTCCCACAACTCCTGCCTTCTGGACTTTGAGGCATATGGGAAGGAAAGGAACACCTCATAGTTTTCTAGACTAACAAGCTACTGTAGCTCTTCTCTGTACAAGAGCCTCATTCAGACTCCAATGTCACTGGTTTTTTCCTGTGCCTGTTTTTTGTTGTTGTTGTTTTTCTTTCTTTCTTTCTTTGTTTTGTTTCTTCTTCTTTAGTTTATTTACACACTTGCTTTCTGAGAGTTTGGAGGCATTTATTTTGTTTGTTTTTATTTAACAGAGGCAAGCAGATCTAGTGTTTTTCTCCTTCTGGGGACTTGGGCTGGTGATAGGTGGGTGGAGTCAGAAACTGGGGGCACAGATAAGAGCTCAGGAATACACAGAGATGTGGCAAGGGAGGGGAGTAGCTAAAGACAGTGACAGCGAGAGTTTCTCTTCCTACTTTCAAAGGCTCCATCCATGGTTCCTATCAAGTAGATAATGGAAGTGCTTGAGGGTCCTGCATGATTAACTCCTCAGAAATGCCTAATAAATATGCTATAATAATAATATACCAGTGTGTGTTTATAAGTTTGTGACTATTGTCAAAACATGAAGGCTACAGTGACTAGTTAACATGCAAGCCTCAGGAAGCCAGTAGAATAAACTGCATTCTTTAAATTTAGTTCAAATTAAAAACAAATTAAATGACAAATTAGAGAGACTCAGTCTCCTGAAAGAGACAGATTGACTCCCAGGCCAGAAGCTCTTAGCTATAATCTTATGGAATGTTCTGATATATAAAGAGAAGTGTTGTAATCTTTAGAGAATTGGCCAACAAAAAAAAAACATTGTATAGAGGGAAAAATCAAGGAGAGTATAGGAAAAAATGTTGCTCTGTTGACTTAGAGTCTAGATATGTTTTGAACCTCACATAACATTTACATACAGGCCAAGGCTATCCTTGAAGATGGATGAATAGGCCATATCTGACCCCCTTGGCAAGATGATTACTTAGCATGTTTGCATCCAGCTACCTGCCTTCACAGTTTATTTCCTCTACATTCACCTGGTTTATGTAAGGAAAGAATTTATTGGTCACATAGACATGAATCTCCATGTAAATTAATAAGTACTCTGGTTTCCATTTTGGCCTTGTGTGCCTTTCCTTTGGCCAAAATAAGCCTTCAAGAGCCAATCCCAACCTACAAAACAAATGGGACACATCCTGTAATTCAATAATGTGATCAAAAGCCCTGCTAATTGAGATCTAACTAGCTCTATTTGGCCTTACTTCTTCCAACATTACTCTACAGATTTCTTTCTATGTATATAGCAGTTAAATGTATGTACATTTGTCTTTTTATTTACAGTTGTGTCTGTGTCTGTGTTTAGCTATCCATTCATTCATTGAACACTGCAAAAGTACTAAGAATACAAAAGAGTGAAAAAACAAAGCCCCTGTTTCCATGGAGTTGGTAGTGGTAGGAATCAGACAAAAAGTAAACAAGCAAGTAAGTATATGGTATATGCCAAATGATGTTAAGTCCTATGAAGAAAGACATTGGATTGAGGGCAGAGTGTGACGAGACAACTGTGAAAGGGTACTGCAACTTTGAATAGTGGACAGGGATTTCCTCACTATAATGGGACACTTGAGAAGCTACTGGTAGATGATGAACCACTTCACAAAGAACTGAGATTAAGTGTAAAAGGCATGGGGAATTTCAAATATAAATATCCTAACATGAGAGTGAAACCAAATGTGTGTTTAGGTCTGAGTTTGTTGTTTCCTTTTTTTTATCTCCTCAAGAGGATGCTTAGAATTTCCAAGGAAGGGCAATAGCTCATAGTAGGAGCAGATTAAGTGATGGAGAGAGCAGAAGATGTGATCCTAGAAGTGCTAATCTATAAAATGTGGAACAATAATAATACCCATATCATAGAGTTGTAAGAAAACACATATACATATATGTCTATATATATATATATACACACACATATATATATATATATATATATATATACTTAGACACATAGATGTATGCATATGTAACACACATATAATTGTATCTTCATATGTACATACATATATATATGTATGTTATATATATAATATGTATGTGCCAACATAAGAAGTTTAATGCAGTAAATGAATCTAATGAACATCCATTTCAAAATTCCTGTGGTTCAGTTGAACTAATCTACCTGCCCTCTTTTAGTTTTTTTCTTTTTTTAAATGAAAAAAATGTATTGAACTTATTGGTTTGACATTTGTTAATACAATTATATAGGCTTCAGGTGTACAATTCTATAATACATCATCAGTCTACAATATTGTATGTTCACCAAACCAAGACAAGTCTCCTTCCTTCACCATTCATCCCCCTTTACCTTCTACCACCTTCCCCCAACCCCTTTTTATTTATTTTTCTTAAATGTATAATTCCTTAAGTCACTTCCCATTTCTGAAACATCTTTTGCCAACATTAACTTCTAGCAAAGCCTACTTCAATGTAGTTCTTCTGGAGGCCTTCTCTGATCCCTCAACCTCCTGGTTTTCCCCCCCTGGGCACTGTGTCATGGTAGTTAGGCCTTTGTAGTCCTAGGCAGCTACTGACACATGGGGACACTGTTGGCTCCCTTCAGGGAGTGTGTCTTTTCTATAGGATTTGAGTTGTCTACATTTTCCCAATTAGATAGGTAGCACCAAGACTGTCCTGAGACTTTTGTAAATTGAGGGTTTCTAAGTGACCTCCCCAGTCAGAGCTGACCCAGCATGTGAGCCTGTGCCCTCTCCGAGCTCAGGCCCTGTGTCACCTGAATGTCTGGAAGTTCACTGAAATGGCGAATAATAATGTCTTTTTTTTTCTGTTTCATGCCTTTCTCTTTTATACTCATATCTCTGTCCACATCTATAAAATTCTGTTCAAGGTGGCTGTCCAGCATGCGCACTGTTAGAAAGGTGAGAGCCGGGGAATACCTTTAGCCACCCGGTCCTGCCACATCTTTATATAGAAGAAGAAACTAAGGTTCTGCCCTGGTTTATGAGAAAGGGTCAGGGAGCTCACTGGCAAAGGTCTTATGTTTCCAGTTATTCCGACAGCATTAGATTATGAACTAAAGATCCATACACATCCAGACAAGAGAGATTTTTCTGCTCCTATGCATATGATACAACCTGCAAAATGAATATCTGATAAGCATTGACTGATAATTCTATGCCACCTATTGGGACAAGCAGAAATAACCTTTTAAATCAGAAGAGAATATAGTCTAAGACGTTACATTCTGCCTCAGGGATCCCTTTCTCTTCATGATGCTGGTTGGGGTGGAGTTGGTCTTGCAGTCAACTTCTTCTTTTCTTGCCATCTGTCCTCTAAGCCTCCTGCTGGGGACCCAGATAGCAGTCATCACTCAAGGCTGAAAACATCTGGCCACACACTCTAAGCATCAGCATGACTCAGCATGATTCAGCATGGCTGTCCTGGGGCCAGATCCTTGCCTAGAAGCATATGCAGATCATGAAGATAGAGAGCATGGCACTGACTCAGACTGGGGCCCAGGCAGAAATGTCTATGCTGGGACTATAGGAAGGCAGCAATGGAGGATTAGACAAAAATGGAACATGAAGCTTATTTAGTCAGAGCTGAGGAGGCTGGAGAGGATAGAGAGCGCTGGGCTTATAGAAAGTACAGTCATCTATCAAATGTTCCCATAGTACCTTCTATGTGCCAGACACTAATTTTAGTGCTTGAATCATAAATAAGAATAAGACATGTAATGTCTCTTGCCTTCCAGGAGTCCTAGTCAAAACAATAGTTAATGATAATCCAGTATTACATTATTTTTCATACTTAATAAAGATTTATATAGGGGGTCAAAGATATGATTCTCTAGGTTCTTTATAGGGAGTAAAGAATGGGCCAAAATATTTTACAGAATTGAGAAAGCTTAAGGTTGGCTTAGACAGATGAAAATAATTTTTTCACAATGGAACAATTCTTCAGGCAAGGTATAAGGAACTAGCTAAAATACAGTGAGACAGGGTGGCTTGATCTAAGAGAGCTCCCATTGTTTCATGGTCAGAAAAGAAACCTTCATTACTCATCACAATCCTTCCTTCCTCCTCTCTTCAACATCAGAAGTTTCATAAGTAATCCCTCTAGGGTCAGGAAAATCACATAAAGGAATAAAGTGTCAGGTAGAGTCTGCAATGAATAGAAGCCCAAACCTAATAAAATAAGGCAGTCAATGCTTTAACCAAATGATGCCATAGGACATAGGAAGTGACCCCAACACTACCTAGTTCTTAATGTAACCTTGGACAAGTTGCTTAATGTCTCCATGTCTCTGAACTATAGGATGAAATTATGACTTAGTTCACAGATTTGTTATGAGGAATAATTTTACTTATTGCATAAAGAAATAGGTACACAGTATATGCTCACTAAGTGTTATCTGTTGTCATAATATTATAAGTGTATACTTATAACTAAAGGGACACACCTTATTTTCAAAAAATGATTGGGATTAGAAATATTTTGAGGCATTTCTTTTTCCCTCTTTTTCTTTTTTGATGGGAAGAAAACAAAATTTATTAGGGGAAACAAAGCTTGAGGGAGGGAATACACAGACTAGGGGCCCCAAAATGGGTTACCCTTTTTTCCTATATATTTAAATAAATATTACATATATTCAAGGTGTCCAACATGATGGTGTGAGATACATATAAATTGTGAAATGTATTACTATCCTCAATAATTAACATGTCTTTTTCTGGAAGTTATCATTTTGTATATGTGATGACAGTAACTGAGATCTACTCTCCTAGCAAAAAAATTCATATTGTATCACTTCCTATAGTCATCATGCTTTGCATTAGATCTCCAGATTTATTCAACCTACATAACTACAACTTTGTACCCTTTGACTAACACCTCCCTATTTCTCCCTCCTCCCCGCCCCAGAAACCACTCTTCTACTCTCTGCTTCTATGTATTAAACTTTGTATTCCACATATAAGTAAGCTCATGCAACTTTCTTCTTCTTTCATTCTTTTGTTTTAAACGTTGGCAGCAGATTCCATTTATTTTGAAACACCATTCAGGCCTTCCGAAATAATTCTATGAGAGATACTTAGAATGGGCCATCATGTTGAGGCTTTTGGTCTACCTTCTCTCTCACCCTCACATTGGCCTTTTCTCTTTACTCACTGGCCCTGTCATTGTGCCTTTCTACTAGTCTTCCTTTGACCAGTGAGTGTCTTCTGAGGCCATCTAAGACCTTACATTCTGATTTAGAAGGAAAAACATCAACGGCTGATTTTTGAGAGTGAGGAAGTAGGACAGCTCAGCCCAACACAGATGATAGAGGATCTTCTATAAAATTGAAAATGAAAAAGTCAGTGTGATGCCCAAGCTGGTTTGGAAAAGTTAACACATAGAGAAGTCTTACAGTGGTAATATTTGGGAGGACTCTTATTGTAGGCTCTGAAAAGGGAGGTGCAAGGAACTTGCAGACTTTCTTCATATTTTTGTATTTCTAACTTATCACACAGCACTGCCCCTAGAATGGCGTCTTGGCCCTAGTTAGTATGTCACACAGACTGAAATAGACAGATAGGTGTATGTTTTGGGTGCAATGAGTTTCTAATTACAGCTGGGTAAACAGAGACGCAGTGGGTTAGCCCTAAGTAGTAACTGAAGACTATAATATATGAATGTTCTCTTCCTTAATCAAATGTGCAGCTTGGCCGAGGGGTCAAGAGGTCATTTGGGCAGGTATGGCCTTCAGTGTTATCCAGGCCTACCTATAACCTACAATTCAACAATCTCTGTAATCCAAGATAGAGCCTCTTTCTATTCGGAACTTGTTTCTAGTTTGTTTGTTTGTTACTTCTTTACCGCTCAGCTTTCCTAAGGAGATGCAACCATGTTGAGGAAGTATATCTGCAAATGTGGCTTGAACTCTGATCTCCAATCTCCAAGGAAAGTGGGTGGTAGAGGGTAAGGGTAGCTACTTCTGTTTCTTGGGTCCACAGTGGATGTCTGTGTGGGTGTTTTGTTTTGGAAAAAGCACGGTCTCTGCAGCAGCAGAACTGAGCCCCCATCCCAGCCTCACTAGCTCAGTGGGCTTCAATAGGTTATTCCATCTCTTTGACCAGGCAGGTAGTAGGAGAGCCCAGAACACCTGGGTTCAAGTCACTGATTGGCTACTTCTTAGGTATACGGCTTCAATACATTTTCTTGTATTTTTCTGTGCCTCGGTTTCCTCCTCAGTAAGAAACATTAACCTACTTCTGAATATTAGTATGAGGATAAACTAGGATAGTTCATATGATGCACTTCATGTATATCCTAGTATATACTAAATAATAAACAAAATATTACTTATCACAAGCATGAATTACAAAACGTTCAATACATATAACTCACAGGTTATTTAAATACCCTACAATAGCACCAGACATTTTGAAATATTTCAATACTAATTCCCATCCCCTTTTAATTTTCCTCTGGTTTAAATCCCTCTATTTCTTAAAGTCTATTCTCTGTTCACAAGTTCCTTAATCAACCTGTTTCCTGTTTAACTCCTGGTCAGATTCTTAGTGGACCTTTCATGCTTCAAAATCTTGGGTTGTATATACTCCCAATAAAGTGATTTTTTTTTAACTCCAAAATTGTTGTCAGCTGCCTTCGTCTGTGCCCAGTGACTTCAGAGGCTTCAACCCTTAAAGCTAAGCTCTGAATGTGGACCCTAGAACCTGGGAAGATGGTCTTCCTGGGAGAAAGGGAAAGTTCTGTTGCACAACATCTCAGGTCATTGCCAAAGTAAATATTGGACTTTGAGCGTGCCTCTACATTTAAACAGTAGTTGGTGTTATTTTCTAGAAACTCTCTGCTGCTTTGAGACCTCTGGTCATTAGGAAGCCTACATTCTGGCCTGAATTGTTGTCATTGGTTCAGAAACTATGTAGCTCTGGATGCTCATAGTAACCCCGTTAGATAGATACAACTACTATCCTTATTTCATAGATAATGAGGCTGAGCTCAGAGGAATTAAGGCATTGCTCCTTGTTGATGGTGAGTCTCATGTGATAGTAAAATGCTGCTGTGCTGTGCCTCCCTACCCTTTCCCATGCTCAGCCCTTAACTCACAATCTATCTCCCCTGAGACTCATGAGCTCCACCCAGAGCCACCAACCTGACCTGACCACCTATCTGAGCCCGCAGACCTATAGCTCTTCTGGGCCCTGATAGCTGGCAGCTACCCCCGCCCCTGCCTTCTCTGCAACTTCTGATAGACACATCTTACACACCAGCTCCCAAAGTCCCTATGGGTGCCTTGAGTTTGCTGAGTCAACATTTCCTGGTTCAAGCTATGAGAGACTCCTGCTCTCAAATCTACAATTACCAACTTATCCATTCCCACTTCCTTCATCTACAGCTCAATTTCCATGCTTTCCCAGCTCCATCCATCAAATGCTCCTCGGCAGTGCAGCAAGGGGCTATGAGCAGTACATTCAGTGTCTGACTGGGTCCAGGCACTAGCATTGTCCCTTATATGTCTGACTTTAGGCAAAAGCCTCAGCTCCTCTGAGTTTAGTCCTGTCATCTACATACAGGAATAATAATTGTATTTATCTTACAAAGTTAGTGTGAGAGATATAGAAAGAGATATGACACACGGTCTATAAAGCAGAATTGATTAGACTTTAAAATAAAATAAAAATTATCAAGAAATAGTATATTTTATCATCCATTAACCCTGTCCTTCTTCATCCACAACTCTCCTACTCACTCTTTATATTTTTATATGCTTTCATCCCTCCTATTCGTTCTCTCTTCCTTATAGTGCTTCCCCTTAAAACTAGTGATGCCAGGTATAAGATGGGATTTGGAAATAGCCATTAAGAAGGGAGGTATTTCTTGAAGAGGCCATACTCACCGAATGGATCATCTCACACCTCAACAAGGTTCAGGGAGGAAGGAGAGGAAGGATTAAGGTCAGTGGATGGAGCCAAGGAAGGAACACCAGGAACTGGGCTCAGGGCCTCTTAGAATCAGAGAATAGGGTCTGGATGCTGGGAGGGTTTTCTCATGAGAAACTCCTTCAATGAAGAGGGTCACAGACTGTGGAAAACCAGTTTTTGGATGTAGGTGAGGCGATTCTGAGAGGACAGACAAGAGAGGTGCTCTGGAGGTTTGGGGCAGGAGGCTTTCTGTCACAGGAAGAAAACCTGCTCAGTGTAGACGCTTGTCTCTTCCCTCTTCATGTCAGATGGGCTCCTGAGGTTAGACCAGGCTGCACGAGGCCTTACATTTCCATCCGCTGGAGCCCTGAATGTGGAGAGAGCATTGTGGTTTTCACTTCACTCAGAACTCTTTCTTGCTATTCTTCCCCAGCACATCAGTTGATACTTTGATTAATCCAATCAATAAGTATAGGGAAAGCCTTCTCTCACATGTTCATATGTGTATACATGATGGGGAACAGAGAATAACATGTAATTCCATACGTCTTCACAGAGCTATGTGAGTCTAGGAACTCAAGGTCAACCTTGCTTAGGGTAAAAACCCCTCTGAAACACCTGTGTCCTACTCATACAATCACGGTGAAACACTTTCTTTCATGAGGACAATCCCATGGTTTTTCCATTGAGCCCTTGTCTTTGCGAGACACCTTAATTTTTACAAAGTTCTTACAGAAATAAAAATCCTTTTATTCTGTGTCACATAGTATAACTCAAATCTCTGTTCCAGTAGACAGTCTTACCATATTAGAGCTTTCATACACTTGTTAAACCCAAACTGCATGGTTTATAACAAATGCTGCTGACATAACAGTGAAGCAGAGAGCCACAGTCCTCGTATTCACAAAACCAACCATTCAAATGAAGGCAGTCACCATAGCCACAACCCCTTCTCCCTGACCATAGAGAAATAAATAAAATGATATGTTATGCAAAGCATTTGCTACAGTGCCTGGCATAAATCTGGTTAATTTTATTATTATTATAAATGAACTGATGTAAAGTGCAGCAAAAAATAACGTGACTGTAGCAAGGATGATTGCAGTTAAGCACAATAAAATAGCAAATATTTATAGCATATAAAACATATATAAGTCACTACTTTAAACTCTTTGGATATATTAACTCACAATCTTATGAGGATGTTTAAAACCCCATTTTACAGGTGAAAAACTGAGGCATACAACCAGTAAGAGGTGCTTAGTTGCCCTCCATTCGGGCAGAGTGGCTCCAGAGTCTATGCTCTTAACCACTGCTGTTTACTACCTATGACTTCCTGCAGCAAAAGGTTTGAGTCTCTGAAATGAATTAGTGGGGATGGCTGTGTGGGGAGGGTGTCAATTTCTTTCCTAGTTTGTATGAGAACGGGAGAGAGAGGCAGCCTCGCTTCATACACCTAGTACCTACTGGGCCTGGCTGAAGAAGAGAATTTCATTGCTGAATAAAAGGACCTGGGGACATCTGCTAGTTCAGGGGTATTGGGTTCAATGACATTCCCAGTTTAAGAGCTGAGGGAGCTGATGAAATTAACAGAAATTCCCTGTTGGGACAAGGTCCCTTGATTCCAGCCTATGTTTAGAGAAGAGGAAACTGAAGCTCAGAGAAGGGTAGGGATTTCCTCAGTATGACTTAATTTGTCATGGAAATGCCCAGACCAGAACTCAAAGCTCTTGACTTACTGTTCAGGACACTTGCCCTGATCCCCTTTGCCTCTAAATGCTCATTCTGAAAGAAGGAACAGAGGGCATCTGAAATACCTCAGGTCATTTTCATGCCACAGCCAAAGCTGGGCAGACTCCAGGCTATCTCTTTAAAAGTAAATATATCATTTAAATACACAAATAAGCAAACCCTGCTCAGGGTCTGGGAGGGAGAGGTTGCCCTCCTGGTTCCTGGCCCTGTAGATAGTGCTATCAGAGCCCTGCCAGGGCCCCTCCAGTGCTGGGCCTTGGAGTGAGTCAGCCTCACACAGGCAGGACAGGCCATGTCATTCTGACCTGGAAACTGAGTGTGACAGAAGAAAAAGGGCTCACGGTTACAACCTCAGGCTATGGTTATAATTTCTCCCTAAAAAAGGAACAATACTCAGAGTTCTATGTATACCCTGTGTTCCCTTTTGTGTGCACCTGAGCCCCAAAGAGCTCTCTGCTCTAAGAGTGAAGGCAAGGCCACTGCACTATGTGCAGTCTCATCCAAACCCTGGTCTGGCTTCACATACCAGTCATGATCAATATCCCTCCTCCCAGGCCAACATGCTTGCATTTGCATAATAGTCAAGGAATCATTGAGAAAAGTACTCTTTCATCGTTTTCTATTTTTCTTGCTTCAATGGCTCAGTGAGAAAAAATGTAGGTGTTTTTTTTTCCTCATAAATTGACAATAGGTTTAATTTAATAACAATGTTGTTGTGTTTGTGTAAATTCTCAACAGTTTTTAATGGCTAGTGTCTGGGAAAGTTACTTTATGGTGAATAAAAAAGAAATCCATTATGAATGCAGAAAATAAAAGCTATCATCTCTAGGCCTCAGTTTTCTTATCAATAATATAAATATTATAAAAACTACCCACATTATTGTGATAATGCATATACAGCACCTAGTTCTATGACTGAAACATGGTAGAAAATCAGGGAAAGGCTTTAAAGAGTATTTTAATGACTCGTTTCTGACTCTATTTGATGGATAGTAGACAGTAAACAATACATAATTAATGTTCTAAAAATGTGACTAGGGGAGGGTTAGGATAGAGGTAAGAATTCAATATTTTATAACCAAAAACATCTTAAAACAAGAGCTTGAGTTTTTCCAACAGAATGGACTGGGGTCCTATGCTTCCTGTTTAGCTATCCCCAGAAATCTCTTCAAAGAATTAGTAGTCCCAAAAGGGCACTGTTTAAAGTAAATGTTGCCTCCAGAATGGCCATGTCCCCTTCCAAAAAACACAGGCATTTTCTTCTTCTGTTCCCTGAAGCCATCCGAGAGGTGACCTCTGCTTCCCTTCAGGGTTAGAGAAGACTTAAGAAGCTTGAGTGTGCCCTTAGGGGTTGACATAATTTTCTTCTTTGTCTACCAAGTTCAATTCTCCTGTCTACCTCCAATGCCTGTGGCAGTAGGAGTGGGACTGGAAGTGTTGAGAAGCTGGGGATTCAGATGAGGGAAAATAGGATATATTAGTGTCCATTCCCTAGTAACAGGCTCTTAAATCATTTATGAAGCATGGGCTGTGGATTAGAAATTGTTTTTCAATTATTTTGACTGCCTTTGACATCAGAATCTAACCGAGGCAGCTAGGATGAATTAAACAAGGCCGGGTATGTCAGGTCTGGGACAGACACATGCCTGCTATCTTTCATTTATAGTTATGGAGTTGAATATTTGTCTTAAGTGCAGTACATTTGCTTATCTGTATTACAATTTATTTTGCTGGTTTGTTTTCTTCCCTCTGTCAGCAATACTTTTGGATCTAGTTGCTCAACAGTCATAACATTTTATAATGATGCCAGGAGGCTTGGGGGGTTATCAGAGAAGCCATGGCTAGTGAATGAAAGAAGGGCCACGCTGAGAAGTCAGATATAGGGAGTGACTGGGGAGGATGTCTCATGAGGGAGCATTCGCAAGAAGAATAGAGAATAAAGAAAGGAGGAGAATGATAAATATACTACAGACCCAAGTCCTGAGTGATTTCTATAAGGTTCATGAGTAAGAGAGTTGGAAAGATAGGAGAGTCTAGCATTTAAAATTTGGATGTGGGAAATTTCTGGCTGAGGAAAATGTCTTCAGAAACAGGCATGGAAAGAATGGTCAAAATGTAATGTAAGTGGAGGCTAAGACTAACCAGGTGAAAATTACTGGGAGATTGCAGGAAAACCATTAATATCTATGTATTAGAACTTCCATCTGAGAAATATTACTCAACACTTAAAGAGGAATGAACTATTGAAAAATTCAACAGTTTGGATGAATCTTAAAGGCATTATGCTGAGTGAAACTACTCTCAAAAAGTTACATACTATATGATTTTTGTTGTATAACATTCTTGAAAAGATAAACTACAGTGATAGAAAGCAGATCAGTGATTGCCCAGAGTTAAGAGTGGGATGGATATATGACTATAAAAGGTAGTATGGAGGAGTTGTTTTGGTGTGTTGGAACTGTTCTGCATCTTGAATAAGTCAATTTAATAGTATGCTAATTAAGAGAGGGAGAGAGAGAGAGAGAGAGAGAGAGAGAGAGAGAGAGAGAGAGAGAACCAGGTCTAATACTCTTGTTTTACAGATGGAGAAACTGAAGACTGAGGTGAGTCCTGGAAAAGATCACATGGCCAATGAGTGTTTCTGGAGCCATCCCTCCCCCCCACCCCCCACACACGCATATACACACTTGCATGCAAAGCCATACCCATGTCCACCAACCACCCATGAGGGAGGGGGAAGGAGATAAGACCTAGAGAAAGGACTTCTTAGAGGCTTGGTTACATTTTATTTTTTTATTAAAAATATATTTTATTGATTTTTTACAGAGAGGAAAGGAGAGGGATAGAGAGTTAGAAACATCGATGAGAGAGAAACATCAATCAGCTGCCTCCTGCACATATCCTACTGGGGATATGCCCGCAACCCAGGTACATGCTCTTGACCGGAATCGAACCTGGGACCTTTCAGTCCGCAGGCCGACGCTCTATCCACTGAGCCAAACCGGTTTTGGCAGCTTGGTTACATTTTAGTTAAATGTTTGGAAATGTGAAGGTAAACCTTCTTTTTTTTTTTTTTTTTCTTTTTTTCCCCAGATTTCAGGTAAAAATAAAGAGAAACTTCACCATCTTCATTACCATGCTTAAATTATTAAATGTCTAAAACTAACACCTCTCCTCCATAAATCAGAACTGTTATATAATTGCCAAGCTCTGTGTCCTTAAATAGGATGTTTGAAAGCTGCATGCTACTTAGATATTTTTGTCCTTTCTCAGGAACTGCTGAGTCGGCATAAACATGCAACAAATTGATCCATGTAAAGCTCTTGGACTAACCCTTGAACAGGATGTTGACTCTGATTATGAAAAATTAACATCTTTCATGAATTAAATAAATCAACTCTAGCCACATCACACAAATAAAATTGTTTATTTGTATTTATTTATTTTGTTTACAGCTTTGGAGGTTTATAGAACGGCAGACAGTAATTCTTGGAAAGACCAGAAGCTGATGACGGAACATAATTACTGTCCTGGCTGCATCTGTACTATGATAGAGAGTACACTGCAAAGCATAGGCGTGACTCCTGATTTGTGGCAGTACTGACTCAAGATGTTCTGTATGGGAGGCTCGTAGGTTTGGCAAACTGGGTAGCAGAGGTCAGAATGAGAACAGACTGAGACTTATCTGAAAGCTGCACTTATTTGGAAGGATTCTGTTTTTACTTAAATTCTCCTGTAAATATCCTTATATATGACTGGATTGGTGGATAAATATTGATCTATTAATTAAAAAAGATTTTTCAAAGGAAGTAATTATTCAAAAATATTATGTTTTTTATTTAAAATTGAAATGTATACGTGTATATTTATTTTTAAAAATCATTATTTTCAATGTTCCATGTTTGTTTTGTCAATTTTTGACAATTTATACAGGCTATTTAAATATCAGTAGAGTGTAAAATTATATTATGGCATCCCTTGCTATCTTCCACATAAGTAAATTTGGGTTATTAACTTGATCCCATCACTTTTCCTTATTTACATTTAGGTTCCTCTATTCTTTTTACTGAATGGATGAGTTCTGTATCACATGTGATTTTATTTTTCAGCACCATGCCTCTAAATTTGTACCACACATTTATTACTGTAGGGCATCTTCCTGTAACAATCATGGGAGCAGTTTTGGAATCCTCTTCTCATGATTTCTTGGGAAATAAGTTAATGCATTTCATTTTCAATTTTTACCAAACTTTTTACGTGTCTAAGTTTCAATGCCATCAAACCTTTTCCTTTTTACTTATTCCCATTTCTGCAGTGGTCCATAGAGATGCAGGTTCCCTCTGTGAAGTTCATACTCTAAAATGGTGCTCATTGCAGACCACATGACAAAGGTAACTAGCAACCTATGTCCTTAAATGAAATGCACTTAATATGGCAACTTTAGAAAAATAAAATGGTATATAGAGAACAACAACCAAAATAACCATGAATAGAACCCTCAGGTCCAACTTTCCAAGAAGGATCACTAACCATTTGCACAATGACTGAATCCTTTAGAACAATTTTATTAGTTTTGAGCTGTCCTGTATCTATATACTAGCATCCCTCCTATTTTGAAGGAATTCATTACTTAGCACTTAGCTTTTTATTAGTTCTGTCCCACCACAAAAGTTAAAAGATGAGAGTTTTTGCTCTCTCCAGACCCCAAATCCAGAGCACAGTCTTATCCAGACTTTGACATTTAGAGTCTATAACTTGGTTCAAGAATGCTAAAACAGTAAGTTGAAACCTGCAATTTGGTTCAAAAGTGATATTAAAAAATAAGGAATAAGCCCTAGCCAGTTTGCTCAATGGATAGAGTGTTGGCCTATGGACTGAAGGGTCCTGGGTTTGATTTCAGTCAAGGGCACATGCACAGGTTGTGGGCTCGATCCCCAGTAGGGGGCATGCAGGAGGCAGTGGATCAATGATTCTCTCTCATCATTGATGTTTCTATCTCTCTCTCCCTCTCCCTTACTCTCTGAATGATTTTTTAAATAAATAAAAAATAAAGAATAAAATGTAAAGCCTGGAAGTTGTAACCATGGTGTCCTCAGCTCTAGGTTTTATACCTGTGGTAGAAAATCCCATGTCTTATTTCTGCTAAAAAGAAATTGATGGAAACTTACTACTTGTTCCATGGGAAATGCTTTATTTCCTGACCTTTTGCAAATAATGTTGAATGTCACCCAATTATCCTGACAATGTGTCATTTATTAGTCTAAGAGAGTCAGAGTCTCTAACTTGAAAATTCTATTGCTTACAAATATTTCCAATAATACAGTAAATCTTATAAATGATATGTTTCACATTGGTTATTATCTGGATTTTCATTGCTAATGAAAATATATATTAGAATGTACACATAGTATATTATATAGGTTATGATATATATTCTAATAAAACATTCTATAAATACTAGAAGCCGGGTGCACGGATTCATGCACATTGAAAGTAAATTAATTAGAAGAAATATTTTAGAGGCTCGGAAAGGACCATGGGAGATTGGCCAGCCAGGAGGTACTGCAGAAGGGTTCCAGGGTGTGTCTAACCCAGCCGTGGGCACACTACGGCCTGCGGGCCGCATCCGGCCCGTTTGAAATGAATAAAACTAAAAAAAAAAAAAAAAGACCGTACCCTTTTATGTAATGATGTTTACTTTGAATTTATATTAGTTCACACAAACACTCCATCCATGCTTTTGTTCCGGCCCTCTGGTCCAGTTTAAGAACCCATTGTGGCCCTCGAGTCAAAAAGTTTGCCCACCCCTGGTCTAGCCCATCCTTGCAGTCTTGATTGGCCAGACCCTAGCAGCAAGCTAACCTATTGGTTGGAATGCCTGCCCCCTGGTGGTCAGTGCATGCCATAGTGACTGGTCAAATGGTTGAATGAATGGTTGGACACTTAGCATATTAGGCTTTTATTATGTAGGTTATATTCTATTTTAATACATATATTCTAATATATATATATATATATATATATATATATATATATATATATTCAAGTAAACTTTTAGCTTTATGTAATAATTAAAATCTCATCAAACTCTGAAAAAAAAAGAATATAAACCCTTCCAATAATGGAAAAGGGCAAAAAATCCTACAGAGCTCAAGATTCTGGAATGAAGGCTCAAACCCTACTGTGCCCAGAAAACAGACGAATGATGCTTCTCTGAATCTGCTTGGTCTTGACACTGTATATAATGGGGTTCATGAATGGAGGAAAGAGAAAGTAGACATAGCTCATAGTAACGTGGACCACATGTGGGGCGTGTTTGCCAAACCTGTGGATGAAAGTCAGGCCAATCACAGTGATGTAAAAGACTAGGACACAACTAATATGGGAGACACAGGTGTTGAGGGCCTTAGCTCGCTCTTCTATAGAAGCAATGCCCAGAACTGTTTTAAGGATTAGGATATAAGAGAAGAGGATAATCATAGCATCTAGGAAGAAAGTCAAAGCAACCAGAATAACTGGGTATATACGATTAAATGTAATATCAGCACAGGCGAGTTTCATAACATCTTGGTGGAGGCAAAAGGCATGGGAAAGAACATGGGAACGGCAATATGGGAACCAATAGAGTGGCAGAATTGGGGGTACAATGGACACAAAGCCCCTCATCAGTACCCCAAGTCCTATCTTCATCACCCGGGAATTGATGAGAATGGAGTTGTAACTCAGAGGATATCGGATAGCAATGAAACGATCATATGCCATAGCAAGCAAGATACCTGATTCTACAATGGCCAGGGAATGAATGAAATAGGATTGGGTAAAACAGGAATGCTGAGCAATTTCCCTCCGGTCCAACAACAGGACACTCAGGACTGTGGGCATTGTAGTTAGTGTCATCCCAAGGTCTGTACTTGCCAGGATAGCCAGGAAGTAGTACATGGGCTCATGAAGATTGTGGTCACTCTGAATAAGGACAAGAAGTACGCCATTGCCAAAAAGAATGGAGAGGTAAATGATAAAGAAAGGGATAGAGATCCAGTGGTGAATTGCCTCTGAGCCCAGGAAGCCAGTCAGCAGGAAGGGAGCAGCACTGTTGTTGGACCACATGGTAGGTTTCACAAGTGGAGAAGAGCTTTTTCAGGGGATCTGACCTTTAAATACTTAGCATAATTTTTTACTCTCCATCTTCTTGTAGCACATTGTCAGGTGATATTTCCCTTCCAAATGTACAAGATTTTGTGAATTATCTCACTCTTAATTATGTCTGTATTCACGAAGCCTTTGCCTGGAATAAGGAACAACAGTAATATTAATCACAGGAATGAATGTTAACAACTTACTCTTCAGCATCCAACCTTTATTCTGTCATTCACACGATTTACATCTGTTTCTAGTCTCTACTTCTAGTCCCCAAAATAATTCCTTTGGCTCTATGTCACTGTCTTCAGTATCTTATTCCTTTTCTTATTATCTTATTATCTTTCCTATAGACAGTTGATGTATTTCTTTCCAATTTGAACCAATTTCTATTTTCTTTCTTGAAATCAATCCGATATTTGTTTCACTAAGGATAAGAATTAATCAACCAAAATGAGTCCATCTCTACAAAAATGTTTAAGAAATATTGTTATAGGTATGCCATCTCAAATGACTTGTGAGATTCCAGAGAAATCAGAACAAGTGGGCAGAGTTGATAAATCGATTTTAGAAGGGTGTGATTACTCAGTGGAATTGGGACTCAGGATGTGAGACCTGCAGCACTAGAGGCAAAGTTTAAAACAGGAAAAGACAGGAGTTGAAAGCTCCTAAAACAAACAAACAAAAAAGCCATTAAAATGAAGACAGACTCCTGAACAAAAGTCTCCTCAGATGCCAGAAGCTTGAGATTTTAAGAAAAATGTATGATATCTGAAAGGCTAAAGCAATATCAGAATTTAATGATTGAATGCATATACTTTACACAAGCAGCTCTGGCAAGAAGATTAAGACTCAGATGTAAAACTACATTGCTGATGGAGACAATCATATGGGTATTCTAATATTCACGAATCTAGAAAGTCTTTATTTATTTATTTATTTATTTATTTATTGTTTTATTGCTTAAAGTATTACAAGGAGTATTACATATGTCTCCTTTTTTCCTGCCTTTGACATATATTTATAAACTTAAATTTGACTTTTATAGGGAACTTTAAAGTAGGACTTATTTATAATTATGATCTTATCACATCAAATGAGCATTATTTGCATATAACCAACAATTTTTGGCAAGTTGATTATGATAACAATTAAAAAGAACCACAAGACAAACATTAGTTTCTTCCAAATTCAGTGGAATCTATATGTGTCCACAGTCTTTTAAATATTGTTTTCTCTCATAAGCATCACTACGGGTACCTTTGAAGAGGAATTCAGGAAGAATAAGGTGATAACAATCTTTGCACCACTTCCATTTAATAAAAATCTTTGAAAACAAGAATAAATTTTTTCTCGAGATTTGGCACATGGTATCATCTCTACTAATGAACAATGTGGGTGGTAGGAGAGATGGGTAGAGAAAAGATCAATATGTTCTGGAAATGACCACCACTTTGGGGGATATTGTCAATGACAAAAAGGTCAGTGTAGGCACTGAAGTAGCAAATACTCTGGGGGAACTGATGTCTGCCATCTGGCTAGATCCACTGAACCACAGCTGATGTGGGGCTCAGCTTGACAACACTTTTCTACCTCTGCGCAGAAGTGATGTGTGTATCATCATAAATTGTAACCCCTACCTGCTAACATTATAACCCTTAACCTTCTAACATTGCCTTTCCAATAAAACATGTGAAATGAAAAGATAGAGAATAAATGAATGCCACAATGTATTATATGGGACGGGGACAAATGAACTCTTTGGACCAGCTGTTGCCAGGAAGTGGACCAGATGGAGGAAGCAGGGGAATATCCAGACTTGTTATTACTACATGCTGTTATAAAAGTCTGATCTATGGGTCTTGGAATTTGAGCTGAAGAGGGTTTAGGTATCAAAACTATGTGATAATCCCTTTGGCTAGAATTATTTTGATTCACTAATATTTTTGATTGACCTAAGTTAGAAAAGAGTATCCTATTTGCTATCTGCAGTCCCTAGCAGCAGCGACACTGACATTTGATTATGGCAATTTGTCAGTGCCAGGAACTGCCCACATATCCCAAATATGCCAGGGGGAATAGCTGCCCAGTTTTGAGAGTCTTTTAATATGTGGTGTGTGACATTAGTGACAGTAGAATTTCTCAACAGCATCCGGCAAGCCTAGAGTCTCCATCAGGGATGCAAGGATGACAAGAATTTGGTATCCCCTCATCCCACTCTGAGGGTCTTATGTGGGCTGAATCTCAGAAAGCAGCTAGCCCTTAGTCCTCCGTAGTTTCTGGGAGTCACACAGATACCTCCTTCAACTTGCCATGCTGACTAGAGGTGGAAAAACTATTCCAGAAACCAGTTACAAATACATAAGAAGTTGAAGAATAAGGAAGAGAGAAGAGGGCACATGAGGATCATGATGAGAAAACAGGAATATCTTCCCTTTACTTCTGGATAATCTATAAGCACTCCATAAATCAGTGTATCCTGCCCCACTCCATTCATACAATTACCTATTGCCTGAGAATGCATGCGCCCTTAGGAAAAAATAAATCTGAAATACGGCAGCTTTTAAGTTATTGACATCAGTTGTGGTTCAGTGAATCCAGTCAGTTGACAGACATCAGTTCCCCCAGAGCAGTGGTCGGCAAACTGCGGCTCGGCAAATGGTGGTTCGCGAGCCACATGCAGCTCTTTGGCCCCTTGAGTGTGGCTCTTCCACAAAATACCGACTTCTGCGCATGGGTCACGAAGTTTCAATCGCACTGTACGAGCGCCCGCACATGGTATTTTGTGGAAGAGCCACACTCAAGGGGCCAAAGAGCCACATGCGGTTCGTGAGCAGCGGTTTGCCGACCACTGCCCCAGAGTATTTGCTACTTCAGTGCTTACATTGACCTTTTTTGTCATTGACAATATCCCCTAAAGTGGTGGTCATTTCCAGGTTATATTGATCTTTTCTCTACCCATCTCTCCTACCAACCACATTGTTCATTAGTAGAGATGATACCATGTGCCAAATCTCAGGAAAAATTTACTTAGGTATGAATTAAAATGAGAAAGTATATGTGGAGAGAAATGTTGTAAACCTAGGAAAACCTTCATTTTAGGACATAGGAGAAAAGGTATCAAAAGAGATGGACAAAGAAGTAGACAGAAATATAAGAGGACCATGAAGATGATCTGTTATTACAAAGCCAGTGAAAAATATATTTTAAAAAATTAGGTAGTACTGTAGTTTAATAGTGAAAAGTAATGTCAGAATTAGCAAGTAAGATAAAAAATTAAATGTGTCCATTGTTTTTGGCAAATAGGTCTTTGGTGATCATAACAATTTCAGCAGAATGGCAGTAACAGATGCCTAATGATTGTGAAATGCAGTCAATAAATAAAAAGAAAGTGAAAACAATGTATTATTTACATTCTTCAGATGAGAAAATTTACCTTCAAGAGTTTAAATATTTGTCCAAGGTCACACAATTAAATTTGGCATACAGGAATTCAAATTCAGGTTAATGGGACCCCCAAGCTCATGTTCTCAACCTACATCCATTTAATATAAATTGAGTTCTGTCCAAGATTGCCTTTCCCTGAATTCTTCATCTCATTAAAAAAAGGCTTAAGTGCTTTCTTATCTTTTACAGAAGAATCACATGCCATGTGGAAGAGTTACTCTTTTTCCATTTAAAAAAATTTTTCATTTACAGTTACCATTCAATATTATTTTAGTTTTAAGTGTACAGCACAGTAGTTAGACATTAATATAACTTATGAAGTGACCCCTCAACAAGTCTTGCACCCACCCGACACCATAAATAGTTATTACAATATTATCAACTATATTCCATAAGCTATACTTTACATCCCCTAGAAGAGTTACTCTTAAAACATCCTTGCTGAATGTAAATCCCAGGATTTCCTTACCTAAGCCACAGCTTCCTTTTTGTGGTAAAGCACAGTCTGATGATTAGTCTGTTGCTGTAACCTCAGTATGTGTTCAGAGTCCTGATGAGAGGTATATTTATTAAAGAAACAACTCCCAAGGGAATATTTCTAACTCATTTCCACATAAGCTATTTGGGAATGCCAAAATAATCCTTTTTTCCCCTTCCATCTGAGAAAGATCTATGCCTCCATTTCTTCTCTGGATGGAGACTCTAAGAGAAGCTATCTTTAATGTCAGATAAAACAAGTTCTAAGGCACTCTCCAGTGTTTTATGGGTCATATAATTGAAAGATTGGTCAAATTTTCTTCTTAAATATTGGCCTTTAGGAAACAATATCCCATTCCTCTTCTTTAAAATTGTTCATGAATTATATTCCAACACACCATAGTATTTTTAGTAATAACAATCTTAAAAATTGGAGAGGGTGCAGGCTGGGCTCTGGGACACCCACCTCCCCCACCCTGTGCATGAATTTTGTGCATCAGGCCTCTAGTATCATAATATAAAACAATAAAACAAATAAAATATAGTAGATGCTACTTTTGCTGTTTAAACTGATACTTTCATGCCAGCCAATGTTCTTTGATGTATAATCATTCATTATGAAAGTATACCACAATTTATTTATCTATTCTTCTGTTAGTAGGCATTTGAGAAGTTGGGAATAATTTTCAAAAATATTTCCTATGAAAACACTAAGTTGAAAAAAATCTGTACCTCCACGTTCATTGCAGCATTATTTAAAATAGCTAAGACATGGTGATGACTTAAGTGTCATTAATGAATAAATGGATAATTTATGATACATCCTCTCCCTCCTCTCTCTCTCTCTCTCTCTCTCTCTCTCTCTCTCTCTCTCTCTCTCTCTCTCTCTCTCACACACACACACACACACACACACACACACATTGGAATATTATTCAGCCATAAAACAACAACAACACACAAACAAGTAAATCCTGCCAGTTGTAAAAACACAGATGAACCTTGAGAGTATTATGCCAAGTTAAATAAGCCAGATAAAGCCAAATACCATATAATCTCTTTTACATGGGGAAAATAAAACAAACAAACTCATGAAAAGATAAGATTTGTGGTTACCAGAGGCAAAGGTAAAGAGAGGGAAAATTAGAAGAAAGTGGTCAAATGTAGTAACTTCCAGTTACAAGATAAATAAATACTAGAGATGATAACTATATTTAGCACTGCTGTACAAGTATGATATACTAGTATATGTGAGTTATTAGGAGAGTAAATCCTGAGAGTTCTCATCACAAAGAGAAGTATTGTTGGTTTTTTTGCTTTCTCTTTTTATTGTGTCTATATGAGATGATGGATGCTAACTAAATATATTATTGTAATCATTTCACAATATATGTAAGTCAAACCACTATGCTGTTTACCTTGAACTTACACAGTAAATGTATATAAGTTGAATCTCAATAAAATTGGAAAAATATTTTCTCCAACAAAATATGATGGCACTTAGAAGAGAGCATTCAATCTCCATCCCAGAGTTTAGGGACAACCTCACCAATAAATCCACCTCTCTACAGTCTGCTTCTTCCATCTTGGAAATAATCCTGCTTATCCAGCAGTGAGCAGCCCTCTTCTACCTCTTCAGGAACAATAAAAGATGGTCATGTCATTTCCCCACCCACTGTGTGCCCAGCAAGCCTCCAGTGATACAGCTTCACTGTAGCTTGACTCTCCTATTCCTCCCAGACATGATTTAAAGGGCATTAAATAAATAAGGCCTTGAAGATCCATGCCAGGTAGCTGGGATCTTTCTCACTTAGCACGAGCAAATTAATAGAGTTTTTGTTCAATTATAGTGTACATTCAATCTTATTTATATTAATTTCAGGTGTATAGCATAGTGATTAGACAATCATATACTTTACAAAATGGACCCCTCGATATTTCATGTACCTACCTGGCACCATACATAGTTATTACAATACTAGAGGCCCAGCGCTTGATATTGCGCCAGACCCTGAGGAGGGACCCAGACTGCCTCCTGACGATCTGGACTGGATGCGGGATCCAGAGTCAAGTCCCCACCCACCCAAGCATGCCTCGCCACGCACGCAGCCTGGTCCACCCACGCGTGCCTTGCCGCACACGCAGCCCAGCCCACCCGCGTGCACCTTGCTGTGTACGCAGCTCTGGTCGTTATGGCGTGATGGTGTTAGGGCCAAGGGGTTTTTATAATAGAGACTATTGACTATATTCCCTATGCTGTACTTTCCATTCCTGGGACTATAGGTCAGATAGAGAAAGACAAATGCCACATGATTTCACTTATATGTGGAATCTAAAAATCAAAATAAGTGAACAAACAAAATAGAAACAGACTCATAGATACAGAGATACAGAGTAGCCCCCTTCTACCTCTTTAGGAACACTAAAGACGGTCATGTCATTTCCCAACCCACTGTGTGCCCAGCAAGCCTATGAGTCGGTTTCTATTTTGTTTGTTCATTTATTTTGATTTTTATGTTCCACATAAAGTGAAATCATGTGGGTTGGGGAGTTAGGTGAAAAAGGTGAAGGGGCCAAAACCAGTTTGGCTCAGTGGATAGAGCGTCGGCCTGCGGACTGCAGGGTCCCGGGTTCGATTCCGGTCAAGGGCATGTACCTGGGTTGCGGGCATATCCCCAGTAGGAGATGTGCAGGAGGCAGCTGATCGATGATTCTCTCTCATCGATGTTTCTAACTCTCTATCTCTCTCCCTTCCTCTCTGTAAAGAATCAATAAAATATATTTAAAAAAAAAGAAGAAAAAAAAAAAAGAAAAAGGTGAAGGGATTAAGAACTACAAAGTGTTAGTCAAAATAGTTTTTACTTAAAGAGCTTTGACCAATTCATTGGGGTGTCTTCCATCAAATTTAATGTGGCAAAAGAGGCAGCCCACACCTAAAAGTTAACTATCAGAATGAGATACAGTATCACAGTAATGGGCGGCCACCGCAGGAGTGATAGGTTTCCCACAGCTTCTACGCTTCAAACGTGACCTGCAAAGTCAGTCGTTCCCAGCCCTAAGAATCTCTGCACCAAGCTTATCACATGAAATGGAAATAATCTGGGGTGAAATGTTCTGTTAAGATGCTTAGATGTGTTACAGGCCTCCCGGGCTAAGTATGAAAGGCAGAGGAAGATTTGGTAGGGTACCAGATTTTAGGATTTGGGTTTACATTCTGTATCAATGGCTTTAGTCTTTTACTCTGGGGTATATTTTCCCCCTTATGGAGGAATAATTCAGCTTCACAAGTAAATCAGCCTGAAACAGCCATACAGAAAAGTTGTTTCAACCCCAAAATTTAAGCATTTCAGGGACATGATTCTATCCTTCTCCATATTGTTCTGTCTTCCTAATATAGATCACTGTATCAAGGATGCCAGAGGCAATACTGGTTGCAGAGAAATCACCAGTTCTTATCTTTCCACCTGGGGATGTACCTACAAAGTATAGATTTCTCATATTCTTAGTTCTCAAATTATTATATTTCATTTTCTCTATATAGTCCTGAAATTTATGTCCTGTCAAGTAGGACAAGGGAAACATTTATTTAAATCATCTGAGCAGAAAATGTACTTCCTACAAGAAGCTTGTCTAGTTTTCTCCTTCAAGAATTTAGTTTAGGCAACAAAATATTCAAAGTGCGAAGAGATGGAGAGTTACATATATATGTAGAGTTTGGGCATTCTTAGATGAATGCATTGCAAATTGGAAAAACTCTTTAAATTCTCTATTTGTCAGCAACTTGTGACTTTGTTTGGAAAATATAAAAGGCAAATCATGGCCCCAGAGAGCTTCCTGACCCAGGTAAGGGAGTATTTGAAAGGATATCAAGTGAAACTGATTTTAAAAAAAAACTTAAAATACTCCATTCTCACGGTAAGAGTAATGAAAATCTTTAATATTAGAATTTACTTTTAGAGAGTAATGATGATAAAATTATTTTTGTTGTTACACATGTGGCATTAGCATGTGTACACACACATACATGTACATTCACTCATTGATGCAAAGGTGTGTGTGTGTATTTTTTCTTAGATATTATTTGTTGGACTTGTTCTTAAAATTTGAGTAGAGAAGCTAATTTCCAGGTGCATTTGACAGAAGAAATTGAGTCTGAACGTTTCCAGTTCCATGGGGTCTTCCTCAGAAATCTGTGACACAGCATCTGTGAAGAAATGCCCAGCCCTGTGGTAAATTATTAAAGCTTTTGTGAAAGCAAAGCAAAGCAAAACAAAACAAAAACACGTTATTTTCCAATGCTCTTTGCTTAGAGAGGAATCTAGGAGTGAGTTCTTTATTCTATCTTTGTATTTATATCTATATCTGATTCTCCATCTCTAACCAATTGCTGAGTATCATAATTTATGTGTTATTTTGAGCATTTTGTTTAGACTATTCATTTAGAACTGGTTCATAGTTTTTCTCGTACACACTGAGTGAAAGCAGTGGAAACTAATTTATCCTTTTCTTTTCCTTGATAAGAATGCAGAGACTCATGTATTCTATCAGCTTTTTTTTTTCTAGTGTCAATGGCTCATTTCCCCACTATTGTCTTGTACCAAATTATTTTTCAGCACATATTGACATAGACCTAGGTTTTACTATGTCAAAAAGATACACATACTAAAAATTATTTCAATATATGACTACTTAATGACTCTTAAAAGCTTAATGTTACAGCATAGAATATTTCCTTTGGTCATTTTAATAGGTCGTGACTTCATCCCTTGGACTTTTACTGATTTTCAAATTTTCAGAATATTTAAAAATATATTAAAATTTTTCTGTTTGATACATAGTCAGCAATCATTTTTGGACTGATGACACTAATGCTCTTATAAACAATCCAGAAATTTAATATTATATTATTTCTTCCAAAGTTTATATTCAGATACTTTTCTAAAAATGCCTGCAAATCTCATGAATACTTTAAATAATTATTTTTTATTTTAATTACAGTTGACTTTATATTACTTTCATATGTACAACCCAGTGATTAGATATTATATAACTTGCTAACTAATCACCCTGATAAATCTAGTACCCACCCACCCGACACCATACTAGGGTATTGCAATATTATTAACCATATTCCCTGTGCTGTACTTTACATCCCCATGATTATTTTTAACTACAAATTTGTACTTCTTAATCCCGTCCCCTTTACCACTCATCCCCAAAATTACCATCCCATCTGCCAAATGTCAAAATGTTTTCTGTATCTATGAGTCTGTTTCTGTTCTTGTTCATTTATTTTGTTTGTTTGTTTTTTAGATTTCACATATAAGTGAAATCACCTAGCATTTGTCTTAGTCTGACTGATTTCACTCAGTATAATATTCTCTAGGCCCATCTATGTTGTTGCAGATGGAAAGCTTTCATTCTTCTTTATGGCTGAGTCATATTCAACTGTATATATGCACCTCTTCTTTTTTAAAAAAATATATTTTATTGATTTTTTTACAGAGAAGAAGGGAGAGGAATAGAGGGTTAGAAACATCGATGAGAGAGAAACATCGATCAGCTGCCTCCTGCAAACCCCCTACTGGGAATGTGCCCACAACCAAGGTACATGTCCTTGACCAGAATCAAACCTGGGACCCTTGAGTCCACAGGCCGATGCTCTATCCAATGAGCCAAACCAGTTAGGGCAACACCTCTTCTTTTTTATCCATTAATCTATTGAAGGACACTTAGGTTGCTTCCATATTTTGGTTATCTATATGTATAAAAGCCCAGTGACCAAACAGCAGAACACCCTGAACGACCAGAATGACGGGTCATTATGACGTGCACTGTGGCGGCCAATCAGCCTGATCTGGGCCCCAGTTGGTCCCCCAACCTCCTGTGGCCCCTCCCCCTGGCCAGCCCCACCCCCTATCTGCCCTCTCTCACCCTGATTGGGGATGGGGCTGGCTGGCCAACTGCCGGCCAGCCAACCTCCCAGGGTCCCTTCCCCTGCCTGGACCCCTGATAGGCCTTGATTGCCTACCAGGCCAAGGGACCTCACTCATGGATGAATTTATACACTGGGCCTCTAGTTGTAAATAATGCTACAATGAATATATGGATATGGATATATATATATTGATTAGTGTTTTGAGTTTCTTCCGATAAATCCCTAGAAGTGAAATTGCTGGATCCTTCTTTGTATTTTGTTATATAGCCTTTGTTTTAAACTTTATTTTGTCTGGTATAAGTATTGTTACCCTATCCTTTTTTATTTATTTCTATTTTAATGAAATACATTTTGCTATTCTTTTACTTTCACATCTGTGTGTGTCTATGGATCTGCAGTGAGTCTATTGTAGATAGCATATGTAAGGGTCTTGTTTTGTTATCCATTCAGCTTCCATAGGTCATTTGATTGAATTACTTAATTTATTTACATTTAAAGCAATTGTTGATAGATATGTATTTATAGTCATTTAGTATTCATATTTTTATCTTTTTGTACATTATTATTAAAGACTAGAGGCCCAGTGCACAAAAATGTGTGCATGCGGGTGGGTCCCTCAGCCTGGCCTGTGCCCTTTTGCAATCTGGGGCCCCTTGGGGGCCCCTTCCCCTGGCTGCTGGCACCAGTTTTCCTCTGGGGCCCGGAACCCAGGCCTTCGCTCTTCGCCAGAAGGAGCCTGTGCGGTGGGCAAGGGGCTTAGCTCTTTTAAAAATACTTCTGAATGTTTGGTAAATAACCCTGAGGAATCTACTTTCTGAAACATGCTGGTTGTTAAGGGCTGATTTGGGTAATCAACAAAATGTATGTTAAAATCCTAATCCCCCGAACCTCAGAATGTATCTGTATGTGGAGATAAGATCTTTAAAGAGGGGATTACATTAAATTGAGGCAGTTCCAGTGTGACTCTTAGCCCATCTCACTGAAGTCCTTATAAGAAGAGGGATGTTGGGGTCCAGCCCCAGCAGGTCCAGAGGTTCCCAAAGGTATGGACGGAGTTGGCGAAGAAGGAATGACACAGAGGCAGCATTCAGGTGATCATCATAGCCAGGTTCTCTTTTTATTGTCCTGTTACATCTATATTTATACTATTTGATCCTATAAGCATGCCTCTATAAGCTTTTTTTTTTTTTTTTTTTTTGCTGAGGAGAGCATGGGGTCCGTTTACTGGGGGGTCAGTCAAAGGGGGAGCTGGCTCGGTTGGGATAGGGCAGCAGCTTGTCTGGCCCCCGAGAAGCCCAACTTGAGTCCAGAGCCTCGACCACTTTGAAGCCAAAGTCTTCCTCCACCTTTATCTGCATGGGGGCCAGATCCGGAGTCAGCAGGACTCCCGCCCAGCACCCTTCCCTTGGCACTCCTGCCTCTTCCAACTGCTGGGCCCCTCACTAGGGGCCGGGCTGCTGGCTTCTGCAGGCGCTGGTGTCCTCCTGGGCAGGAACAGGCCCTCTTTCTCCAAAGGCTCATTCTCAGCATTGCCTGGGGTGGGGCGTCTGTGCCCTGGCTGCTCTCGTCCTCCAGTAAGATGGTGAACTGGCTGGCCCAGTAGTCGTCGCCGTAGGAGTCCAGCACCTTCATGAGGAACCTCCGCTCCTGCTGGAGTCTCCGTGTTATCCTCTATATCTGATGGAGCCTGTTCAGGACCCACTCGTTCACCTGCTTGATCTCCCTGCAGCGCCAACCCAGCACCTGGTACTTCCTACAGTTGAGTTCCCCTTGGCTGCTGGCCTTGGGCTACCTCCTCCTCTTCGTCTCTCTCCTGGAGGCTGGAGCTGCCCAGACCTCCAGACACGAACTCCACTTTGGTCTCAAGCTCACTTTCCAGGATGTGACCACCGAACAGTGGAGGCAGTGCCAACTCCGAGCAGGGAGGTGCTGAGAACTCCTCAAAGCCCACAGCTGCCATGGACCCCTCTCTCTGCTCCAGCTCCATTTCTCCCTGGCTCCCAGCAGAACTTCCAACCTTGCAAGCCTCTTAAAGTACAAAACGACTCGCCCCATCCAATTTCATGGCCAGGCACACAGGCCCCGGCCACTAAGCCTCCTGGAAGTTGTAGTTCTCTATTTCCCACTCCCTTTCCTAGCCCCACCCCCACCCAGAGTTCCAGCTGGAAGGCCCTGCTCGCTGGTCTAACGCCGCTGGCCAGGCATCTGAGTCACCTCCATCTTTATGCCTGTCCCGATACCACACAGTCTGACCACGGAGACTCTCCGCTTGGGAGGCCCCTGGGTCTCCTTCTGGGGCTGGGGATGTGCCACTGCCCAGGCACTGGATAGCGAGCCCTGGCGGCGACACAGCCCCGGCCCCTGGTTCTCCTTCTGGGGCCTTGCTGCGTTGCCCCGGGCCGGATCTCGTCTCCAGGCAGGGATGCAGTCTGGCCTCTGGCCCTGCCTCTGGGTGTTCTCCGATAACTGGTGATCGGTGATTTGAGAAGCACGGTGGATCAGGGAAGAGGCGGACATCCCCTCTTCCCTGCCCCACCTGGCTTCTCCGATTACTGGCCCAGGGCCAGCAAAGGCGGCCCGGCTTCTCCCATCACAAAGGTGGCCCAGTTCTCCGGCTCTTGGCTGCCACCTGGATTCCGACACCAGCAGGCGGCTTCTTCCATCCTTCCCCTTTCACCTCCCATCATTGTGCCTATGTAGGCAAATTAGCCACTATCTTTGTTGGCGGTTAACCGCCATCTTTCTTGGCAGTTAATTTGCATATCGCCCTGATTAGCCAATGGGAAATGTATCGGAGGTATGGTTAATTACCATGTTTGTCTATTATTAGATAGGATATTCTTCAGCATATCTTGTAATACAGGCGTGGTGATGATAAACTTTAGCTTTTTCTTGTCTGAGAAGCTCTTATCTGTCCTTCAACTCTAAATTATAGCTTTGCTGGGTAGAGTAATCTTGATTGTAGGTCCTTGCTTTTTATCACTTTGAATATTTTGTGTCAATCCCTTTCTAGCCTGCAGTTTCTGTTGAGAAATCAGCTAATATTCTTATGGACACTCTCTTCTAGGTAACTAACTACTTTTCTCCTGCTGCTTTTAAAACTCCCTCTCTGTCTTTAACCATTGCTGTGCTTTACATCCCCATGATGTGCCTTGGGTGGGCCTCTTGGGCTCATCTTGTTTGGAACCCTTGGACTTGTATGTTTATTTTCTTCGCCAGATTAGGGAACTTTTCCATCATTATTTTTTTCAAATAGATTATCAATTCCTTGCTCTCTTTTTTTCCTTCCTGCACCCCTGTGATGCAAATATTGGTATGCTTGTTTCATGTTGTCCCAGAGGCTCCTTATACTATCCTCATTTTTTAAAAAATCCTTTTTGTCCTCACTCTTCTGATTGTCTGTTTTCTGCTTTTTTATCTTCCAAATCTCTTATTTGATCCTCTGTTTCATCTACTTTAATGTTAATTCTTTATAATGTATTCTTCATTTTAGTTAATATATTCTTAATTTCTAATTGCTTTTTTGTTTTCTATAGTCATTTAAAAAATAAATATATACATATATTGATTTCAAAGAGGACGGGAGAGGGAGAGAGAGAGAAACATCTCAGTCCACAGGCCAATGCTCTATCTACCAAGCCAAACTGGCTAGAGCTCTATATTTCTTTTTATGTTTCCTTTGTTTTTGTTAAAGTTCTCAGTAAGTCATCTATTCTTCCCCTAAATTTTTTGACTATTCTTGTAACCAGTATTTTGAACTCTGCATCTGATAGATTTCTTGTCATGAGCCTCTGGGACAACACGAAACAAACATATCAATATTTGCATCACAGGGGTGCAGGAAGGAGAAAAAAGAGAGCAAGGAATTTATAATCTATTTGTCTGATAGATTTCACTTAGTTCTATTTCTGGAGTATTTTTCTGTCCTTTCATTTGGGATGTTTTTATTTCCTCCTCATTTAGTAACCTCCCTGGGTATGTTTTTATGTATTAGGCAGAGCTGCTATGTATCCTGGACTTGGTAGAGTAAACTTATGTAGTAGGTGTCCTGTAGGGTCAGGTGGTTATGAATGATGGTTATTCTATAGTTTAGTTGTAATTTTGAGGTGTTTGTGGGAGAATTTGAGTGCCTTATTTACCTATGCTGCCATCTTGATCAGAACCCTACATCTCATTAATTTGAGTTTAAATATATCTTGTATATATTCACTAAATTCATTTTCACTTTAATAATTTTTGCTATGGGTATCTCCTTATGGAACTGCTACATGCTCGCTTTATTTTCTTGTTCTTTGTTTGTATCACTTAAATCCACATGATATGTGAACTTATAATTGGCCAGTATCACTGAAATCATGTTACTCCTTTGCTTAGAACTATTCAATAGCTTCCCATGACTCTAGAATAGACATGTAGACCCCAGCAATGGCAAATAGAATGCTATTGATTTAAACACCCCTTTTCTCCTCAACCTCTCCTTACAACTATCAGCCACATTTTAAAAAGGTTCTATGATTCAGTCCTCCTACAGCCTCCTCACATATTACCTCTGCTATAACATCATTATGACTATTTTCACCAGTTAATTTCTAATCTACCCCCATATCTCAGTTCAAGGCACACTCTTCAGGGAACTTTTCTCTAACCAGTCTCAATGTGATTCTTTTTGAGACCCACATCCTCAAAACAGTTTATTTTAATATTTTTATTGCTAGTCATGGGGATTTTTTAAAATTTAGATTTATTTGAAATTTGATTCTCCAGTGGACTGTGATCTGCATAGACAATATTTTATATCTGTTTGCTTGCAGTTATAACATTTTTTGTTTAGTGTTAATCCTGTCTCATACCTTAAAATAATGGCCAAATGAATAGTGATACTACCTTGAGAACTGATTTCCTTTTCTCCAAATATTAACCTAATATAAAATAAAATATGTAAAATGTTGTTCAAAATATAAAACAATATGTAAGTAAACATGAAATTAAGGAAGCCATTATCAAATGGCCCCCAAATCTTAATAACACAAATATTGATAAAGTTATTTACACATAAAATTTTAAAAAATATATATATGTATAGTGGACATTTTTCAATATCAATGACTCACGGGTTTTATTTATCATAATACACTCCCACAAATAAATTAGGAAAGCATGAACACGCTAATAGGAAAATAAACAAGAGATATGAGCAGAGAAATTCAAAGACAGACATGTAAATTGATACATCAAACTGAAAAACTACTAAAATCTATGGTTTATAGCAATAATATTAATTAAATATAACAAAAACAGATTATACTTAATCTTCCAGATGTATCAGAAATATTTATTTTCTCTGCTTAACATTTAGAGAGAAGAACACAGGATAATGACAAACAAATCAATCCATGAACCTAACAAATGCCAAATCTGTGAAGTCAAGAGCAGACCCCTGATGAGCCTAATAGATGTCATTGTATCATTTGAAGAAGTGGAGGCTGCTACAGAAAGTTTTGAGACCTTGTGAATTTCTTTGCTCTCAATTCAGAGAAATCTCTGAGCCCCACCTTCTTTCCTGGGCAGTCACCCACATCAGAGTTTAACTTTCAATTGTATGTTTACTTAAAAGGCGGCGAATGCCATATTGAATTTGCTTGGTCTTGATGCTATAAATGACAGGATTCATTAAAGGAGGAAAGAGAAAGTATACATAGCTCATTACAATGTGGACCGCTTGTGGCACATTTTCCCCAAACCTATGAATAAATGACAGACCGATAACAGTGACATAGAAGATGAGGACACAACCAAGGTGGGAGATACAGGTATTGAGGGCCTTGGCTCTCTCTTTACCAGAGGCTATGCCCACGACTGTCTTAAGAATTAGGATATAGGAGAACAGGATGATAAAAAAGTCTGAGAAGACTATTAAAGAAATCAGAATGACAGGGTACAGTCTATTGAAAGTTATGTCAGCACAGGCCAGTTTCATGATTTCTTGGTGAAGACAGAAAGCATGAGAGAGAACGTGAGAGTGACAATATGGAAATGAAAAAAGACGCACAATTACAGGCACAATGCATATAAAAGCCCTCATAAAAGCTCCCATCCCTAACTTTACCACTCGAGTATTGGTGAGAATGGAAGTATATTTCAAGGGACTGCGAATGGCAATAAAACGGTCATAGGCCATGGCGAGCAAGATACCTGATTCTACAATGGAAAGTGAGTGAATACAGTAGGCCTGCAGGAAACAGGCTCCGTGGCTCATCTCCCGATGATTCAGCCATAATACACCCATTACAGTTGGCATCGTGGTCAATGTTACCATCAGATCTGTTCCTGCCAGCATGGCAAGGAAATAGTACATGGGTTCATGGAGAGTGTTGTCATTCTTGATTAGGTAGAGGAGAGTGCCATTGCCAAAAAGCACAGAGACATAGACTGCAAAGAAGGGGATGGAGATCCAGTGATGAGCTGTTTCCAGGCCTGGGAAGCCAGTCAGCAGAAAGGGGGCAGCACTAATATTGGGCCACATAATATGTCTACAGGTGAGGAGCAGCTTTCTAGAAATCTTTAATCCAGGAAACCAGATTTTTCAGTAGTAATGTATCATGGAAGTATCAGTCACCGTCTTTGAACTTTGGAATAATTAAAATAACTCTGCAACTATTTCCCTGCAGGAGAGTAGAGACTTGCAGATATTAGTTGAGATGAGGAATGTTGGTCTTTCCCTAATTAGAACAAAATGTTAGGTTAATGGTTAACATATTCTCAAATTAAAAAAAAAAAAATTATTATTCTTAAAACATCAGTTCTTACTAGTATGTGTATCTTTAAATTTTTTTCAGCAACAGTGATAACAATAACAAACAAGATAAATAAATACAAATGAGTAATAATCACACTTAGCTGCTTTCTTGCTCTGATTGCTAACTTTTAATACAACTTAATTATGATCTTGATTTTTTTCACAATCATGAAAAACACATACACATATTATTTTTTTCAAACACTTCTTTGTTTTTGAAATTGAATGTCAGTGTTTTGGGAACACAACAAGCATCACTACCCCTTCCAATTGCTTTGTTGCTCAGTTACCCTTTTCTTGAGACTGGCTACCAGAACTATGGTCCACCAACCAGCGACAGCTAATGAGTGTGTGGATGTGTTAGACATGATGCCTTGACCTCCACTTCCAACTTCATGAATCAAAATTTGCATTTTATCACAATTCCCAGGTGATTTGAGTGCACAGTAATATCTGAGAAGCATTGCTCCAAACATATCCTATTTATTCCACCTTTGGAGATAGATGCTTTTTTGCCGGGGTCCAACCCCAGCAGGTCCAGGGGTCCCCAAAGGTGTGGACGGAGTCGGCGAAGAAGGAATGACACGAAGACAGCGTTCAGTTGATCAGCAGCCTATCCAGGATCTCTAGCCAGGATCTCCAGCCAAGCTCTGGTCTGGATCTCCAGCGAAGTTCTGGTTTGTATCTCCAGCCAGGTTCTGTGTCCATGTTCTCTTGCTAGGTTCTCCAGGTTCTCCAGCAGGTTCTGAGGCCATGTTCCCTCGCTAGGTTCTCCAGCCAGGTTCTGTGTCCATGTTCTCTTGCTAGGTTCTCCAGGTTCTCCAGCCAGGTTCTGTAGCCATGTTCCCTCACTAGGTTCTGTCCAAGTTCTCCAGCCAGGTTCAGTCACCAGGTTCTAGTCAGGTTCTCTTGCCAATTTCTGTAGTCAGGTTCAGTCCAGGATCTTTGTCATGTTCTCTCCAGCAAAGTTCTTCTGTCTCTAGGTTCTGTGTAGGTTCTGTCTTCTTGGTTCTGTCATCTTAGTTCTGTGTCTTGCTGTCTTGTTACAACTGTATTTATACCAGTTGATTCAATCCTATCAATCTCTATTACAAAGGTTAGGGCGTTTCTTATCTCCATTCCAGGGAGTAAAGATTATGTAGCTTAAGCATGATTGTTCATAGTTAAAGTGATTAATTACCCGCCTGGCACTTAGTTAAGAGGTTTTATGCCCTCCCTAACTTCAGGGGAAAATCCCTACCTGGGGAAACAACCTTTCTCAGAGACCTTGGTTAAAACACATAGTGCCAAGAAGGTGAGCAAACATATTAAGAACAGTATATATATGCCAGGTCCCTTGAAACAGCAAGGATGGACCGGCTCCCGGCAAATTCCCCCTTTTTTATTTTTTTAAAAGCAGGCATTAAAAAAGAAAAACCTGAAATGCTCTCTTGTATCCATTTTAAGAGTAGGATTGGCACTTTCCTCTATTACCTGAGTCCTGATCTATCACCCCAGAGAGAGCTTGCCAATCCTGCACTTTCCCGGGGTGGAAAGGCTGCAGTGGGGTTAAGGATAAGGCTCCTTGGGCCTACCTCCTCCCATGCCTTTACATTTACCTTTCCTTCCTCAGAAAAGCATGGACATACTTCTTGTATAAAACGTTCTGTCTGACTGGGAGTAACCTTAATTCCTCTGCTAGCAAGCATATGTGTCAAAAGATCAATACAGAGTCTTATTTCTTTAGACTCAGTATGGCACATCTTCTTAATCTAAAGATCAATACAGAGTCTTCTTTCTTTGGACTCAGTATGGCACATCTTCTCAATCTAAGTTCTGTACTATCCACCTTCTTACCCTACTTATCCTCTATAGGAGGGTCTGCAGTACCCTGGTGGAGTCCTATCCGTCCCGAGTGTGGGGTTCTCAATGAGGGGGGGGGGGCTTACCTAGGGGAATCCTGTTCCAGGGGTTCCCAAAGGTGTGGACGGAGTCGGCGAAGACTATCCACCCTCTTCCTACGGTGGAGTCCTATCCGTCCCGAGTGCGGGGGGGCTTACCTAAGGGGTCCCTGTTCGGGCGCCAGATGCTGGGGTCCAACCCCAGCAGGTCCAGGGGTCTCCAAAGGTGTGGACGGAGTCGGCGAAGAAGGAACGACACGGAGACAGCGTTCAGTTGATCAGCAGCCTAGCCAGGATCTCTAGCCAGGATCTCCAGCCAGGTTCTGCGTCCATGTTCTCCTGCCAGGCTCTCCAGCCAGGTTCTCCAGCCAAGTTCTGGTCTGGATCTCCAGAGAGGTTCTGCTCTGGATCTCCAGCGAAGTTCTGGTTAGTATCTCCAGCCAGGTTCTGTGTCCAGTTGTCTTGCTAGGTTCTCCAGCCAGGTTCTCCAGCCAGGTTCTGTCCAGGTTCTCCAGCCAGGTTCAGTCACCAGGCTCCAGTCAGGTTCTCTTGCCAATTTCTGTAGTCAGGTTCAGTCCAGGATCTTTTGCCATGCTCTCTCCAGCGAAGTTCTTCTGTCTGTAGGTTCTGTGTAGGTTCTGTCTTCTTAGTTCTGTGCTTCAAGCTCTGTATTCTAAGTTCTGTGTTCTAAGTTCTGTCTCTTGCTGTCTTATTACATCTGTATTTATACCAGTTGATTCAATCCTATCAATCTCTATTACAAAGGTTAGGGCGTTTCTTATCTCCATTCCAGGGAGTAAAGATTATGTAGCTTAAGCATGATTGTTCATAGTTAAAGTGATTAATTACCCGCCTGGCACTTAGTTAAGAGGTTTTATGCCCTCCCTAACTTCAGGGGAAAATCCCTACCTGGGGAAACAACCTTTCTCAGAGACCTTGGTTAAAACACATAGTGCCAAGAAGGTGAGCAAACATATTAAGAACAGTATGCCATATATGCCAGGTCCCTTGAAACAGCAAGGATGGACCGGCTCCCGGCACTTTTTTTATTTTTCTACCTGGTTGATTATCTCATTCCTTCTAAGTATTCTCATGCAATTGTTTTTATTGTTCCTTCACCATTCAATGGTTCTTGTTTCCAAAATCATTTCACATAATTATGTGTTCAGATTCTTTCTCTATGTTTTCACTTAGCCCTATCTCCTTTTACTCTAACACTTAACCCCTGAGGAGTTGCTGCTTATGTGACTGGTCACATTATAATACTCCCACACCTTAAATATATCAGTCATCTCCACTATGTCCATATTCTTGGTTGCCACAATCAAAAATTGAAGACATATTACCTTTTATGCTGCAGACTTATTTCATCAAACATTTGGAAGCATCAAGGTATGTCTCCGTACTCAGCAGGAGAAGGTTTTCCTCCTTCAGAAGATGTCCTTAAAAGCAGAAGTAGGCCAGAATCAGGACAAATCAACTCTTGTGTTACAAAGTACTCTGAAGTTACAGCTGCATTGACATGGTACTCACTGAGATAGAAATCACCAACACTGGGAGATTCCTAAAATTAAAGTACATCTAAGTCATATAGAAATTTAAATTATAATTGTGCAAATGTTGTTCTGTCCATGAAAGATTCTTTAGGCTTAAAAAGATGGACCTTAAAATAAAATAGTGAATTGTGCATCCATCTCAAGTACCAAATAGATAAGTGGCCAGAGAAGATAGTGTGATACCTCTCCCGTCCACCCTTGTCTGCTCTTTATATACACTCCACCCTTCCTGAGTGGAATAGGGGAATGGCTCCCATAGGCACCAGGGTGATGGGCCAGAGCCAGCATCTCAGGATTTATCCTTGAGCCTCACTGATCATTACCAATGTTCTTTATAAGAAAGCAGTTCCTTAAGTAAACACAATCTTCTGTTAGGATCTAATAAAAACTATAATTCTCTAACCAGACAAATTAATAAGAGCACATAATGTCACATTTAATTTAGGGCATTCACAGTTATCCTACTGCCAATCTAAGGGTCCAGATTAGAAAGTACAAATCCAATACAGTTTCTTTAATACACTTACTGGAAAGAAAGAAAAAAATCTGGCTGTGGTGTTGCCCATATCAGCTGGGATCTTCGCTCTATGCAAACCTCTGGAAAAACTTTTAGAATTGTTTTCCTTGATTGCATCTAACTTTAGAGGGGAAAGGAGTGAATTCACATTTCTGTCTCTCACATTCATGAATTCAGGTCTTATTGTTGGAACAGGCACCAATTGCTGAACTATTTGAAGACTCAGTCCAGATAATTTCTTTGTGTAGCCTCCTCAAGAGGTCTCATTAGCAAGCTATGTATGGAGAAATCACCTCTCCAGAGTTACATCTTTATAGCCTCTCAAGAGATTCTTTTATTTCTCTACCTTCTCTCTTCTCTCTAAACAAAGTGTTTCCCAAAAGATGTGTGAAGAAAACTGAAAACTCAAAGGCCAGCAGACATAGAAATGTCAGGACTTGGTTATGTGACATCTTCCCTACACCAAGAATCCTAGGCATTGGGATTTAAGAAATCAATGGATGTCCTTTTTGTTGTGTCCTTCAAATGTCAAACATGACTTAGTTTATCCCAGGGATCACTTGTACCATCTTTGTTCCTAGAACTTATAATTCCAATTGCATTTTTGTTTTTTCTGCTTCTTTGGGGGAAAATAAGTTCTGATACAGAAGAACATCAATAAATTCCTTAGTAGCCATGTGCATGACAGTCAATTTTTTCCCTTAAAATTATTTAATTTTTACATAATTGATCAGTTTGTGCAAGGCTCACAATGAACAATGTGGTCTTTTTTTTCCACAGAATATAACACAATTGTGGGTATTAGAAAGGAAATATCGTAAGTTTTCATAGCACTGTTACTGCACAGATGGTAGCATGCTAAGGGGAGCACATAAAAAATATTTTTTGGGATTGGGGAAAACTTCCCAGAAACATTCATCTCCTCAAATTAAAAAAATAAAAAGCCATGGGCTAATTATTGATTGAATATATTGGCATTTCATTTGCCAACATATTTTCTATAATTTTGCTTAATGTGCAAAATTCTTTCTAACCCTTCTTATCTCTTAATGAAATAATGACACATAGCCTTTCTTCATATACTGACAGATGTTGATCATGTTGACTTCTATCCTATCTAATAATAGACAAAAAGGGTAATTGACCATACCTTCGCTATGCCTCCCATTGGCGAATCAGCACAATATGCAAATTAACCACCAACAAAGATGGTGGCTAATTTGCATACTGAAGGCAGGGCCGGCAGCGCACGATGCTGCCAGGGGGACCCGGGACCTGGACCCCTGACCCGGAGAGGCGGGGCCGGCAGTGGTCGAGGCTGCCCTTGGGACCAGGGACCCAGATCCGTGACCCAGCAAGGCAGGCAGCAGCACACGAGGCTGCCTGTGGGACCCGGGACCCAGATCCGTGACCAGCAAGGCAGGACGGCAGCGCGCACAGGGGCAGAGCAGGTGGGTTTGGGCAGGACAGGATGTCTGGCTTCCACCCAGCCCCAGTCACTCCGGGCAGGTGAGCAGCTCGCAGAGAGCCTCTGGACAGGGGATGCAGGCCAGCCTGTACTCCCCACATGGCTGCAGTGGCAGCCTTGAGCACGACAAGTGAAGCCTGCAGACCGAGCTGAAGTAGTGCCTGCAGGCTATTAGCACCCAGGAGTGGCTGCACAAGTCCCACCTCCTGGCCCAGAAGGTGCAGGATCGCAGGGACAGCCACTGTGGCGGGCCAGATTGACGTCCTCCTGGCAGCACCATGGGGTTTTGCAGATCTGCAAAGCCACAGGCCTCCGGTGTGCACATCCTCTCCTCCCCCCGTTGCCTGCAAACATCCTCCAGCACACTGTCACCCTCACGCATCTGCAACAGTCGCAGACCAATGTGTGCACAAGTTCCCCCCACCTCTCCGTCACACTTCCATCAACCCCAGCATGCCTAACACCCCCACAGGATGTGCACATGTCCCCTCCGACATGCTTACTTCCTTTGGAGAGTGTCTGGGTGTTCTGGGTGCTGAGGGTAGGCGCCTGTGAGATGACAGTGAGAGGGCAGAGTGGTGACGCCCTGTTCCTGCAGGAGGCCAGATCACCTCTGTGGGGTTAATGCAGGTGCTGAGGCAGGAGCAGGTGCAGACAGACACACCTGGCAGGCACAGGAGGCCCTTGCTGAGGTGCCTTTGGTCAGCGTTCAAGATCAAGAACCCAGAGGGGGGAGAGGAATTCCTTCCTCTCAGTTAAACAGTGGGATAGTCGGGGCAACTGCAGAGAAGGAATGTGCACTTTGGGTGCCAGCACCTATGAGCGAAGGCTGCCCTAACTGAGCCTCGCTTGCTTGGGGCCTACTGCACTCCTACCAGGCAGCTGGTGACAGGACATGCTTTTCTGAATTAATGAGGGAAAAGCTGCCCATGAAGGTGGAAAGTGAAGTGGGGAGTCATGTGGGGAGTGAGCGAGGTTCCCTGTCTATGGGTTCCAAATCTGCTGTTGGTTTCTTTCACCGCTGACTAGAGATATACAGGGTGTCTCTCCAAAATGTATACACACTTTGAATACCTACTAATTCCAATGGTTTTAAGCATGAGAAGAAAGAAACAACAATGGAGCTGTTATCTGTTAAAAGTGTGGGCACAAACAGGACATTCCCTGAGGGGTCTCAGATTGGAGAGGGTACAGGCCAGACTGAGGGGCCTCTTTCCCCACCCCTACCCTAGTCCACGAATTTCGTGCTCCAGGCTACTAGTAAGGAATAAAATGCATGGAAGGCCCTACATTAACTTTGTGTTTCAAAACTATAAAATTATAATATTTCTTGAAGACAGTTTATTACCAACCTCTCATTACAGAAAAAAAAAGATGCTATTATTAGAATGTTTCCATTATTTGTATCTCTTTTTCATATGTAGAAGTTATGAATTGCAGAACACAAAACAAAACCTTAGGTGTTCAGGAAATGGAACTTTATTTTATTATACTAGTAGGTAATTTGCAGTCCTCAGCTCATTAGTTGGAAGACATCAGATATTATCAACTAAAGGTCTTCTCACAATTCTTTGTGGGCTGCTAACCACATTGGCATCTGCTGAAATCCTTCTTGTTTGGCTTCTGATTGTTATAACAGCAAGACCTCTCTTGGTCTGAATACCTTACCCTCATCTATTTCTGATCTACTCTAATGCCATGCAATACCGGTGGGGTGTGGGTGGGGGTGTGGGTTCTAAAACCAAAGGCACAGAAGGAAATATCTGAACTGTTTTTTCCACACAGTGCTGGAAACTCTATCAAGTTATCTCGTCCTCCTTTCTTTGTGTAGGCCCTGCAATCATTTCAAGTGTCATTGACCTCAAAACCATTAAGACTAATGATTCTTCCAGCATAGAAAATTAAAGAAAATAGCAAACCAATCTACCAAGCAGTGCAACAAAACTAAAGCCAATGTCATTAGTGATGTGATGGGGCAAGGAGCTGATAATAAGAGCAATGGCTCTATGTCTTTTAAATGACAGGAGTTCCAATCCTTTTAATTCTAAGACACATTGGCATCATATAGTTCATTCTGCCGAGAAACTCATCTTTCAATGGGGAGCATCCCCTAAGTAAGTAAATCAAGCTCAATTTCCATGGAAAGAGAGAAGGCGATTGATACCATTCTGAATCTGCTTGGTCTTAATACTATAGATTATTGGATTCATAAATGGGGGGAAGAGAAAGTAGATATAACTCATGATGATATGAACTACATGTGGCACATATTTCCCAAATCTATGAATGAGGGTCAGCCCAGTCACAGTGACATAAAAAACCAGTACACAGCTAATATGGGAAACACAGGTGTTTAGAGCTTTTGTCTGCTCCTTACCTGAAGCAATGCCCATAACAGTCTTAAGGATTAGGATATAAGAGATAAGGATAAGCATAGAGTCCAAGAAGCCAGTTAATGAGACCAGGGCTATAGGATAGAGTCTATTGAAAGTGATGTCAGCACAGGCCAGTTTGATCACATCTTGGTGCAAGCAGAAGGCATGGGAGAGGACATGGGACCTGCAGTAGGGGAATTCAGAGAGGGTGATGATTATGGGCATAATAAGTATAAATCCTCTCATTAGAACCCCTAGACCTATCTTCACCACCTTAGCATTGGTGAGAATGGAGGTGTATCTCAAGGGGTTGCAGATGGCAATAAAACGATCATAGGCCATAACAAGCAAGACTCCAGACTCCACAATTGAGAGTGAATGGATTAGATAGGCCTGGAAGTAGCAAGCTCCATGGCTAATCTCCCTGTGATCCAGCCACAGAACACCAAGCACAGTGGGCATTGTTGTAAAAGTCACTCCTAGATCTGTGGCTGACAAGATAGCCAAAAAGTAGTACATAGGTTCATGAAGAGTGTGGTCTTCTCTGATAAGGAAGAGGAGAGTGCCATTGCCGAGGAGGATGGAGATATAGATGACAAAGAAGGCGATGGAAATCCAAGGATGAAATGTCTCCAGACCTGGGAAGCCAGTCAGTAGGAAAGGGGCAGCACTAGTGTTGGACCACATGGTGGACCCCTGCATTGAAACAAACAAATAAAAATAAAGTCTCTCTAAATTAGTCTTGTCCAGTAGAAATGTAATTTAAGTTACATATGTGATTTTAAATTTTCTAATAGGCATATTAAAAAGATTTCAAAAAGGGAAGACTGACAAATAGTTTCAATAATGTATTTTACTTAATTTGCTATATTCAAAATATTATCATTTCAAATATAAGCAGTATAAAATTCATGGATGAAATATTTTATATTTTATTGTACTAATGCTTCAAAATCCAATATTTAGTTTACACTTCCAGGAAATACTAACTCAAGCTAAGCACAGCCTACAGTATTGGATAGTACACCTTTAGACTATAAAATTAATTTTGTCCTATCCTTAAAATAAGAAATCACAGTCTTTGTATAGAATTCTGCTAACCTTGTATCCCACCTTTATAAATTTCTCATTCCAGTTCTCTAATTCCAATATTTTCTAACCTTTTATTATCTGGGTCAGAATCCTCAGCTAATGCTTATCCAAATGTCTAACTTGATCTCAACTGAAACCCAAGGTCCTTTGTCCAATCCTAGAAGACAGAAGTCTTCTAGTTTATTCTCATCTCTATTGTAAGCATATTTTACATTACAAGAAAGAATTTGATAGTTTCATTTTGGATTCACCATTCATTCATGTTATGTGTTCATTGATTTAATAAATAGGAATTGATGGTAACTACAAAAATGAACATTAAGGGCAAAAACTTCATGATTTTGTGAGGAAAAAAAAAGCTTTCTCTTGCGATCTTTACTTGAATTGACTCACAATTTTTTGTGGCTAAATTATTATGCAAATCTACAGGACCACCACATTTAGGGAGCCCCAAAGAAGGGTTCCTGAAGTCTTTTCAGGTATTATCTGAGTTCATGGGATTTTTATATTACTAAATTTTATAGAGTTTTACAATTTTCTGCTTCAAGGAAGTATTGTATTTGGCTTCAGAAGATAGAATGTGGAAACTGCCCCCCCCTCCCCCCAATTCCTAATGTTTAATTAAAGGCAAAATTAAAGGCAATCAGATTTGTCTATATTATTCAGTCATCTGATATTTCTTGCTTCTTTAAATCTCGTAGTTTTGTGCTCAATGCAGGGCATATAGTGGTAAAAAAAAAAAAAAAGCAGATGTTTATACATTTAATAAAGTGGCCATAATCTGTATATCGACAACTACCAAATACTGGCAAGGATATGAAACAACAAGAATTCTGATCCATTGCTGATGGGAATGCAAAATAATACAATCATTTGGAAATCAGTTTGGCAGCTACATACAAAACGAAACCTACTTTTACGTAAAAGGTAATCATTGCACGTCTTGGTATTTACCCAAAGGAGTTAAAAATTTATGTCTACACATATTCTAAGAGGGAAGGTTGGACTGAGTGGGTGGGAAGAAATCAACCAAAGAAATTGACCATATATGCATAACTCATGGACACAGATAATAGGGTGGTGAAGGCCTGAGATGGGGGTTGGGGTGGGCTGGAAGGGGTTAATGGAGGAAAAAGGGGACATATACATTACTTTCAACAACAAATATTTTTTTTAAAAGCAACAACAAAACAAACAAACAAACAAAAACTTGGAAGCAAACAAGATGTCCTTCATTAGATCAGTGGATGAATTAACTGTTGTACATCCAAACAATGGAATATTATTCAGCACTGAAAGGAAATAAATCAATGGTTCTCAACCTATGGGTCGCGGCCCCTTTGGGGGCCTAACGACTTTTTCACAGGGGTCGCCTAAGACCATCGGAAAACACATATATAATTACATATTGTTTTTGTGATTAATCACTATGCTTTAATTATGTTCAATTTGTAAAAATGAAATTGGGGGTCACCACAACATGAGGAATTGTATTAAAGGGTCGCTGCATTAGGAAGGTTGAGAACCACTGAAATAAATGATCACACTATAAAAAAGCATGAAGTAAACTTTTGTGCATCTTACTAAGTAAAAAAAGCCAATGTGAAAACACTCCATATTGTATGATTTTATGACATTCTAGAAAAGGCAGGCACCTGAGACTTTTAGTACCACAAGAAACTGAATTCTGCCAACCATATGAATGAATTAGGAAATGGAAACTTCTCTAGACCCTTAAGTGTCTGATACACTTGGATTTTGTCCTTAAGTTTCCTTAACGAGAGAACCCAGTCAAGCCTGCTAAACTTCTGACCTACAGAACTGTGCTATAATAAATGAGTGTTGATTTAAACAGCACAGTTCGGGGCAATTTATTCCAAGCAATAGAAAACTAAGGCAGTAGGGATTGCTTTTATTTGTATCTTATCTATTAGTAAAAAGCAATATTTAGTTTAAGTTAATTATGTCAATTAGCTATTGACTCATGGAAATGCCCTACACAACATTCACATTTGTTTTTCATTTATATGCATAGTTCATCTAATTTTGGGTGACCCTGGCAGGTGCCTGATGGTTTCTGTCTGTTTTGATCATGCACCTAAGTTTTAACTGGATGTCATCTCCATCCTGTCATTCTCCTGCTTCTTCCTTTTTATATCCATTACACTCTTTTTGGTTTTATTACAATCTTATCCTTCACTTTGCCTCTCTTCCTCTAAGTTCCAGATGTCTTTCCTGTATCACCCAGGCTTCAGCACAAAACTTAACACAACATGTTTTGTCTTTCACATTTCTACTACCAGCCCCTCAGACCTAGTGTCCCTAATTAAATCATTCTAATTAAAACATGGATGTACTTCCTTGGCCAGTGTGACTCAGTTGGCTATGTGTTGTCTTGTGCACTGAAAGGTGGCCAGTTCGATTCCAGGATAGGACACAGGGCACATATCTAGGTTTTGGGTGCAATCCCCAGTTGGGCACATATGGGAAGCAACTGATGTTTCTTTCTCACATTCTCTCACAAATGTTTCTCTCTCTTCTCTCTCTCTCTCTCTCTCTCTCTCTCTCTCTCAATAAAAACATATTTAAAACATGGGTGCACTCCCAATCCAATACTAGCATTGTTTAATATTACTAACTGCTATATTAAACATCAATTCTCCTGGAAGAAATGACAGACTTTGGTCTGCTGATCATGAAATGATTTCTAAAATTTTAATTATATTATTATTAACATGATGCACTGCCTAGCTGGTATGCTGATGGTTAAAATGATTTATGTAATGGCACTGACTTTCAAATAATACTGATACCATAATTGGCTAATGTGTAAGTTGTCTAATCCATACATTGTCTTTTCACAAATGTCCAAATAAGAGATACCAATAACTCACCAACTACTTATATATGTGATACCATCAGGCCCTCCAGACTTTAATTTCCCCCCATTTGTGGGCATGATTGATTGATCAGTTCTGACTTGGTCTCAACCACTAGAGTTCTTATGCAATATTTATTTCTAATCCTTAATGGGACAGCAACTCTTAAAGACAGGAATTGTTTTGTTCTATAACTGAGAATTAGTCAAATCACTGAAGGCAAAAGGCACAAAGAAGAGGAAAGAGATAGCAGAAATGTCACAGAGAAAGATATGAGAGAAAGAATACTGAACACAGAGAACAGAATCTAGAGGAAGAGAAGATGCAGCATAGTCCTACATGTGTCATGATGATCCCGCTCTGCACATTCACTCTCAATATCAGTCTCTCTTCCCCTTCTTGCCTCTAAAAAAAAATTGTCTTCTGTAGGAAAAATATTCTTGATAGCTCTAGGCTAATAATCCATTTCACTGGACAGGTCAATAGAGACAAATAATAGCTTTCCTCGGTTTTCTATTTACCTTCTTGCAACACCTACATGAAGGAAGGGTAGTCCAAGAAGGGCAGTTATCTTTATTTCCCTTTCTGTTATCTCCATTCTGTTCTTCCATGACAATCAGAGCCTTACCCGGTGCACCAGGAATTAATGGGAGAAGGAATTGCTGGATCTTGACATGGAACGTGGTACGCATGTTACTTTGAAGACTGCTAACATTAATTGGTGAACTTATCTGTACAGAAAAATGGTCTCCCAGGGTCCCTGCAGCTGTAGATAATTAGGCTTCTAGGATATCTTTTCCTGGCCTCTTTGGGAGAAAGAGTTGGGCCCCCAGAGCTGTGTCCTGCAGTCTCACATTTTCATTGCAGAAAGTAAACAAAATTGTAGCTTCATCTAAGAGATGAAAGTCTTGCTGTCAGATCATCTTGGTCCCTTCATATTCTCACCTCTAAAAAGAGTAGATACCATCAAAACTCCATTGGACTTTGTTATTTCTAAATCCTGGAGCAAGTAAACTCACTAAATTAAGATGAAGCTTGATCATTTCTTGACACATTTCCTTGGTTTAAAATGAGATTACTTATTATAGTACTGGACATATGCACTCCTGAAGTTATATTTCCTCATATATGAGTGCAATTGCTAATAAATTCAAACAGTGAGCTTTTTATTTATCTTTTAGTCTTACCCAGAGGTCATAGTTCTTGTTGCTAGATCAATGCAAGTCAAGTAAAAAATCTTTCACTTTAAGTATCTTGTAGTAAGGTGATGCCATGGACATTGATGAAGGTGTTCTTACCATCCTTGAGTTTCTGTAATACTTTGTAATTGAGTAGAAAGGGCATATTCATATTCTGGCAGAGATACAGATCTGAGGAACTCTATTGTCTTGTCTGAGCCTTGTCTTCTAAATTTATCCTGAATCCTCGCCCAACTGTGAGACTTTAAAATGAGGGTGTATGCAAGGTATTCAACCATGGAGGTCACATTTTGGCATTTGACATTTCACATTCAGTTAAATTCTTCCTGAACGCTCCTGTGCTCATAAGCCTTTGTGAAACTTGGTTGAATTTGGAAAGTCATGATTAAGAGACAGTCTCTGGAAATGTCAGAAATGTCCCTATGCCTGAAAACTATTTGTATCGAGTACAATTTAGGGGTGATGATATAGGATAGCCATAATTTGAACTCAAAATGAGATGAAAGTAGTGAGCACCCGAGGTAATCCACATAATGTCCAAGCTGTCCTCTCACATATCGAAGGTACATTTACCCTCTCATCTATATAACTCTCCTACCCCTATGTACACCATTCCTGGCAACACACTTCCTCTAGAACAAATGGAAAGTCATTTGAGGCAAGATGCTGCAAGTTTAGGATAACTTCCTAGTGAGGCAGAGGACAAATCTCTGGAGAACAGAAACACCTCAAAACCACCAGGTTAAGGGGCCTGGGAGGAAGTGAGCAAAGCACCAGTGTCTATCTTTTTGTTAAGCAGCTATTCCTGAACAGCTCTGTCATGCATGTTCCCCAAACCATTTTCATTTCCTACATATTCCCTGCTGGACTGCCTGTAAAATACAGAATCACTGCAGCATAACCTCTCAGATTTGGAAGGACTTCTCATCTCATGAAATGAAAGCCTTTGATGTAGTGTTTCCTGATCACAGTCATCAGTTAATGCCCATCTCTTTTTGGGCCACAGAGCTCAATTTTAATAAGACAATATGTCTTAAATATCCAGGTAGTCACATTATTTAAAATATCTTACCTTTTTGAGTTTAAATATTTTCCCCAGGACTTACCATTCCTTAGCTCTGGATCTGGCTGTGGGGCCACACAGCTTAGGTCCCATTCCTGTTTCATATCACTTATGACATAGATGAAGGTTACAAAAAGGCATCTAAATACCTTCACTAATGACTCAGGGAAGTCTTTACCTTAGACAGTTTGCAATTTGTGGAGCAAGCCAGTGTTGACATTTAACAGCCTCCTTATTTTTTTTTTTTATGGAGTTTGATTTTATTATGTCAGCCTTCAGCATTTCACATTAGTCTGTGCAGATGCAATCATTTAATTTATTCCCCTGGACGGATTCTTCACTATTCACTGCCACTACTACCTATCAACTTGGTGACACACATTAGTGTCTAAGGACATAAACTCCTAAATATCCTATAAAAATTTTATGAGCTTATTCATAATAATGATCCTGTCTGAGGATTTAGGCTACAAAATAAAAATTGATTTACATTCTATAATTGCATAGAGAGATCCCTGGCCCTTTAAATATTCCTAATCTAATACTCATAATGTTTAATAAGTATCATTAAAGATATCACCTTTAATTTACTCTATAAAAGTTTGTACTCCTAAGAAGGAACCCAACAATTATTTATTAATTAGCTGAATAAAACTCATCTTCCCTTCACTTAGCATGATTTCATTTTGTATTTGAAGGAGAAATAACCTGCTGACTTGTTAGGTGATATATGGATTTTCAGTGTATCTCTAATATTTCTCACTCTCTGATCTTTTTTATAGTTTTTTTTTTTTTAATTCCCAGAAATGCACACTCAGGATTTTATTTCCTAACTCAAACTTAATATCCTTATGGAAATTATATTTTTAAATCCATGCTATATAATTATAATATTCTTTAGAAGAGAGAGGCTGATACTGAAAAACTTTTTCCTAGTATAAATTCTTATATACAATAGCTCTCCTGTACTAAATGCTGCTTATTACCTCAATAGGCCACCAGTGAATTTATTAATCACTTCTCCATACAAGTGTTTGTTTGGGCTTCTGTTTTTGTCTTCAATGATTATAAGCTAAACTAGAGGCCTGGTGTACAAAACTTGTACACTGGTGGTGGGGAGGGAGTGTCCCTCAGTCCAGCCTGCACGCTCACCAATCAGAGACTCCTCGGGAGATGTCTGACTACTGGTTTAGGCCCGATCCCACCAGCAGTTGGACATTCCTCTAACAATCTGGTACTGCTGGCTCCCAATTGCTTGCTTGCCTGCCTGCCTGATTACCCCTAACTGCTTCTGCCTGCCAGCCTGATCACCCCCTAACCACTCCCCTACCAGCCTGATCGATGCCTAACTGCTCCCCTGCCATCCCAATTGCCCCCAACTGCCCTCTCTTGCTGACCTGGTCACCCCTAACTACCCTCCCCTGTCAGCCTGGTTGCCACTAACTGCCCTCCCCTGAAGGCCTGGTCCCCACCAACTGCCCTCCCCTGCTGGCCTGATTGCCCTCAACTGCCCTTCCCTGCCGGCCATCTTGTGGCTTTGGGTGCCACCATCTTTGATGGCAAAGCAGCTAATTAGCATATTCCCTCCTTATTGGCTGTGGGTACCACCATCTTTGAGGGTGGCACAGTCAATTAGCATATTCCCTCCTTATTGGCTGTGGGCACTGCTATCTTTTGTGATGGTGTGGGGGTCAATTAGCATATTCTCTCTTTATTAGATAGGATTATTAGATAAGATTAATAGATTGCTCTGCATGAAGGAGATTCACTGATGTGTTGGTATGTTGGTCTAGTCCAGTGGTCGGCAAACTGCAGCTCGCAAGCCACATGCAGGTCTTTGGACCCTTGAGTGTGGCTCTTCCACAAAATACCATGTGAGGGCGCACATGTACAGTGTGATTGAAACTTCATGGCCCATGTGCAAAAGTTGGTTTTCGGCCTGGGCGAGTCTATTTTGAAGAAGTGGTGTTAGAAGAAGTGGGGGGTGTCGGTCGGGCCACGGGATACGCAGTGTGGGGGAGGTACATTGTTTTGAGGTACATTTGCTGAGGTTGACCCCTCCCAACTCTCCCATCCACACTCGTCTATCTGAAACAAGTATACAAGACAAGTGTGGATGGGAGAGTTGGAAGAGGTCAACCTCAGCGAATGTACCTCAATCAGATTGAGGATGTTTTTAGCAAAGGCAAGCTTAGGAGTACCCTAATTAAGTTAATAACAATGTACCTACCTATATTGTTTAAGTTTAAAAAATTTGGCTCTCAAAAGAAATTTCAATTGTTGTACTGTTGATATTTGGCTCTGTTGACTAATGAGTTTGCCGACCACTGGTCTAGTGGACCACTCTGAAATCTACCCTGCTTACATATACAAAACCTATTTGTAGTTTTGCTTGGGAGGCACTTTTGCAAAATGATTGCTAATAATATCTAGCATTTTACCACAGTAAGACTTATAGATAATTGAAAACAGGACATAATTTACCATCATACTCACCCTCACATTTGATATGTGGTATTCAGACAGTGTTACTTGGATGTCATAGAGGATAAATGGATTAAAATGAGTAAAATAATAGTTATCCTCTTTTTATAACCTTAGCCTTTTCACAATTACATTTATTGATGAAATGGCAAAAGAAATGAGAGTTGTAGGTTTCTTATGTTGCAATCCCTATAAGCAAAGCCTGAGACAGGAATTTGGATGCATGCAATTAATTAATGAATGCCCTCAGGAGACAGGAAGTGATGAAAAGCAGAGGATACAGGGAAGGAGATAAATAAGAACATACAAACTCCAATCTGGAGTTGAACTTCAGAAGGCAAGATGGTCAGTATATGTCCACAGCCTTCTTCCTTGGCACCAGGGGTCATAATCTTGGTGAGGCAATTCTAACTGGGTTGAGAGTAAATAACTTGAAGAAAGCTATAATGTGGACAATGAGAAGCCAACAATCACAGGAGCAAGGGGTAGGTGTACAGTTTTGCAAAGCGATCTGGACAAAGGACCAATGATGTCAATAATATCTTCTATCTAATTCCATTTCCTGGCTCACTTGGTTCTCTTCCTGCTCTGATTTAGATGTAATGAAGACATAAACTACACTTTTTGAGGATATTTTAACTTGGGCCACAGGTCCCTTACTAACTCTTCTAAATTTTTGATCAAATAAAAATAATATTTTAGCCCTAACTAGTTTGGCTTAGTGGATAAAGCGTCAGCCTGCAGACTGAGGAGTCCCAGGTTTGATTCCAGTTGAGGGCAAGTACCTTGGTTGCGGGCACATCCCCAGTGAGGGGTGTGCAGGAGGCAGCTGATCAATGTTTCTCTGTCATTGATGCTTCTAACTCTATCCCTCTCCCTTCTTCTCTGTAAAAAAATCAATGAAATATATTTAAATAATAATAATAATATTTTATTTCTTGGGACATTCACACTTGATAAAATAAAGTCAGGATACATCTAGAAAGTGACTATTTTTCCCCAAAGATATGAAAACCTATTCCCTCAGTCCCTCAGGCCTTATTCATAGCAAAAGGAGAAATAAGGGAATTGCCTCTTCTACTCAGACTAGTTAGTCTCCAGTAAGTGTTCTGGAGATGGTACCAACATCAGAGCTAAAGATTGATATAGTAGGATAGTAATGAGGACAAAGATAGAAAGTACAAGGACTAGGTCTATTTCTTCTCATTTATTCATGGTTTCTTTTGTCATTTGATGGAGGGGGAAGGAACCAATCAGGTAGTTGATATGACAATTATAACACTATTTAAGAAAGAATTCATACTTTTTTCTCAGGGAAATTCTGGGCTTCAGTGACCAAGCATATAGGTCCCTATAGTTCGTATGGATATCTGTGGGGGAATTTGTGGGAGTTTGAGGTTGAATTGGGTATTAATATATAAAACTTTACTCTAGTTCACCCAAACCAACTCATAATTTTATAACTCTGTTCCTACTGGCCACCGTTCTAACTCCAAAGAAATACATGATAGTTACATTATAGACACAACTATAAACACCTAAATTAGTATTATTACAAGAATTGAGTGTCAAACAGAAATATTTAGTATACAGGTTTTTTATTATTATTATTATTATTATTATTATTATTATTATTATTGCACAGACTACATTAGGTCTAAGACCTGAGCTTAAAGAGCTATCTTAGAATAATTTGTAGATCTACTTTGATAATTATTTTACCAAGAAATATAATCATGGGCGGTTGATATGAAACTTCTTTGTTCCCATGTCACAAATCAGAGTTCTCAAATGAAGGGCTGTAATGGTTAGAGATCAGGGTCTAACTTTATGGGTAGTAAAAAGATGAAGAATACCACTCTGGATCTGCTTGGTCTTGACACTATAGATTATAGGATTCATTAGTGGAGGAAACAGAAAATAGACATAGCTCATAATGAGGTGGACAATATGTGGAACCTCCTTCCCAAACCGATGAATTAGAGACAATCCAATCACTGTGATGTAGAAAACCAGGACACAGCAGATATGGGAGACACAGGTGTTGAGGGCCTTGGCCCGCTCATCTCTGGAGGCAATGCTCAGGACACTCTTGAGTATCAACACATAGGAGATGAGGATAATCAGAGAATCCAGTACAAATATAAGGACTACAAGCACAACTGGATACAGCCGATTGAAGGTGGTATCAGCACAGGCCAGTTTAATGACATCCTGATGAAGGCAGAATGCATGGGAAAGGACATGGGAATGGCAATATGGGAAAAAGTAGAGGGGTGAAATTGGAGGAACAACAGATACAAAGCCCCTCATCAGTACTACCAGCCCAATTTTCACTACTCGAGTATTAGTGAGTATAGAGGTATATCTAAGGGGGTTGCAGATGGCAATAAACCGATCATAGGCCATAGCCAGCAAAACACCAGACTCTACAAAAGAAAGTGAATGTATAAAGTAGGCTTGAGAAAAACAGGCTACATTTCCAATCTCCCTATGGTTCAACCAGAGGACACCCAGCACCGTGGGCATTGTGGTTAAGGTCAGCCCCAGGTCTGTGGCTGCCAGCATGGCCAGGAAATAGTACATAGGCTCATGAAGATTGTGATCTTCCTTAATGAGAAGGAGGAGGGTGCCATTGCCAAAAAGGACAGAGATGTAAACAATAAAGAAGGGTATAGAAATCCAGTGGTGAGCTGCCTCCAAGCCTGGAAAACCAGTCAACAAGAAGGAACTGAAGCTGCTGTTGGGCCACATGTTGGGTTTATCCAGAAGAAATGTTCTTTTTTTTCCCTCAGTTATTCAGCTACCACAGAAATGTAGCTCTATGTTCAAGGTAGTACTCCAGATATGTTGTCCCAGAATTCTTACTTAAAGGTAATAATAACATCAGTATAATCCATTGTTTCTCAAAACATATTCTTAGAACAATCTTGTGTTCTTAACTCATATTCCAGGGACCATAATATCCATGGAGTTTTATAGGATTATCTGCATTTTAACAAGCTCCCCAGGAAAGTTTGATGTTACAACTTATAAACCATTCCCATCAACTATGCAGACTTCACAGAAGAATCTATACATGAGGGATTTCAAGGAACCGAACCCTTACCTTACTCCATTCTACTACCCGAAGCTATGATTGACTTCACAGTAGTGATTCCTAACCCACATTATCCTGCATATGCATGATTCCTTTGGATTCTCAACAAAAGATCCAGAAGTTTATGAGAAAAGTGGGGGAAGAGAAGCTGTGTCACTAGCACTTTTGTTAAGGAGAAGATAGATATGAAAAAGAAATATTTTGCTTCCCAATTCCATAGATTAGTGATGGAAAGACAAAACAAAAATGTTTCCATTGTGTTTGTTAGCTTATTCCTGGACATGGCAGAACTATTTAGTCCTTACTACAATAGCCCAGAGTAATTGGAATTTAGATGGTCATAGACACTTGAGCTGAAATAAATGATTAGGTTAGACAAGGATAGCACTCATAATAGTTTCTCCTTCAATTTGAAAAAAAATATCTTTTTTCTATAGAGCTTCTTTCTCTTCCCCCATTATTTTTCTGTGGTCCACTACAGTATATCTCCAGAACCTGATTTCTTCCTTTATAATTCTCCATTTGTATTTAAGCAAACACTGTCCTGATGTCCTTCCTTTTATATCCAGCCATAGCTTTCTGAACCTGTCATATCCAATATTAAATGAGATCTCTGTTGCTACTAACAGAAAGTTGTCTGTTAGTAGAGGAAAGAATTTAAGAAGTTTTAACATCTCTTTTGCCACTGGGTTATGAATTTCTTTCATATAGAAACCACATTTTATTTGCCTTGCTCAATGCCTAGCAAAGTATCTAACATATGATACTATATATACACATACTACATATACATATCTATTATGCATATATACATGTGCATATATACCTAGATAAACACATGCAGACACACACACACACACATATGTGTATATATAAGTACACATATATACATTACTTTACCCAATATTTTTTGAGCACCCACTGTGTAGGCATGACATTTTAAGCAGTGGAATTAAATTATAAGACAAAGTTTCTGATTTTGTCAAGCATAAATTAAATTAGAAAATAAATTTTAAAAATTTAGATAAATATAAGTGCGATTAAAAAATAGCACTATTTAATGGAGATTGATTGGGGTGGTATTGCATACGCTTAGTATAATAATTTGGATGATCTGGGACTGCATCTCTGAGGATTTCACTTTTGACTTGAAACCTGAATAACAAAGAAGGGCTGGCCATATGAAGACCTAGAGAAGAGCATTTCATTGAGGGGGGGAAATTAGCATGTTTGGAGCTGATGAGCAGACTGTAGAAGGGCAATAGGTAATGTCAGAGAACCTGGCAGTACTCTCATAGGCCTAATAGATAACACCAGGAACTTTGTTTTTACTATAAATGTGATGAGAAGATATTAAAAAGTTTAAAATCACAATGGAGGAGAGAATGATGACATTCCGATTTGCATTTTTAAGTTGTCACTTGGACTGCTCTGTAAAGAGTAGATAATTAAACAAGATAAAAGCAAGGGAAGTAGTTGGAAAGTTATTGCAATACTTCACCTGAGGAATGCTCCTGATTTGACTAGGAGAGAAACAGTGGAGATGAAGACAATGTAAACAGAAAATAATGCATTTGTGGTAGTTCCAAGGCTTGCTGATACATTGGAAGTAGGAATGAGAGAATTACTAAATGAGATTGAGTCTAGATTTCTGGTTTGAGCAAATTAGAGAATGGTTAAGTCGTTTACTCAATAGGGGAAGTCTGAGAGAAATATATTTACTTGGGAGAAAATTGTCATCAGTCAATACTGCTGAATTAGAACAAATGCATGTCCTATTTTTTTTTTTTTTTGGTCACATAACAGAAGAGTCTCCTAAGCTGTCCCCCCACCCCCACAAATTAAAGACTTTCAAATATTCAAATATAATTTTTGAAGTTATCTGTACCTGTAGAGATGGGATCCAGCTGCAAGTTTTCAACAGTGCTGAGGTGCCAGACATCTGTGCATGGGGCAATGATTCAGCACTTTTAGCCTGACCCTAAGGGATAAAAAAATTGACAGAATCACTTCTAATTTTTCATATTCTCTTCCTAGGAGTGAGAGACATAAACCAAAGTTTAGTGCTTATTGAAAATATGAATGAAGTTTGTTCTTTAGTCACTAGATGCAAAGATAATCCCAGATAGCTGCTCCTCTTCCTACGTTCATCAAATACTACTTCACTCTCCTTACTTCTCTGACCTGTCAGCAATGATCTTTAATCTAAACTCTTACTGCGATTTTGTGAACATTTTTCTCTAGTGAAAGAATATGTAGCACAAGCAGTAAATTACTGCAGAAAAAGCTACCCAAAGTGGAAGGGACCAATTCCATTTTGCCAATAACCTTCAACTCAGTTTTCTCTTTACTATTCCCAAGAATTCCATGCAAATTTACCTGTCTTTCATGCTCTGGGAAATTCACATGTCTTCAACTAGCAGCTTCTCTTGGTTTTTAAGAAGAACCTTTACAGAGGAGAAAATAAGCTGAGAAAATACCATAAGAAAAGAAAGAGGTTTTTGTGAATATATAGTTGAATATGTAAAAATTCAAGTAACTTTCTAACATTTACTGTTATAACCTCTCCCTGCCTCATTTAAATTTTTTATAGAATAGGAGCTGCCTCTGTACTTATCCTCTAAAAAGCATAGGAGGCATCTGGAAGGACCAACCATATTCATACCACAAGGCATGGAAGATCTTCTGTATTCAAGCCCAAATCTCTTCCCAAGTGTTCCCAACTTCAGACTGAGATCTGTTCACTCATTGAGAGCTATAAACTATAGAGATCCTTCCCTTTTTCTTCTCCTATCTTCTCTCTCTAGACAGTTTGTATAAAAGTCTCCTAATCATACTTTCTGTATTTCTGGATGTTTTCTCATACTGACATGCAGCAGAGCTTGGTTTTTAGGCATGAGGAGCAAAGATCTTGGCTCTGAAAAATCAGATCATATGGCTTTTTCTCAAAGTCAGTGAGGTTATTAAATGAAGAAAGCCAATTGAAGTCTTGAGTATTTTCTCCATCTGAAGCCCTCCTGTGAAGAAAATGGAACACTAAATTAATCTTCCCCAAGGTATTAAAGCATCTTCTCCAAGTAAGGTATGGAGCTAATAGAGCCTCAGATGGCAGCTTTGTGTGTGAGGACTCAGAGCTCTTGTCTTTATGGCCCCAAGAGACCCTGGTGAACCTATGGGAGGCCATTTATTCTCCACATTTCCTTCAAAGGTCAATTATTTCCAGTTGCTCTCATGAGGATATTTAAACATCTTTTTGTAAGAAGTCATTTGAATTCTATTTTCTCCCAGGCTTATCTCAAAGTTAGTTGATGAGTGGGAAGTGAAATGACCTAGAGTCAATATAGTAAATGCATGTCCTCCTCCCCAAGTACTATATACGAACCCACCATCTGCAGCCCACACTATTTCTTTTTGAGTTCCTCTTGCCAGGATTTTTCTTGTTTTTCTAGAAGTGCAATCAACATACTGATAGCACAGTGCTTGAGGTAATCACACCACATCTCTTTAGTGCCAGGCATGATAGCATCTATAGTTTTCCCTCCACCCCTGATAGGAACTACACTGCCTATGACTGGTTTTAGGTGACTGAGGAGAGGTTTCAATATTCTGGCCATTTCAATCTCAACATGGAGTAAGACTTTTGAGTATACTTTCTGCAGAGCTCTGGTAACTTAGATGAGGCTTTGTCAGCCTGTATCTCAGTCTGATTTCTTCCTCCGCCAAATTATGCTTTCTTCTTTTTTTTTCAAAGGTTTTAACCTCAAATAAAAACCTTTCACCCTAAATTCGGTCTCAGCACCTGATTCTGGAGAACCAGCCTATGACAAGAGCATAGTCATTAGGTAGCTTGAAAGCATATATAAAAGCTTAAATTGCCTTGCTTGTCATTCCACTGGTGATATTATGACTGTTTCTGATAACAAGATGATGTTGGAACTATATGAAAGGGTGCAAGAGGGTGCCTCTGACCATGGTTATAATCTCCAGGGTCCTTACTCGATCAGAATATAATGTAGGCTAATCAAAGACACAAAGTTAATCTGGACACAAAAATGATTCTTGATATCAACATCATACCATGGACAAAATTAAATTTGTGGTAGAGTTATTAAAAGCATAAAGCTATTGTAATATAACACAGGGATTTTTATTCATTGTTTTTATATTTAATATCTCTTAAATATTTTACAAAAACCAAAACCATAAATAAGTTTGCATTAAACATAACTTATTGCCATGAAAAAATAATTAAGAAAATAAGGAAGACAACTATAGAGTAATAAAGATATTTTTCTTATATATATCTGACCCAAGACTCATATAAATAACTTATAAATAATATCTAAAAATCAATAAGAAAATATCAGACAGCCTACTTTTTTAATGGGCAAAAGACAAGAAAAGGTTCTTCCAGAGAAGAGGTAAGTAACTAAATCTTATATAATAAAAGGCTAATATGCAAATCGACTGCAAGGCAGAATGACCAGTCACTATCAGACTTAAGCCAGCAGTTGGATATCCCCTGAGGGGTCCCGGACTGTGAGAGGCTACAGACTGGGCTGAGGGATTCCCCCTCCCAAGTGCATGAATGTCTTGCACCAGCCCTCTAGTAAATATATAAAAATATATACAACAACATTATTACTCATAAGGGAAATGCAATTCAAAATGACAAGATCCTACTACATACTCAGCTTTTTTTAAAAAAAGCTGCAAATACCTAGTGTTGTCAAGGATGTGAACCAATTGAGCTTTATGAATTACTAGAGGCCCGGTGCACGAATTTGTGCACTGGTGGGGTCCCTTGGCCTGGCTGGCAGAGATTGGGCCAAAACCAGCTCTCTGACATCCCCCAAGGGATCCTGGATTGTGAGAGGGAACAGGCCAGGCCAAGTGACCCCACCAATGCATGGTCAGGGCCAAGGAGGGACTGTGGGAAGGTTCCAGTGCGTGTCCGTCCTTTCTCACCCCGTCCCAATTGGCCGGAACCCAGCAGCAAGCTAACCTACCAGTTGGAGCGTCTGCTCCCTGGTGGTCAGTGCATGTCATAGCAACTGGTCAAAAGATCGAACAAATGGTTGGACACTTAGCATATTAAGCTTTTATTATATAGGATTATTAAAGTATAAAATTGTGTAATCACTTTAGAAAATATTTGTCAGTATCTACTATAAATAAATATGTACCTATCCAAGGAATTATATTCCTATGCTTAGGCCCAACAGAAATTCATAATTACATACACAAAACAAACAGTAAAATAAATATGTACCTTAATGATGAGCAGCACTTTTGCAATAGTTGCAACTATTACTATCAAGAATCAAAAAAATAAATATAGGGTATACTTATACAATGGGATACTGTACAGAAATGAAAATGAACAAACTACTGCTACATGCAAACACATGGATATTTCTCACAAACTTAATGATGAATATTGATGCCAGACAAAAAAGAACACATAAAGTATGATTCTACTTTATAAAGGTTACAACTATGTAAAACCCATCTTGGAGGTGGACTGGATAGGGCCACAAAGGGGATTTTGCTGAGCTGATAAAATTCTATTTCTTGTTTATAGTGGTTGGTACAATAGAGAACTTATTTTTGCAACAAATTCATTGAGCTAAACCTTTATAATTCGTTCACATGTCCTTATGTAAATTTATAAATTTTTTACTAAAGAAATGCTCACTTGTAGCCATTTCTGATTGTCAGTTCAGGTTTACTTAAATACATTTTCTGAATCTTGTTTTCATCCTCATTTTGTCAATAATTAATTAATTTAATTAAATTTAATTTAATTCATAGTTAGGTTGAATCTCATCATTTCCTTCATGAATAAAGAAATATATCTGAGTGTTTATCTGTTATTCTCTATACATATTTCTATGACTAATATCTAATGTAGTAGACTTTTAAAAAATTTTTGCTAAGTAGAATGGTGCTCATGAGTTTGTGACTTTAATACAACAATGAAAATTTCTCTCCATCAATCAGAGACATATCATTAAATTGCCTGTGAAATCATCTACCTCCAGTAGTAGAAATTAGAGACCCTTACATTGATTCTATAGTTTAATCATTTAGATATCTACGTGCCATAAAATTGTAAAAAATGGAGTCTATTTCTCAAATAGTTGAATGTTGAATAGGGAAAGACACTCCAAAATACAAAATACAAATACAAATCATTAAAAAAAGTGTCATTCATATGCCAAAGCAATTTCTTCACTGATACAGCTCCTAGGGCACTTGAAACTAAAGAGAAAATGAACAAATGGGACTACATCAAAATAAAAAGCTTCTGCACAGCAAAAGAAACCATCAACAAAACAACGAGAAAACCCACTGTGTGGGAAAACATATTTGCCAATGTCATATCTGATAAGGGCCTAATCTCCAAAATTTATAGGGAACTCATACAACTTAACAAAAGGAAGATAAACAATCCAATCAACAATTGGGCAAAGGACCTAAATAGACACCTTTCAAAAGAGGACATTCAGAAAGCCAAGAGACATATGAAAACATGCTCAAAGTCACTAATCATCTGAGAGATGCAAATCAAAACAACAATGAGGTACCATCTCACACCTGTCAGAATGGCTATCATCAACAAATCAACAAACGACGAGTGCTGGAGAGGATGTGGAGAAAAAGGAACACTTGTGCACTGATGGTGGGAATGCAGACTGGTGCAGCCACTATGGAAGACAGTATGGAGTTTCCTCAAAAAACTGAAAATGGAACTCCCATTTGACCCTGTGATCCCACTTCTAGGAATATATCCCAAGAAACCAGAAACACCAATCGGAAAGGATATATGCACCCCTATGTTCATAGCAGCACAATTCACCATAGCTAAGATCTGGAAACAGCCTAAGTGCCCATAAGCAGATGAATGGATTAGAAAACTGTGGTACATCTACACGATGGAATACTATGCTGCTGTAAAAAGGAAGGAACTCTTACCATTTGCAACGGCATGGATGGAACTGGAGAGCATTATGCTAAGTGAAATAAGCCAGTCAATGAAGGAAAAATACCACATGATCTCACTCATTCATGGATAATAGAGACCATTATAAACTTTTGAACAATAATAGATACAGAGGCAGAGCTGCCTCAAACAGATTGTCAAACTGCAGCGGGAAGGCCGGGGAGGGTTGGGGGGCAGGAGGTAGGGGGGTAAGAGATCAACCAAAGGACTTGTATGCATGCATATAAGCATAACCAATGGACATAAGACACTGGGGGATAGGGGTGGCTAGGGGACTGTCTAGGGCCGGGGGGGGGGGGGCGGGGGGGAAATGGACACATATGTAATACCCTTTGTATTACTTTAAACAATAAAAAAAAATTGCAAAAAAAAGTGTCATTGATTGTAACAGAATAATAGCTAACGTTAACTAACTGCCTATTACATGCCACCAAGGAGGGAGAAAAACCTCCATCTTGTTCTGTCTTTTTAGGAAATAGAGGATGTAGAGAGACAAATCAGGGGAAATCAGCCACTGGAAAGGTATTCTCTCTTTTTCATGAAGCAAGGCTCTCAGCTCCAGTGGCTGCAGCCAGAAATCAAAACTATGGGGGAAAAAAGTGGATGGGAAGAAATTTTTTAATCCCCACCAGAGGATATGTTTTTATTGATTTGTTTAGAGAGAGAGGAAGAGAGAGAAAGAAAAACAACAACAACATCAACATGAGAGAGAACATCCACCAATTATTTCCTGTATGGACCACAACATGGGATCGAACCCACAACCTAGGTATGTTCCCTAAACACTTTTGGTGTACTGGGATGATGCTCCAACCAGCTGAGCCACCTAGCCAAGGTAGAGGAATTCTTTTACTTCACCAAAACGAATGCCTTGCTCTACATTTCCTTCCATATACTGATGGATATAATTTATCACTCTCTTAATAATAGGGCTTAAGGAAAAGCTGGGACACAGATGGAGACCTTGGGGACTGCTGTTCAAAGCCCCAGATCTCCAAAGCTAAAGCTGTAAATAAGAATGAAAAAGATTGCAAGGCAGGAGGCATCAAGGGAGGGAGGACAGAGGGAGGGGCAATGAGTGGCCTAAATTAGGAATGGACCCTGGAGAGGTGATCCTAAAATAAATGTTCCTACCAGCCAGAAATTTGTGCAGGTTATGAAAAAGATGGCGTTATGTCTAGATCCTTGATAAGGCTAAGGAGTCCAGACTCAAGATGATGGAACTGAAGAAGGAAGAGAACCAAAATTCAGGTCAGTGGGGGTATCTAATGAATCTTCTCTCTCAGGTCTCACTGAAGGCACCAGGATAGAGAGGGCAAGTTAGGGAACTGGCTTCTCAACAAAAGAAAAACGATAGTATTATCTGTCAAGAGCATGTGCAGAAAAGGCACAGGTCCTTAAGATTCTCCAGCACCTCTAAAATTGGTTGTATTTAAAGATTACATATTAAGATGTAGAAAATAAGGTCACAGATAAATTCTGGAACCTTGGAGCAAAGAAGAATTGTGGGAGTAAACCAGATGATGGGTATAGACTCAGTGATAAAATATGTTTCTACTTCTTGTTCTCTTTGTGTCCAAACTTTCCACCTCTCTGGCCTCCTTCTAACCTTGTGATTTTCTGTGACTTCCCCTAGAAGTCCAGATGAGCACTAAGGATAGAGTCTGTTCTAAAACTATAAGAAGAGGCAGCTCTGTAATCATCAGACGTTCAGACAGTTTCTGGAGAGAAGTCACTATCTGACCATCATCCAAGATAATAAGTCAAGTCAAAATTAACCTTGGATGGAGCCTGGGCTGCATGGCCTTTAGATCAGGAATGGAGATTTGCATAGCTGTGCATCTTTACCACTTGGAAAAACACACAGAACACAATGGGCATTCAATAATACTCCCTGGAACTGCTCAAAATCAGGCCCTTAAGAGGCTCAAGAATCAATTTGTTTGTGTAGGTGAAACAACCATTCAGTGGCTAAAAATGAACACAAATATTGAGCTAGGCACTGTGTGAAGAGTTAAATATTGAGAATGAAGCCATGGAAAGCCCTGCAGATAGAATAAACACCAGAATGGATTATAAATGTGAACTATACAAAAAAGAATGATAGGGATAAAAGTTAGGAGATACAACAAAGGAATAGACCAGGGATAGAAGAAGCAAGTATTTGAGATAGGAAAAGAAGTGTCAGAAAAAGTGAAGGAAAGAGCCCAAGGGGAAGGGGAGGGAACATGTGAAAGGAAAGTCTAAGCAGCTGTGTCTGCATGGACCCACAGTTTATGTTTGAGAGTTTGATTAGCTTCTCATCAATGAAAAACCAAGTCCACCCTAAGAAAGAGACTGGGAATGATGAATGGCTTCAGGGGAAAAGAAAAGCCTAGGATTTTTAACCACTCCAAAACTCACAAATAACCTCATGTACCACAAAGACAATTCCCAGTAAATCAAATACAAATGTTCAGTTTTACATTAAGTCTAATGCTCGTATTGATTTTTCACATGTGATTTTATTATGTGTGAGTAGTTTCCTTTATTTTTATTTTGATGAGTGTTTTTATTATGAAAGGCTTTGAATTTTGTCAGAGCTCTTTCTGCATCCATTGAGATGATCATGTGGCTATTTTTCAATTCATTTTGTTGAGGTGGTGTATTATGTTGATCAGTTTTGCATTGATGTTGATAAAGGATGTTAGTCTATAGTTTTCTTTATTTTTTATTTAAAATTTTTATTAAAGTATGATTGGAATACAATATTATATTAATTTCAAGAGTAAAACAAAGTGGTTTGACATTTATATACCTTATGATATTATCACCTTTATAATCTAGTTAACCATCAGAGGTGTAAACTCCCAGTTATAAAATACTTAATGGGAAGACTGATAGCTTTTCTAGTGTAATAACTGATCTCTCTATTGAACAACAGCTGAATATAATTGGTGAGATTTATAAAGTCTAGCAAGTCTTTAAAAAAAGGAACACGTGCAAAAGACAAGAGCAATGGTAGGAAAACTCTGTTAACTCATAAAGAATTGAGGCAGTTTATGCATGTCTTACCAAGCTGCTAATCTAGCAACTTCTAAAAGTTATATGTAAAATAAATAACAGCATGTAAGCTAGATTAATTTTTTAATAATAAATATCAAGAATGCTAAGATATTCTATTATTGTAACATAACAATGATGATTAAATCACTTTTATCTTTTAAAAAAAGTTGTTTTTCAATATGGAAACAGAAAAGAGAAAAATCAAGTTTGGTTGTCCTTCTTAACACTACAAAGATTTCACCCATTCCTGAGGTTTCTCTAAGCCACAGTGCATAAAAAGGACTCTGTCATTTGGTTAATGTATCTAAGACCCTGGATGAGTAAGTAGTATGATTCTATGGAATGGAGGAAATAGGCTATTGTAACATTTCTACGAAGATAATGAGCCACAGGTAATGTTCTAGTGTCCTGACATATAATGGAACTGAACAATCATTTGTTTCTCACATTTGCTTTTTTAAAAAATATATATTTTTATTGATTTCAGAGAGGAAAGAAGAGGGAGAGATAGAAATGATGAGAGAATCACTGATTGGCTGCCTCCTGCATGCCCCACACTGGGGATTGAGCCTGCAAATGGACATGTGCCCTGAACAAGAACTGAACCTCAACCTCCTGGGTCATAGGCTGAGGCTCAACCACTAGCCATTTGCTTTTTAGTTCTATCTGTCTCACTGGTGTCCCCCACTCCTGCTTCTTTAATCCTGAATAAGCTGAGTATTTTCTTAGCCTTTTACTTTCAGGAGGACTCAGTTATTCCTCCCCTTTTTACCCCTCTTAACAGAGAGCGGTTTTCCCCTCAATCTGCTCCCGGCCCAGTGCTCCATTCTTGATGACATCAGTAGCTACCATCAGAAGTTCCTACACTCACCATTCTCCTTCTCCCATTTCCATTTCTGCTCAAACATATCATCTTTTGTCCAGTGTTCAGATGGTTTCTAGTTTAATACTTTTATTTACAGTCAAATCTAGCCTCCTCAAAACTCCATTATCTAATATCTGTTCCCCAGGCTTCTCAATAAATTTGACACATCTCAGGATCAATGACTAATCCTGCTACATACCCACTAGATAGGGAGTGTGGAGGCTCTTCTAAGTAATAACAACCAAATTTCAAAAGTGAAAAATAGCTTTCTTCCCAAAGCACTTCCCCATTTGCAATTCTATTCCATCCTTATACCCTGGGTCAAGAGCATGACTGGGCAAAAATTGCTAGTATCATTTCAAGATAATGAAACCAAAGCTTAAGTTTGAGTGACTTTCTCAATATCATTATTGTTACACGGTAGCAGAACTAGAACTTCAGCCAGAGTATTCTGAAGTAAAAGCCCGTTAATCTTGCAGACATTTTTCCATGGACAGAAAGGGGTTCGGGAGTCATGCATTCAATGTACACCAAGATGTTTCTTTTCAGTCCATACTAACCATAATAGAAGGTGGCTCCGTTTTTCTACAGCTGATGCCAGAGGCACCAATTCATGTTCTTTTTACTCTCAGAGATTGGCTGTCTGCCCCAGAGGATACCTTAAAATTTGAATGTCACAGAGCCTTCTCACTTTTGTTAAATCTCACCATACTCCATAATTTAAAAAAAAAAAACACATTTCCCTCAAACCTGCTTAAATAACGAATTTCTATCTTAGTATCTGCAAATAGGTGACATGCCATGAGTAATTTGCCTTGTACTGTTAATAAATAGTGCTCTCAAATGTTTATCATAAAATCCACCTTGTATTGCTTACTTTTGTATCTATGTTACAGAATTTTGAATTCTTTGAAACACAGTACAATAACAACTGAAGTATTTTGCTGCTAGGCAACATGGATTTTGAGGTCTATGTATTTTGAAAATACACACATATAATTAAATTGTATCATTTCTACTGTCTCCCGAAGTCTCTAGAACTTCATCAACTGAATTTTGCCCCCAGATATATTTAGCCTTAGCCATTCCCTCAAAACAACGAGTCTATTTCATTTACTTGCTTATTTATTGTTTATTAGTTTTGCCCTAGGATGTATGTACTTGCGCTTTCAACACTTCTCAGGACCAACTTTCTACTGATCTTTTAGGTTTCATCCATTCTGGAAAACCTTCATATCCTCCCTGATACCACCAGTCAAGATGCGGGGCACCATAAAAAACACCCTGTAAGTTGCAACATGATTATGGCACTCTTCAAATATAGTGATTTCTTCTTTCATTTTGTCTTTATCTTCTAGGTTATGTAATTTGTAAAGATATCAACCAGGTCTGTTTTGCATACATTGCCATATCCTTGGCATATTGTTCAATAACCTTACATATAAGCAATCCTCAATAATTTGTAGAATTGTTTTTTATACATTCTATTTTCCAATGCCTAAAAACCCCTAGGGGATGACTAAATTGTCTTCCTTGCTATCCCTGGAAGTCAAGACTAATAAATATGTTATAAACAGGTAGCACATTCAAGGGGCAAACTTCTAAAGAACTGGAGCTTCTATTGCATTATCTAAAGGACTTATTTTCGTCTTTCAAGGCCTGCAATGTGGCTCAATACCACTACTTCCTCATTTCTGCTTACTGGCTTCCCAGGCATGGAGAAGGCACATCACTGGATCTCCATCCCATTATTGGCGGTTTACATCTCCATACTTCTTGGTAATGGCACCCTTCTCTTTCTCATCAGGGATGATCATAACCTTCATGAGCCCATGTACTATTTCTTAGCTATGCTGGCAGCTACAGACCTCGGAGTGACATTGACCACAATGCCCACAGTTCTGGGAGTCCTGTGGTTGAATCACAGAAAGATTGGCCATGGGGCCTGCTTCTCTCAGGCCTACCTTATCCATACACTTTCTATTGTGGAGTCTGGTGTTTTGCTTGCCATGGCCTATGACCGTTTCATTGCCATCCGCAACCCCTTGAGATATACTTCCATCCTTACAAACACTAGAGTAATGAAGATTGGGGTGGGGGTATTAACAAGGGCCAGTCTGTCAATTATGCCAATAATTATTCGCCTTCACTGGTTTCCCTATTGTCGATCCCATGTACTCTCCCATGCTTTCTGTTTACACCAAGATGTCATCAAGTTAGCCTGTGCTGACATCACCTTCAATCGTCTCTATCCAGTCGTGGTTGTATTTGCAATGGTCTTGTTGGACTTTTTCATTATCTCTTTTTCTTACATTTTTATCCTCAAGACTGTCACGGGCATTGCTTCTGGAGAAGAAAGGGCCAAGGCCCTCAACACATGTGTCTCCCACATCTGCTGTATCCTGGTCTTCTATGTCACTGTAGTTGGTCTAACATTTATCCACAGGTTTGGAAAACATGCTCCTCATGTGGTCCACATCACAATGAGCTACATTTACTTTCTTTTCCCCCCTTTTATGAACCCTGTCATCTATAGCATTAAGACTAAGCAGATCCAGAGGGGAATAATTCGCTTATTCTCTCTGCCTCACACGAGAGCATAACTTTAACTCATCGTTCTGCTTACATAGAAACATAGAAAAGCTAACAGCTTGTTCGTAGGAGCAATTAGGGAAAGGCATGTCAATGGAAACCAACCTCTGCTATTTAGAACGTAATCTTGCCCTGCCTATTTATTGCTGAGTTGTATACAATATAACATATGTACCGTGCTAAGCATATATGTCAAGTTCCCAACTAATTTACTGTTTTCCCAGGTAACTCACCCTGTTTGGTGAGCCTATGTTTGGATCTATGGTGCCCATCACCAGCATGTGAGTCAAATTCCATTGTTATCCCATATGTCCTTCATGTATTGGCTCTGATATACCTAGTAATTACATTCTTCACCTCAAATATTCATCTGGTTTTTTCACTTGCATAGAGCTGGTTGCTATCTACAGAAATGCACTAAGTAAAGCCATGAGCCTTACCTTGTCCTCAATTTAATATGCCAACTCTAGGGCAAGTATATCCAAGTCTATTGAGTTAATTTTTTGCTGAACACTTTTAAATATTATTTGTGTTAATAATATGTGTAAATAATATAACAGAGATATAACTATATAAAAATAAAAAGAGATGTGTTCTGGCTGGTATAGCTCACTTTGTTGAGCATTTCCCCATGCACTGAGAGTTCACTGGTTCAATTCCAGGTCAGGGCACATGCTTGATCCCCAGTAGGGGTTGTGCTGCAGGCAGCTGATCAATGTTTCTCTCTCTCATCGGTGCTTCTCTTTTTCTCTCCCTCTCCCTTCCTCTCTCTAAAATTAATTTAAAAATCATATATTGATTTTTTTAAGTTATAATTTCTAATTTAGATGGCCATTGTCTTGATGAGTCAGTCCCAGATACTGAGAACAAATATATGTATTTTCAGATAGTAAAGTGGCATGAAAGTCCAGTTTGGAAACATGTCATAGGTAAAGCTAAATGAGTGTTTCTAAAATGTGCAAAATATCAGAGATGAGAATGATTTGGTCATATTTGTGAGTGGGGAGAAATGGAGAGGATGGAGTCAGTGCTTGTGACTAGAAGAAACAAATGATCTTTTCTGGCTCCAAATATCTATTAAGGTTGATTTTGTTTACAGTCTATTCAGGGTTGGAGGGGTTTGCAATTCTACGGCCCACTGAAGAGCCAGTGCCCATGAGTCAAGTGACAGGTTTTAAAGTGAATCAAAGAGATATTCTTATAAAGATAAGATAGAGTATAAAATGTTAGGATTATACAAGGGACCATGAGTGACTAGTAACTTCCCTTCATATAGTAGACCTTGTCTCTGGGACCTGTCAACAGGCATTGAAAGTGATCTCTGACTCCTATATCTACTCTTAGTCACAGAAAAGTGAAAAATTTCCAGAAAGGTGAGATTTATGAGTAACATGAGAAAACAAACATGAAACTAGATCTTTAGAGAAGCTTCCAGCCTGGTAAATGATTTCATCAGATCGGTTGAAGGAACTGTTTGTTTATATATTAATTTATTTGTTTTTACTCAACTTGGCTTTGTATCTGTTTGTAATTATGTGTGAAATTTGTGTTTCTCCTTTTGTAGCTTCTAGACTGTGTGCTCCAGGAGTATAATGATATCCTATGTCTTTTGATATACTGTAATATAGTAACATAAAAAATCTTTAATAAAATATAAGTATTTTATTAAAATGAATGAAACTTGAATATTTCTCTGTGTGTCTATTGGTTCTTCTATTTATGTCTCTGTTATTATGCCCTATAATATTTGGGAACCATAAATTATATTCTCATATAATACCCTAAAATATCCAAGGTCACAACTCTTTGTTAGAGTTAACTTTGTCCTTATGATTTTGGGAATGACTTAAGGGTTATTTAAGTCACATCAAAGGAAGTCTCTTTTTCTTTTTCTCTTTCATTTTTTTCTTTTTCTTTTTCTTTTCTTTTTTCTTTTTTTCCCTTTACTTTCTCTCTAGGTTCAATGATCCTGGGGCATGCCATAGAAGACTAAAATAAAGGGTGTTAGGATAAGAATATGTTTTGTGAAGGCTTCATATGGGCACATTTGATTGACACCCTCAAAAGTTTTTCTCTTCCCGTTTTGTTCTTCCTTATTTTGCAGAGATGTGATAAAGAGATAAAAGAAAGAACTTACAAGAAATGAAAGATTTGGATTAACCAAAGAATTTATATGCATATATGCATAACCCATGGATATAGACAATAGTGTGGTAAAGGCCTGGGGGAGAGCGAGGGGGCATTTTGGATGGGGTCATGGGGCAGGGGGGAGGGATGTCTGTAATACTTTCAACAATAATAAAGGATAAATTTAAAAAATAAAGGACTGGGAACTTCAGTTTCTCTTGGATGGAGTGTGTCCTATGAAATACAGCAGAGCTCTGAGATCATGATGGCCTCTACTGAACATCTCAAGTGTAGGATCAAGGGAGGCAGGGGGAGGAATCTTCTCTGATAGATAAATTTAATACCCTGCCCTGAATCTTATACTCTCATATGCTTCAGTATAAACAATGTTCTGGGAGTTTAAAAAAAAAAAAGCTGGAGCAAAAAAAGGCAAATGTAAAGCTGTTTAAGTAAATATCAGGGTAGGCTTGCTCCATGAAAAGATACCTAAGAGAAGAGAGATCCAGAGTATCTTCTTGAAGCCTCCAAGTTTCTGGAACAGAATGATTAGTTTAGGGAAATTGTTTTTCTCCAATAGGAGATCTCAAGGGCTCCCTAGGGATGGACCCCTACCTTATACATTGATGGATCTACTTTTCAAGGTCATGAGGCAACAGTCTTAGAATTATGGGTCTTTGCAAAGTTAAAAAATGATTTATGGAGACAATTTAGGTGACATAAACATTATTAAACACTTCATTACATGGACACTCTCCACTTGCAGAACTGCTAAGTGGAGCAGAAGGCAGAAAGCTTTCATAGGATAAACAATAAAGAACAAGGAAGAGTCCTAGCTGGTTTGGCTCAATGGATAGAGTGTCGACCTGTGGACTGAAAGATCCTGGGTTGGATTCCAGTCAAAGGTATATGCCCAGGTTGCGGGCTTGATCCCCAGTAGGGGGAATGCAGGAGGCAGTCAATCAATGCTTTTCTCTCATCATTGATGTTTCTATCTCTCTCTCCCTATTCCTTCCTCTCTGAAATCAATAAAAATATATTTTTTTTAAAAAAAAAAAAAGAACAAGGAAGAGAAAAATTGAAAATATGATAGGCTGGGGCCACATTGTCAACCTTATTCGTGATGAACACACTCATAGTTGTCCATACTGTTGACCTTATTTGTGATGAGAACACCCAATTGGCTTAGCAGATATACTGTGTTTCTGGTTGAGCAGAGCTTTTACCAGGACACCAAAATTGTCTAGGTTTTGGGTTGCTGATATGGCATCCCAGTATCAGTTATTAATATGGAGAAAGTATGATTTTGGGGGGCATTCTATTAAAAAGTAGGGCACATATGCAACATACCCAGACCATGCTTGTTGCATAATATGAAACAATTTTGCTCTCTAGCTCTGCCTTCCTGCCTTCCTCAGCATGGCATAAAAAATAGTACTGACTGGAGTTGTGAAAATAGCAACTCAGACTTATCCTTGTCAAAAAAGTTTCCTTTTTTTCTTATTTTATTTTGCTGTTTTTTTACATTCTGCTGCTCCTTTTCTGAACTCTACAAAAGCAAAGTCTGTCCCTCCCTCACTCCCATAAGAAGTCCAATGCTTCAGGATTCAATTGGTCTAGTCTGTACTTACCAACGTACTCCTCCCATTTTATCATCCCTTCCCCAATCCACTCATAACACCAGTAACCTTTCACTAGATTCAAGCCCTTTTTAAAACATCCTCACCAGAGGATTAAATATATTTTTATTGATTTTAGAGAAAGAAAAAGAGAGAAACATCAAGAGGTTACCTCTTATACACATCTCAACAGGTGCTTGAACCGCAACACAGGTATGTGCTCTGACTGGGAATCGAACCTGCAATGTTTTGGTGTACAAGAGGATGCTCCAAACAACTGAGCTACTTGGCCAGGTACTCCAAGACTTCTTTTTTTAAAAAAATAATTTTTATTTCTTGAAGTATTACAAAGAGTATTACATATGTCTCCTTTCCCCCCACCCCTTGACATTCCCCCGGCCTCCCCTACCCCCTTGTGTCCATTGGTTATTCTTATATGCATACATATAAGTCCTTCAGTTGATCTCTTAACCCCCCGCCCCCCTGCAAACCCTCCAAGACTTCTTAAAAGAAGATCTTCTACATCTTCTCCAAACATTATGAGCAATTGGGAATGATTCAACATATTTGAGTGTGAATGGTACCGGTCTGCTTCTGCCAAACAGAATTAAAATGGCCCTTTACAAGAAATGTAATAACAATAACAACAAAACCTCACTATGCATAGTATCTCACCATTTACAATCCACTCCCAAGTGATATTGCAGTCCTCACAGGTCATGACAAAGCTACCTAGTGTCAATTACTTTCAAATGAGGCTCAGAGACTGAAAGAGTCCAAGGGGTTTGACTAAAATTAAATGGTTATAAATTAGAGAAGCTGGAACTCCAATTAAGGAGTTGTTTAAAGTGGAAGTCTAGAGGTTTTGGAGGTTTGGTAGATATGTTATGAACTCTAGAATATCCTTCTTAATGCCCGGGGTCATATATTGTTATTTCTCCATGTCCTAGAATCTCCATGTCCTTTCCAACACAGATGGTGTTTTCACGCCTTCCCTGTGGTATGGGGGCTACCATGCTAGACCTCTTGCATGTTTTTTTTTTTGAAGCAATAAAACCTCTACAATCAAACCATTTGTTACTGTCATCTTGAGTTCTCTAACTGTATTGAGTATCAATTATTTCTTCAAACCTATTCTTGCCTTAGAAATTTCTATTCTCCTCTTCCCTCAGAACAAAATTTTTCCTCCTTTATACTTGACTGATTTTCACACATCTGTCAGATATTACATACTCTGGCAAATTTTCTATGGCCATGCTTATATCTTGCCAGATTTAATAAAGTAAATCGCCTACATGCTCCCAGAATCCTATAAATTCTCTATCACATTTTTAAAATATTACTGTTATTCCTTCCTCATTCATTCTTTAAATCTATTTTATGCTTTAAAATCCACAAGAACAAGAACTAAGTTTATTTTGCACACTTACTACTATATGCTCCTTGCTCAGTACGTTGTCTGGCACATGTATTAGACACTGAAGTTTTACTTGTTATTCATACTTTTTTCCTGTCTATAAAGTTCTCCAAAGAATGAATGCTTTATTTCTTTGGTGGTAGTTAGAGGGAGACAAAATCAACCACCTATAGAGAAGTCTGTTTGTGGTTTACTTGGTAACACAAGAGCTCATACGGACCATGCATTGTTTGTCAAGCTTCCTGCTAAAGATTAGGTGACTTAGAGGTAAGTTCAAGTTTCAAGATAAGAAACAGTGAGTGAGGAGGAGAGAACAAGACTTAAGTGGGAAGTTAAAATTCAGTGAAATAGAGGGAATGAAAATGAGAGGAAAGAAGTATAGAAGAAAAGCAGAGAGAGCCAGGGAGGCAGGAGTGATGATCAGAAAAAGAGCCCAAGGGATACTCTTTCTGTGGGTAGAATGTTAAAGGAAGACGAGAAATCAAGGTGTTCCCCTGGGATCCAATGTCTCTGGGATAATATTTTAAATTCAGGAAAATAATTATTCATCAGTGATTAACCCATGGGAGTTTCTGTGCATGCAGGGTTGGGAGGGCTATGGTGAGGTGCTATCTGAGTCATGAGCTAGCAGGCCCAAACTTTCAGCCCCTCCCAGGACCTGAAGTCTTATCTCTTGGGCACAGCTTTATGGTTTCCAACCATTTCCCTCCCAAGTTTTGCAAATACTGCCACCTCCCTTTGCAGTGAATGGTCCAGGATAAAGCGCACTTGGCACTGGGCCTAGATAATTTCTCAATGTGGTTCAGGTGGAAGAGAAGCTCTGCCACACATGGGCATATGACCTTGCAAAGTCACTTAACCGCGGAGCTTTAGTTATTTCACCGTTAACTAAAAGAAAATCATTCTTAACAGAGGTTTTTGAAGTTAAACTAAAAATGATGCTTCTGATGTGCTGGTGCATTAGAAGAGAGGCATGAGTTCAATATATGCATTCAAATGTATGCATTCAAATGTACATTTTCACTTTATGCATTCTTCCTAAATCTAGTTTTGTGATCAGTGCCTCATGACAAAATTGCAACCAAGACTAAACATTCCTGGGCCTTGCCCAGTTAGTAAGAAGTCAAATGTTCCTCAAAGTTTTACTTCTACCAAGGCAGAGCTACACCTCTTCCAATTACACCTCACAAGTAACCCAAGCTTCACTTGGCTTTTTGCTCCTATGGGGCCCCCAACTTACTAAAATTTGTTGTAACTTCAATCAATTACTTAACTGGCCCAGCACAGGTAATCCAGCTATGACCTCTATAGCTTTCTAAAGACCCACTGTGACAGGCTTCTCAATACACAATCTACTGCAGAACTTTAGGAATCAAACCGTCTGATTTAAGATGCCAGCTGCCACTTACGAGCTGTGTACTCTTTGGCAAATCGTGTCATCTTTCTGTGTTTTGATCTGTTCAACTATAAATGGGGATACTAACAGTATTCACATTATTAGATTATTTTAATGATTAAATGCATTAATACATGTGATGCACTTAATCGTTCCTGGGCCATAGTAAATACTGTAGGATTTTTAGTTGTTGTTGTTATTGTTGTTAGACATTTTGTGAAAATGGGATCATTTGGCATTCAGGGTGGGAAGGGTCTGGCCTGCTAAAGAAAGTGAGGACTCTGTGAAATCTTCCATATAAGAACACTTGATAGTGGAAAGACTTGCATTCCATTCTCACATATAACCTGTGAGAAAGCAGAAAATGGTGGAGGTTTTAGTTCAACTTTTCAAAGAAGATTTTGAGATTCTCAGAGACAGTGACTTAAGGTGCTATGTTTAGCAACTGGAGGAGCCGAATATATAGAGCTGGCGGTGGCTTTCCTCTGTAGGCCAAACTGTTCCTGGGAGTAGAACACGGGACTTACTCATTCTCATGAGGATTCAGAGGCACTTTCTTTTGAAGATGTTTGAAGCTTCTACTCAGAAACTGTTCCCTTCCTCATGACCCTCTCAAATCTGGCCTAGACTACAAAGAAGCCTAAGTTGTGTCAGTCGTGTGGACCAGATGTGTTTTTTTAATCCTTCCAAAAATGGACACTGATACACTAACAGTTCCTGTGAAGCAGAATCTGTTCTAGAGTGTTTGCGATATCAAAAAATTTATGGCCATATGACTAGGATCTAAGATTAGACATATGGAGAGGACGAAGTCTTTTAAAGTAAGCATTCATTGATTCACAAACATAATCTGAGTGCCTACTGGTTCCTAGAACTGCATGGGGCCAAGGTGATAGATTAGAAGATGTGTATGTGCTTGTGTGCAGGGAGGTAGGCACTAAATGATGGTCTAACAAATATTAAATGAAATTATTATTAATAGTAGAAATCAATTAGCAGTAGTATTTTAACAGCCACTATCTGCCAAATGCAGCACTATTAGATTTATATTCATGATCACTCAGTAAAACTCCATGAAACAGATTTTTATCTTATTTTTACTAAAAAAAATAAAATACAATAATTTGAGAAAATTTTCAAAATCATGTAACTAGTAAAGACTTACATTTATATTTTGTTTGTGAAATATCTTAAACATGTCTATGAAATAAATATAAAATATTAACTATATTCAAATTTTAAGTATAAAGTGGAAAGACTACTCACCTCTACCTTCCTATCTTCCTTAGAGAGATAATCCCTTTTTATAATATAGTGTGCATCCCACCGTGCCTTTTTCTACACATTTACATACATACATATGAAAATGTTTAAATACATTCTTATTGCTTGATGGCAGGGACTGTTTGTGGCATTGCTATTCCATACTACATTAAAAACAGCGCTGCCTTGTGCACATTCTTGGGTTAGAGTGACTATAGACTAAGGCTCTGTGTAAACCAATGGTTTTTAAAACTGATGACCTTGTTTGGCTTTACCGTTGACAATAGAGAGGAAAAGGAAAGACATTTTTTTTCTCAGCATTTCCACTTGGGAAAAGAAAGTGGGGATGAGATCTTGTTTTCCTGCCTCCAACCCCGCTTCTATGGAATCAACAAGTTCTTTAGACAAGCTCCCTCTTGGTGGTGGCCAATGAGTCAGTTGTTCCAGAAACCTCTCCTGCCATCTTGTGGCTTGTACAGCACCTACAGGTTGCTTCTAGAGAAAGAAAATGAGGATTAAAAAAAATAAATGCTAAGGTCTACCAAATAGTGAATGAAAGAGTACTAGTGATAAGAGTGATTATTCATATAGTTATTAGTTATTATCCCTATTATTGACAATTTCAGTCTTTTACAGTGGATACTGAAGTTCAGAGTTTGGATTACTAATGCTAGGATAGGTGAAAGAGATATATATCTTATGCTGACTAGCCCAGACTGGAGCCACTACAATAAAGTAAGTCAAACATTTACAAATAGTATCTGCATAGAGAAAACTAAAGTGGCAATATTTTCAGGTCACAGTCATTTGTAGAGAAAATTAAATTCAACCCCAGACAAGCAAACATGTCTGGGCATTGAGATTTAACAACAGAAAATACCTATTCTACTTTATTTTATTTAGTTAGTTAATGATAAATTATATTAAGTTAGTTAATTATTTAATAAAAAGCCCTTATATTTTGATAATTACTAGGTATAATTACTAGGTATCAAGGATATATTGGTGTGTCTATTTCCTGCCTCTATGATGCTTATATTTTAATAAGGAAGAAAAATAATAGTAAAAATACAATGACAAACAGTTACAGCTTTATAGAACTGCTGTGAAGGAAACAAAAAGGTTGATGCAATCGAAGGAGAATAACTAAAAAAACTTGCATAAGCTGGTGTGACAAATGAGGGCTCTCAACGGAGGTAATAATTAAAGTGGGACCTGAGGGATGGGGAAGTAGAAAAAGCTTTACGGTACTCTTGGTTCTGGAGCTCTAGTTCAATGAGCAGAGAGGGAAAGAGTCATAGAATAATATTTCAGAAAGGAAGCTACTCGGGGGGACTGCCTCTTCCTGAGGGCTCAGTCTCTATGTGATCAGAATAGGGATTGAGCCCTTGCTTCTATTGGCCCAGCTATGGACCATCATGAAGAGTGAAGTTAGAACCTTGTTCTGGACTCACTCCCCACATTTCTAGTACATACAGGGGCACTAGAACATGACTATAAAATTCACACCACATTCTGATGTTTATATTCCAGTCCTCATAGATCTCTCTCAGCAAACAAGGTCTTTCACATTTAACTTTTTTAAAAATCAAATACATACATTTAAAAAATGTTAGAACAAACAATGTTCACTCTCTGTGGCCCATAATTTTTCAGTAGAGAAATTGACCAAATCGTAAAAACCTGAGTTGTAGCCTAGACATATAAAATTCCATCATAAAGAATTACCAGAGTGACTAGAGGTGGAGGTATTTTAGGAGATGGTGGTAATAGGATCTAAAGAGTGCTGAGATCCTAATTAAATAAAAAAGTATATCTAATTATATCCAAGGGGGATATTAGTGTTAAGAGTAGAAGTACAATGGCAGGTAATAAACAACTAGGGAATCCAAATTTGATTTGTGTTAGATAAAAGCCTTAAAGAGCTAGAAACAAAGTCTCCTCTCTCTCTCTCCCTCTCTCTCTCCCTCTCTCTCTCTCTCTCTCTCTCTCTCTCTCTCTCTCCCTCTCTCTCTCTCTTGCCACAGGCATACACACACACACTTACACAGATGTACATATGCAAATAGTATTATATGCACTAAAAACCACTAGCACATAGACAAATAGGTACACTCTTTCACTGATGCTTTTAGTAATAGATTTAGAGATTTAATAATAGATTCCAATACATTCAAAGTTAAGGCCTGAATGACTCACACCAACATATTGATGCCCCACCTCCCTAACCATCACATACCCACATTCATTTCACTTTATATCCACAAGATTTCAACATTACCCTCTGGCACAGAGATGGGGCCAAAGACTGTCCCTTCATTGTTCCTTGCTGCCAGCCTTCAGAAACCAATTCTGCCTCTCTAGCCTGGGATAGTCACACTGTTTGGTGAGCTCTGTTTAGCAATATATTTTCTTTACTAAATGTGAACTTCATAAAGGCAACTCTATTTCATGTTTATCTGGGTACCAGCAAGTTGCTGCTCAGAGTTTTTCAGAACAGGCCCATGATAGATGCACAGTGAATGAAAATTGATAAAATGTATTTCATGCAATCCCAGTCTTCTTTCAAAGAAGACTATTTTGTAAAATGATAAAAATAATTGTAAAGATCAGGTGGGGGAATGAAAAAGCAAAAACAGCTAAGAGTGTTTTGCATTGCTAATAAATGACTATTTCTTGGACACTAGTACTTAAATTATATATAATTCAGAGAAGCAGAGTAGAAAGATGTTATATAGATGCAAATATATGTAATAAAGCAGATATCACAAGTATCTTGATATGTGGTAGTTTATCCATTACATAATATTGTTTAACTATGGGAAAAGCTATTAGTTAAATATCTTCACTTCACTCTATGAACCAAAAAACATATGTCTCCAATACAGACTTAAATTCTTCCTGCAGATTGCCAACAATTTACTCTACAAAAAAATATGAGGTCCTTGCTTGCTTTCTTTAACCCAATAATCAATATGTGTTCAGTCTTTGACATACATATAAACCCTTGTAGAGTCCGTCCCTATCTACGACTGCTATTGTTTCATACCTCTCTTGAATTTCATATTTGAGTATTGGAAAATGTTTTAGTTCTCAGTAAACTTTTCCTCACCTTGATGCCCTAGCTTATGCTATTCCCTCTTCCTGGAAATCCTTTCTATAAAATTCCATCTCATGGTTAATTCTTAGTCTTCATAGCACAGTTTTTTAAAAATATATTTTTATTAATTTCAGAGAAGAAGGGGAGGGGGAGAGATATAGAAATATCAGTGATGAGAGAGAATTATTGATCGACTGCCCCCTGCATTGCCCCACCCTGGGGATTGAGCCTGACCAGGAATCGAACATTGACCTCCTGGTTCATATGTTGATGCTCAACTACTGAGCCATACCAGCCCGGCTATAGTTCAGATTGAGTGTCTCCCCTGGGTCTCCAAGTTGGACTTGTTACCACCCACCAAAACTCACATAATAGCTACTATGTGCATTTCTTTGGTCGCACTTAGGATAATTATTGTACCATCTTATATGACAGATGCTCCCAAATAATAGCAGTCATTGTTGATGGCAATAAAAACAGTGTTGTTGCTGCCTTCCTACCCCTGTACTGTCTTTAACTAGACTTTCTCTAGGATATGGCCAAAATTATGATCTCAATAAAAGCAGGATTTTCTCAAAAGTTTTTGGTAGAAGTTTTCTCTTTTATAAGCCTAAATGAGGATGTTCCATTTTTTCCTCTTGTACCCAAGCCATACCAGTTCTCAATTTATGCTTCTTGTCCAACATCACTCAGTTTAGCCCCATGTTATGCCTCATCAGCTTTCCTGGATTGGAAGCCATTGAACATTGGATTTTCATACCCTTTTTTCTTATGTACCTGGTGGCCATCCCAGGAAATTCTTTCATTCTGATAATTATTAAGATCAACCCTCATCTGCACACACCCATGTACTATTTATTATCCTTTGTGGCTGTCATAGACTGGGACTGTCACTATTCACCTTGCCTAGTAGTGTGGGAATCTTTTGGTTCAACTCCCATGGTATCTACTTTGAAGCTTGCCAAATCCAGATGTTCTGCATCCACTCATGCTTTGTTATGGAGTCCTCAGTGCTCCTTGTCATGTTCATTGACTGCTTTGTTTCCAACTGTCACCCCCTGAGGTACTCGGTCATTGTCAGTGGCCAGTGAGTAGTCAGAGCAGACCTGGTTGTCATCCTCAAGGGACCTGCAGCCCTTGCTCCCATTATCTTACTTTTGAAGGCTTTTCCCTATTGTGGGCCCTAAGTCCTCTCTCATTCTTTCTGTTTACATCAGGAGGCCATATACTTGGCCTTCATAGACAACACTTTCAACAATGGGCTGACACCGGTGGTGTTCACGGTGATGCTGGACCTAGTACTCACTGCACTGTCCTGTGGAGTCATCCTACACTCAGTGCAAGACTAGCCTTCCCAGGGGAATGTCACTGAGCCTTGCAAACATGTACCTCACACCTCTGTGCTGGTCTTCTTTGTGCCCATGGTGTGGCTGTCCCTGGTGCACTGCGTTGGGAAGGATGCCCAATCTTCTGTCCACCATTTTTATAGCCAATATCTACCTCTTTGTGCCTCCCATGCTTCTCCCACTTGCATACAGTATTAAGACCAAGGAGATACACCATGCTATCAATAATTCCTGGGTCTCAGAAGGGTCAGTGTGAGTTCTGGGGCTAAAAATGCCCCTGAGTGCCCAAAAGAAGGGCCTCAATTAGACCAAAGATTGACAGCATTGAGTACTTGTTATTTCATTCCAACTTTCCCAAGATCTTTGCCATTAAACTATGTAAAATATGTGTTAATTTCTTTCTTGAATATGGTTTAAGAATGCTGACCTGCTCTTGCTTAAATTATACTGCCTCCTCCCATATGAGACCTAGCATTTTGTGTAGTATCAAAAGCTGCCTAGGGGAAGACTTTGTAGAGGGTCATAATCAATATGCAAAAACTGAAACTAAAATGAAACTAAAACACACACACACACACACACACACACACAAAAAAAAAAAAAAAAAAAAAAAAAAAAAAAAAAAAAAAACCTGAAAAAGGAACAATACCTTTAAAAGCACTCAGAACAGAACCTGGCAAAAAAATTGATAAACCCTAGTTGTAATTAACTTTAGGAAATGTACTTCTTCCCATGGTTTCTTATTACTGCTTCCCTCATCTCTACCTGGTCAAGGTCATTCTCTTTGGTTTTCATTCTAGCTAACAGTATCCTTTGAACTCTTGACTCATATTAGAAGAATCAGAACTTCTACACTCTTCCCTAACGGCGGATTCAGGCAGAACTCCTCCAAATCTTTCTGAGGATGTGTTACTTTCTGGCCCTGTCATCTAGTAGAAAGCGTTGACCCCACCTCTAACTCTTCTCATTTCTGATTTTATTTTTCCTGTGAACTCCTGAATCCCATAGCCTAATGTATAACATTAAGCTGAAGTCAGTATTTGTTTCTCAGCACTTTTAGTTATGAGATCTTGCACATGACATGGAATGCAACAAAGCTTCAATGAAGAAAACTGCCACAAGCATGTCTAAGTCATAATCTAATTGCTCAGAATATTGTAAACCTAAATTACCAGAGCAAATTGCCCCTACCAATGACTAATTGGAATTCATGTGGAATCTCAGCATTGAGATTACTTCTTCAAGAACATTTTTTTCCTGACAGGACCCCTCTCCAATACCAGAGCAGAGGCTTTATCAGTCAGATCCTATGGAGCCCTGCATTTCCCATTGTTACATTTAGTGTACTATTAGTGTTAGTACATATTAGTGTACTATTTTGTCTTTCAGTTTAGTTTCTTTTTCCCCTCTCCAGAATATATTACTAAACTAAACTCTTTGGAGTTTAGAATTTCCTGGACTGTCCAGTAAGATTCCCTCCATGTTCTGCGTGGAGTAGGGTTCGGTATCTGAAAGAGGAGCCGCACAACAAATGAGAGAAAAAGACAGGAGATAATTTTGCAATACTGGGGGACCAGGCGGCAAGTCCTGAAGGACTTCCTCCTCTGCTCAGGCTGCTCCAATCTTTTATTGATCTGGAGTAGCCCTCAGGGTAAGGAGGTTTCAATGACACACAGATCAGCAGACAATTTCCAGGAATAGACAAAGTATCTGATTAACTCATCAATAGATTTCGGAGTGTAGGCAGAGTATCTGATTAGCTCATCAATAGATTTCCGGGAGTATCTGATTAACAATAATCAACAAGGATCTACATATAAGTATCTAAGGAATTAAGGGAACTAAGGTGGGGATGCTTCAACTATTATTACCTAAATTAACTGAGTGGTTCCTAGATTAACTGGGTGGTGCACAGCCCTGACCTTTGCTAGGACTTTCAAGCCCTGACCTTTACTAGGACTTTCAAGGGCTACTAGCTTTTGGGGGGTCTCTGTCTAAACTCAGCTAGTGAAGACAATGAATGGACTCCGGCACTGGACCCTAAAAAATACAATATTTTATCAAAGGCAATGTGTTTTATTAATCTTTACATCTAAGTATGTGGCCAAAAGCTTTTAGTGTCCACATATTTGCTGAATAATTGAGTGTGAATAACTACCTGTTAGTAAGAAGAATTGCAGAGAGAGACATAACTGGGAAAAAGAGAGGACCCCAGAAAGAAGGACTAAGGGCCAACCAATACATTTCTCTTAATTACAGCAGCTAGTGGGAGAAGAAAATGAAACATAATCTGATCTGCTGAAAAATCTCATGGTGGTGTTTATGGGTCACTAAGTTCCCTTGGAAGATACCTGGGGTTTGAAAAAAAAAAAAAAAAAAAACAGCACAAAACTAAGTTCTGGAAGGAATTGATCCACCTTTGATGTTTGCCAAGTCTGCATCCTACATCCACCTAAGGAGTTTCCTCTAAGGGCCTAAGACACAAGGGAGAAGGACAGGACAGATAGCTTGATAATGGCCTGAGGTGCAGCAGACCCTGAGTCAATCAGAAGAGGCTGGGAGAGGAGTGAAAAGTGCTGCAGAGGTCAGGAAAGACGATCCCAAAAACAAGGGATCAGTAAGTCATTGAAGACCCTTTGGATTGTGGATAGAGGCAGCCAATCCAATCTCCTATCTTATACTTTATATCTAGCAGGTGTATAAGTAGGGTTATAAGGTAAAGCAGTTTCCAGGATGATGACTGGTTAGAGCTACTGTTCTATTATATCTCACCATGATGTTTTTGGTTGGAAAGAGAGACCAGAGGTTGTTATTGGTCTGGGTTTTGGAGTGAAGTGATACAAGACTGTGTCAGGTAAAACATAATCTCAACAACTCCAACCTGACTGATATAGCTTCCAACACTTCAGAGCACATCTTTCCACAGTTCCATATTAAACCCAATCATTTCCCTGGAAAAGAAGCAGGGAATGTGTGGAATAGTCCATCACAGACTAAAGCTAAGGTGTAGAGGGATTCAGTCACTTTACCAAAGTCATGTGGCTGGCTTGTCCAAAAACCACTTAAGAGCCAGAACTCCAAACCCTGAATTTCTTACTCTTTGTTGTTGCTAGGTCACTTGCTAACTTTCCCTTAGAGCCCATTGCAGACACAAAGGGAAGAGTTGTAGCTGTCAGATGGTAGGTAACGATTGTGGAGAACTTTCAATAAGAAGGTAGTCTTGGAAACCACAAATAATAATAATCTATATCCATTGATTATATGGTTCTAATTGCACCACAGTAGATAAGCAGATAAGAAAGCTATGGCAAATTTACACAATGAAACACTGCTAGGCCATAAAAAAGGAGGAAATTTTGCCCTTTGTGACAGCATAGATGGACCTAGAGAACATTATGCTAAGTGAAATAAATCAGTCAGAGAAAAACAAGTACCATAATATTTGACTCATATGTGGAATCTAATGAACAAAATTAACTAACAAGCAAAATAGAAACAGACTCATAGAGAGCAAAGCTGACAGCTATCAGGAGGTGAGGGTGGGGAGAGACAGGGACAGGCTGGGTGAAAAAGATGAAGGTATTAATCAAAGTATTAAACAATAACTCATAGACACAGACAACAGTGTGGTGATTAAAATGGGGGGGCGGGGAAAGGTAGAAGAAGGTAAAAGAGGGATAAATGGTGATGGAAGCAGATTTGACTTGGAGTGATGAACACACAATTCAATATACAGATGATTTATTATAGAATTGTACACCTGAAACCTAGATAATTTTATTAATCAATGCCACTCCAATAAGTTCAATAGAATTAAAAAAAATTCCTGACAGAGCACAAAATAAGAAACTTCTCTGTTCCTCCAACTTTCTGATCTCTGCCAATGCTTCCCACTGATAAAACTTACTAGGAAGAGGATTATGAGAAATGCAGTTTGTAGCTTATCTTTGCTCACCAGTTCTAAGCAGACCATTGAAGGGCAGGATGGGCCTCAATGCCTACAAATAGAAAGCATATCATATTTTAGGCCTGGTTGATGAGTACACAATAAAGTATGCAGATAATGTTTTAGTGAGTTGTACACTTGAAATGTGTATGGTTTTATTAACCAATGTTATTCCAATACATTTAATTTAAAAATTTTAGCTAGCCCTGGCCTGGTAGCTCAGTTGGTTAGAATGTTGTCCGGATATGCCAAGGTTGTGGGTTTGATCTCTGGGCATATATAAAGAGCAACCAATGAATACATAAATAAACAGGAACAACAAATTGATTTTTTTTCTCTCTCTCTAATCAGTAAATTAAAAATCACTTTAAAAATTTAACGCTAAAATGGCTTATTGATTCCAAGATGATTTTAGATCTGCCTACTATAGTTCCTTGTGTGTGCTATTATTCTCCTACGAAAATCTTTAGCAAAATGGATCACAATTGCTTGATTTGTGCTTGTGCTCACTGGACCATTAGCTTCATGAGGGCAGTAATCACTATCTTGCTTTCCATTGTGATTTGTTTGTGCTCAGCACAGGATCTAGTTTATAAAGTGGAATTAAAACTGCATTTCACATGTTGACCAGCAGATCCATAGAAAATAAGCCAAAATTTGGGGCCACTTATGAAGGTGATCTTCAGTGCACTGCCACCTGTCAGAATTTTACACCTCCCATGGATATTAGTTGAACTATGAAAAGTTGCCCTTGGAAATGGTGATTCAATATAGCTTGCTCTTGAAGGCAAAGTTCTCTAATGGTTAAGTTTTGAGCTTAGAAATGTAACTTTGTGAGTCATCAGCATATAGCTGGTATTTAAGTTCATGAAAATGGAAATAGCATGTAGGGAAAGTAAGTAAAAAAAACGGTGAGATGCTCTCGAACAGAGTGCTAAAAGACCGTAGAATTTACAGTTCAGTTAGAAGAGGGAAATTTAGCCAAGAAGATTAGAGTAGAGGTGGATGAAATAAAAAGAATGGAATAAGAATATTAGGTCTTCAAACCCATGTGAGGACAGTATTTATAAAGGAAAAGAGGGTTTCTGGTTTTTATTTCACATGTGAAGAGCTTGAAAGTTGTCACTTCACTCTAACAAGTAACTAACTGGACAGACTGAAGAAAATGAACAACTCTTCCAGTAACCATAAAAGAGGATCTAATGCTGCCCCCAAGATTAGAGAGCTAGACCGGTGAATGCAGGGCGTCACAGCTTACGAAAATAGAGACTCTTGAGACCAGAATAACATAACCCAATATTGTTAATTGCTTCAATTTTTATTTCAACATGTAATTAATGCAATAGCAATACATTAATAGTTTAATTATAATTTTTATTACCATTGTCAGAATAAGATAGCATGGTTTTAAATTGGCTAATCCCAAGACCCAGGTTCTTTATCCACAAAATCAGGATATCTACAAAGCATAAAACACCTTAATAGCATTGGCAAATATTTTTAAGAACTTTCACTTAAATAAGCATTGTTAAGAATATGGAAATAACAGCTAAGCCCCTGAAATATGATGATTGGAAAGCAGCCAGAGAACTAAAATAAGTTCAAAGAACTTGCTATTATGAAATGTTTGCTTCAGCTCTTAACCTAGTCTTTCATCCATGACATTATTATCCTCTTTTGATTTCCATTTATAAAACATGTGTTCTAATTCTTGTTTACATAAAGTAGGAAGATGTACTCAGGACAGGACTCTAAGCTGCAGCTAAAGCATAAATGTTGCACACATATAAGCTGTTATTAAACAGAGACCACTTAATCACTGTTTAATTTCAGGGAAAATAGAATGGAATCTTTCTCAGGGGAACAGGAAACCTTACCTCTAAACATGTGTTGGAAAACCTGAGTGCTGAGAGCACGTATTTAATTTTACCAAAAGATTTCCTCATTTGATGTAGTTGCTAAGTTATCACCTTTATATAAATGACACACAGAAATAAAGGCAATGAGAAGTATGATTCTTCCCTAACCTAAATGAATCTAGGTTGCTGAAATACAGGGACATTTCCCATGGCAACCAGACTAGGTTAGGGATCCTACTCATGAGCCTTTAGAATGCGACATGATCAAGGACATTGCCATGAGTGTCCTACAGAGTTAGACTTTTAATTTTTTAGTGATAATTCAGAACACATGAGCAATTGAGAAGCTAAAAATGAGAGACTTGCTGTGGCAACTCTGGCTGCAAAAACCTGGCTGGTCTGGATATGGAGATTCTACCTCAAGGGAGGCTGGGCAAGATCACCATCTATGGAGAATGCAGTTGGGACTAGACTGATGCAGTCGGTGCCACATCCAAAAAAAAAAAAAAAAAAAAAATCAAAGGTGGTTTCCAGGGACAAACAAGAGTTAAAGACCAAGGGTTAATATTAAAGGAAACTGGAAATGATTTATTTGGCAGTGGGATTCTGTTTGTGATGAAGAAGTACACCTGGATAATATTTTGAATGGCTACTATTTTAAAACTTTTGTCTAATTAAGTTCTCTTATTAAGTTATTTGCCCTTTGAAGCAAGTACAGTTATTCTGATTTTGAAGGAGAGAAAACAAGTTGAGAGGCCATTTACACATTCATGGTGAACAAGTAAAATTGAAGAGAAGAAAAGGCAGTGAAACCAGATGCCTTGACTTTAAGCTCTGTGGGTAATTCAGGAAAAGTCAATGCAGGGTGCAACATGACCCGCGCTCTGAGCTGTGGTGACACAGCAAATGAGGTCCCTGCTTTCTCAGAGCCCAAACATCAGGAAAAACTTAGTCAGGAGAAACATAAATCTAGATTATAACCACAACAAGGAATATTGAGATTTTGAATGTGTCAAATCTCAAATATTGATATTGAGGTGATATGACAGAAATATGCCCTGAGTCACTAACCGAAGAAAAGGACATTGAGATTTGAGTAAAAGGTCCAGATTCAAAGGGTCGCACTTTCTCAGTTATAGCACAAGGCAATTTCTGCCTGTGTCCATAGGACGCAGAAATGTCCCTGACCAATAAGTTTAGGAGATAACACTGTCATCAGAGTATTTTAGAAGGATCTTCAAACGTATAATATTATACAAATACATATATGTATAGATAAAAATAGTATGAGCGTGAACATATACAGATATGGATTGCACCTTTTACTCAGATCCAGGAATTCTTTCCTTATGTTAGCAACTCAAGAACATTACCCCATCATATCACCATCTACATGAATATACATTCAATGGTAAATGTATTTGTGGGATATGCATGCTCATACATTCATGCAAACTTGCAAACAAAATTCTACGTAAAGAAGCCTGGTTCTGCATTTACCTGCACACACATGTATGCGTATGCTTGTGTTATGTGTACAACTGCATATATTTACATACTTGTATATGCACATAAAAAGATCCATAGACATATCTTTACTAATGTACATGTGTCATTTTATTCTATATTTTCTCAGATTTTGGCTTACGGTTTCACAAAGAGCATCTCCTGGGATCTGTTCTTGGCCCATTTATTCCTGCAGGCCCAGAGGCAGCATGTTTTTCTGGGGCTGGCTTGCCTGTGTTTCTCAGGAGACTAATCATCAAAATTGGAGGGAGGAGGGGCTAGTTCCGGAGTCATGATAAATAACAAGACAAGCCAACTCCTACCTTCAGGTGGCAAGCTGGAGACCAGGACCAAATACTGGCAGGTGGGTTTTCATAGAGGAGAAGTGGAGCTTGCCCAGAGTTCAGCCTATGGGACCAGGAGGTTGGGAAATTGTTCAGGTGAGTGAACCAGGGGCTTTTGTTCTGAGATGCAGCTCATTTCCAGCACACTTTTGATTTTCCCCTTCTCTTGTCATTAAAGACTCCTCCCTGAGGACATAGACTTCTGTCTAGAAAGGCTTACTGTGGCAGAGGAACACTTGGTCTGTTTTACTCATCCCCTCTGTTCACTCAGGAAACCTGGGGCAGGGAAACCATTATTTTGTCCCCAAATCCAGTTCTTCTTAAACTGGATATTTAATTTAGTTTTAAAATTTATCTTCATTTCATAGGCCTATTTACCCTTCTCTCCTTTGCCTTCTATACCGGTAAGTCTTGTCCCCTCTATCCCATGATGGGGGCTATATTATCTCTGGGATCTCATCACTTTTAAACCCAGCTCCTCGATGACTGATGCTCTTCACTTGCCCCTCATTTCTCTCTCTGGCTAGCCCAGCATGGCTTCTGTTCAGGCTTCCTTTCTCTCCTAACTTTGAGTTGCCACTGGACTTTGCATGTCATTTGGCGTGTCAATTTCTCACTCTCCCAAGTTGTCAAATGGGAATGATCAGGTCATTTTGAGTATTTTAAGGATACATAAGATGACGTGTACAATGATACATGCACATGGCACCCTTTCAGAATGCCTCATACATAGTACTAAATCAATGCATTTTCTTTTCTCATCAGAATTTAACTTCTTACATTTCCCACTTATCTCTCACATCTTATTCATTAGAAACAATCCCAGTTTCCTACAATAACAGCTCCTTGTGTAAATGAATAAAAAGGATTTACATTATTTTTCTGTCCTCAAAGAAGCTCTTGTTTGATTAAAGAAGACAGGTGCAGGTAAATTCCTCCTCAAATGCCCAGCCTATAACAATAACACTATATATTAGAGCCCACCTTCTTTCCTGTCACTCCTGACCCCTTTCTCCCTTCCTATTTATTAAGCCCTAGTGTTATGCTTAAAATATAGGATCCAGATCTTCTTTGGAGGAGCTTGCAGAGATCTGAGAAAAGTAACAAACAGCTAGAATAAAGGGAAGTACTGTGAGAGGCTATTATAGAAAGTAACTATGAGTGAGCAAAGACATCAAAGAGTTTACATCTGAACCAGATGTTATAAAACAATGGTGGACATTATATTTGTTTCAGAATGTAATTTCAAATGCCAACATTTTTATGAAAGAAAAGGAAAAAAAATACCAAAGCAAACAATTATAAAAACAAAGCACAGGAATGACCAGGAGGAAAAAGGCAAGTTAGGGTGTGTCAGAAATTATAAAGGACTCAAGTTAAGGTACTAAACCTTCTTGGAGTTTAATAGACATTAAGAAGTGTGCCATTTAAAGAGGATACAGGTATGGATTATAAAGAAGATCTTTTCATCTTATCAGTAGTACAGGAACAAAATTACTGCCCCTTATTAATTCAAACCAAAGGATGATATTCACATACTACTAATTTCCTCTCCACCAGACCATTTTGCAGTGCCAAGAGATAGTATGTATATTAGAATCAATTTTCTTCACTTTTTTCATGGTGTTTGCAAAATTAACACACTAATCAATAGATCATGAAGATGACAAATGCAAAGTTTAGGCTCGATCCTAGACCACTTTTCTCTCCCACAGCTTGCCTCATGGACAGACATGTTCTCTCTCAAACTTCACCAGCTTTCATTCACATGCCAGGTGATACTCAGTACTGAGAGTTTTACACAATGACTAATTTCCTGTGAAAATGATTTTTTTTAATGATCAGAAGAACTTGTGGAAAACAGCAGACTTTTAAATATGTGTGAGATTCAGTGTCCCTCATGAATCAGAAATAGGGTCAAATGATTTCTTAGAAACATTCCAGATACTTGTAATGGCTCAATATTTTATAAAAAATGCAAACTTGGTATCTTCAAATTACAAATTTTTAAGCAATTAAAAATGGCTTAATTTTAAAAAGATGAATATTATCTATAAGGATGGGGAGAGAAAAGTCTGAATGAAAAATAATTAGATAAAAATGAAATGCCCGACTTATATTGATGATTCATTTATTATCACTTTTATTATTTCACCAATATTATAATAAATTGAAAATATATTGTTTGCTACCTGCTCCATACACACATTAACTTGTTTAAACCTCAAAATAAGGCTATGGAGCTACATGTTAAGAATCATCTCTGCTTTACAGATGGAAAAATGAAGAACAAGACTGAAAGTAACTGAGCCATGATTCCAACTGTGGCAATCCGACCCCAGAGTCTGCAGTCCTATCATTCATGCACAGTGATCTGAAATTCCAAAATTCATAATATGAAATCCAGGATCAATAAATAAGGTACATACTTATATATTAATAGTGCACTTCAAGTAACCCAAGGATACTGCTAAAGATCTATTAAAATCTTAAGCACTAAAAACAGGTAGTAAATGGCTTAGATTATTGATATGCTGAATTGAAATATAGAAGGATTGATTGAAAGTAAAAAATATCCCAAATATAAATTAGAAAGGAGATAAGGCTCAGAATATCAGCATCACATATGGTTCCTTATCAAGGAGCCCTTCTGCTATCACTAATGTTCATCCCTCAGTGAGAAGTGGGTCTTCACTGAAGACCTAATATCTCCCACAAAGACCAATAATACTTTCTTATAGCTGGTGATTACTGCAGAGTTTATAAGACTATTTGTAGACATTATTATATTTATAATATATAATATAATTATATTATTACTATCATGATATTATATTATATTTATTTTACAAATATAAAAATCAAGCTCAAAGAATACCCAATAGAAATTAGCAATCAAGTGTTTAAAATCATGTTTTCAGATTCAGCTATAATCCCACCTTCCAGTACCTCCAGCTTCCTCATCTCTAATACATTTTCTCCTAGATTATGTGTTTTGTTTCAAATGTTGAGTAAGATCTGTTCTCTTTACCTAATAAGTGGGAGACTTTATTTCCTCTCTCACATTTTTTCTAATGCAGAGAATTTGATTGACCTTCTATCCTGATGTATAGAGGTTCCTTCATAGATGCATCTTCTTGGTGTGCAGATATCTCTTCTTCTCGATAAATTTTTCTTAGATTATATAAAAAGATTAGGGTTGCCTTTCCAGGCAGGGTTTCAGAAGGCATCATTAATGCTGAGGTGGGGCATCCTAGATAAAAAATTTTGTCATTATTTCTGCAGTTTCAGAAATATGGTCTGAAGAACCATACCCTAGGACTCTTGCCCTTTGTACTCATGCCCTCAGTAAGCTTTGATTAACCACACTGAAACATGTGGATTGACAAGACAGACATTTTCAAATGGGAAGAATACGTCTTTCCATTAATAAAAATTCCAGTGGGCAAGATACTTATCTTCATTAACTTTTATAACAGTGGCATTGTTTTTACACTATGCTTCTGCACCTCCAACATATGTAAAAACCAAAGTGATCATCCAGAAGGTTGTGGAATGAACATAGATAATTAAGTCCATTTTAAGATGATTTATCCAGGTAAAGCTTTATAATTCAGTGTCTCCAATGGAGAGCAACCTTTGATCTTACTTTGAGTGGCAGGGATGGAGTTTAGAATCTTTATCTCCTGAGAAATTCTATGCTAACTTTGAATTTTATTCTTAACCTTTGTGCCCATCAGTTACTTAAAACCCAACATGCTTTACCAGGGGACTTATGGAATGTCTGATAGATTACAGCTTTCTTTACATCAGTGTCTTCTGTAAACTAAAAAATACCATCTCTTCATAGAGACATGAGAAACATTCAGTTCCTACCAAATAGACACAGTGAAATCAGTACAGGGCTTAGTTTGAATTATAAAAGATGAACTATTCTGCCAGATTCCCTTATTCTGGAAATATACCTTTTTACAAGTCATGATTCCACATTTCTGTTTAATATTAAAGACCAAATGGGATTTTCTTCCTTTTACACTTTGATTTTAGTTTTCTCTTTCCTCCCCCAATTTTTTAAGGAGGAAGCTTTGGCCATTGGTCTGAAATATTTCTTCTTTTCTAATCTAGGCATTTAGTGTCAAAAGTTTCCCGGAGGTCAGGTAGATGGCGGCGGTATAGGCAGACGCGTCCCAGGTCGTGTCCCTGTGCAAATGGAGTGAGCAGCTGAAACTAGTAACATCCACCCCGAATTGGCGAAATTCCTCAGCTGGCGAGACAGTTTACAGCCGGGAAGAGCAGAACTCCCCTGGAAAGGTAAAAAAAAACCAGGGATTTGGGCAGGAAAGTTTGCCAGACCTCTGAGCCCAGAGAGTCGGAGGGAGACCGCGTGGCAGACAGCCGCGTCCCTTCGGACAGGCACAGCCCCTAACAGGGGAAAGGAGAACCGCGGGATTCCTGGCGCTGCCGGGGGAATTGAGAGCTCGGTCTGTGATCACAGAGGACTGAGCCTAAAGGGGGCAGCCTGAAGAGCTGACCAGACCATGCAGTCCCGGTAAGAGAAGAAGCTTACAGAAACCAAGCCTTCCCCGTTTCCGCGGGCGGCGTTTGTTTGTTTGTTTTCACTGAACCCTGTTCATGGGACATTTCGGATACAGACACTCACCTGTGCTGAAGAGAGGGAGAGTGTGCGGAGGAGTGGAATCTGGGGAGAGACTGAGGAGAGAAGGGGGGCCGGGAGAGGTGGCAGCGAATTGAGTGCTGAGACACCCCTGAGCCCACGTCTGAGGCAGCCATTCTCTCCGGAGAGTGAGACTCCTCCCCCCAGCCCCCAGGCAAGGAGCACAGCCACACCCAGATTCCACCCTGTAGGAGATCAAGGATTAAAATAACCTGATCAGTCCCTGGGAGTTAACAGGGTCTGGCCTATAGAGGGATTTTCAATCCCAGCAACAACACAGCACTGGTAACTCTTATGCAGCCAGCTCTGGGCAGTGAACTTCCACTGGACAGAGAGGCCCTGTAGCCTCAGAGGCCAACCCCAGAACACTGCCACCCAGAGGCTGACCCACAAACTGACTCTTTGCTAAACACAAAATAAGGCAGTCTGGGAAACAAATGCGGCTTGCTTTAAAATAAGGACTGTGGTTTACAACACAGAGGAACAGTGTATCGCAGGGAAACTCAACACTCTCCTGAATACCTGGCAGGTCTAAGGCGAGCCACACTGAAGAATAGAAGAACCGAAGGACCTTCATTACTGCAATATTTTTTTTTTTCTTTTTTTCACCGTTTAACTAAGAAACCAATTTTTTTTTCTTTTTTTTTCTTTTTTTTTTTATTTTCCTCTTCTTCTTTTTTTTTTTTTTCTTCTTTTTTCCATCACCTGATTTTACCCTTTTAATTACTACCTTCTTATTTTTAACCAGTATTATTACTGCTACCATTTTAACATTTTTTTATTTTTTTTAAAGTTACATTTTATTTTCTCTTTATTTTATTTTGGGATTAGTGTTCTCCATTCTATTTTCATCGTTATATTATTGGTTGTTTCTAGTTTGCATTTATCTCCAGGGAGCTGTTGCTGGAATTTGTTGGGATTAATGGCTGTTCTATAGGAGCATTCTCCTCATATAAAAAGTCTCTTCCCCTCTTCCACTTCATTCTCTCTTTTCGCTCTTTTTTTTTCTTTTCCTTTCTTTTCTCGCTTTTACTTTCCCCCCTCCTTTTTCCCACTTTCATTTTTGCACTCCTTTTTTTGGTCCCTAATTTTCTTTTCTTTTTTCTCTTTTTCTCTTCCTTCTTCCTTATCCCCTAATTCTCTTAATTCAGGTGGTCACCTTTATTTGGGGTTATTAATATCGTGAATATATTTGTGTATAGTGCCTGGTACGTGGTGCCTTGTTGTGTTGTATTTTGTGCCTTTAAATCAACACAGCAGATCCAAGCAACAGCAACCTCCTGAGCACCACACCCTCTGCTGAGGAACAGCAGCTGTACGTGAAACCTCGCCTCACCAGCCAGAAGAGCCACCACAGCTGTGAACAGCACCCACCAGAGGAGTTGCTGCCAACTGAAGAGCAGCTGCTAACGCAACCGCCCAAAGAGGAACCGCAGACCAAGGAGTCACTGCCACCAAGGGAGCAGCCACTGAACGACTCAATGTCTAGATATGTCAGTGAGATCAAACATGGGTAGACAAAGAAACCCCCAAAGGAAAGAGAAGGAGGACTCTCCAGAAAAGCAGCTAAGTAATACAGAGGCATGCAACATGACAGAAAAAGAATTCAGAATAAGGGTCCTAGAGTGCATAAACCGGATGGAGGAAAAAATCGACAACCTCAGCAAGAAGCAAGAAGAAACAGATGAAAAAATCGATAACATATGGAAGAAGCTAGAAGAAACAGATGAAAAAATCGATAACATATGGAAGAAGCTAGAAGAAACAGATGAAAAAATCAACAACTTAAGTAAGACCCAAGAAGATATGAAGAGTGATATAGCTGCAATGAAAAACTCCATTGAAAGTATCAACAGTAGACTAGGAGAAGCGGAGGACCGAATTAGTGATTTAGAAGACAAGGAAGCAAAACACACCCAAAATGTACTGCAATTGGAGAAAAAAATGAAAAGACAGGAGGAGAGCCTAAGGGAGCTTTGGGACAACATGAAACGAAACAACATACGAATAATAGGGGTACCAGAACAACAGAAGGATGAACAAGGATTAGAAAACCTATTAGAAGAAATAATATCAGAAAACTTCCCTGAGGTGGGGAAGAAAAAAGTCACACAAGCCCAGAGAGTCCCAAACAAGGTGAACCCAAAAGACCCACACCAAGACACATCATAATTACCATGGCAAATGTTCAGGACAAAGAGAGAATCTTACAGGCTGCAAGAGAGAGACGGAAAGTTACATACAAGGGATCTCCCATTAGATTGTCAAATGATTTCTCAACAGAAACACATCAGGCCAGAAAAGAATGGACGGAAATTTACAAAGTGATGCAAAGCAAAGGACTGAATCCAAGAATACTCTATCCAGCAAGGCTATCATTCAAACTTGAAGGGGAAATAAGAAGCTTCACAGACAAAAAAAGGCTAAGGGAGTTTATCACCACCAAGCCAGCAATGCAAGGAATGCTAAAGGGACTGGTATAAAAATAAGAAATAAAAAGCTCAGAAAGAAAACAGCCACACAAAAACAGAAATGCCTACAAACAAGTACCTTTCAATAATAACTTTAAACGTAAACGGACTAAATGCTCCAAACAAAAGACATCGAGTGGCTGAATGGATAAAAAAACATGACCCATACATCTGCTGTCTACAAGAAACCCACCTCATTAGAAGGGACTCACACAGACTGAAAGTGAAAGGATGGAAAAATATCTTTCAGGCAAATGGAAAGGAAAAGAAAGCTGGGGTAGCAATACTTATATCGGACAAAATAGACTTCAAAGTGAAGGCCATAACAAGAGATAAGGAAGGCCACTTCATAATACTAAAGGGATCAATACAACAAGAAGATATAATCCTGGTAAACATATATGCACCCAATGCAGGAGCACCCAAATTCATAAAAAAACTCCTGGAAGATATCAAAGGAGACATCGACAACAATACAATCATAGTAGGGGACTTTAATACACCACTGACAGCACTGGATAAGTCCTCTAGACAAATAATCAGCAAAGATACAGCAATCCTAAATGACTCACTAGATCAGATGGACTTAATAGACATCTTCAGAACACTTCACCCGAAAGCCAGGGAATATACATTCTACTCAAATGCTCATAGGACATATTCAAAAATAGACCATATATTGGGTCACAAGCAAAGTATCCCCAAATTCAAGAAAATTGAAATCATAAAAAGCGTCTTCGCAGACCACGATGGCATAATATTAGAAATAAACTACAATAAAAACAACCCAAAATACTCAAACACCTGGAAGCTGAATAGCATGCTATTAAATATTGATTGGGTTACCAATGAAATCAAAGAAGAAATTCGAAACATCCTGGAAACTAATGACAATGAAAACACAACAATCCAAAACCTATGGGACACAATGAAAGCAGTCCTGAGAGGGAACTTTATAGCTCTACAGGCCTATCTCAACAAACAAGAAAAAATGGTAGTAAATCATCTAACTCTACAACTCAAAGAATTAGAAAGAGAGCAACAAGAAAACCCCAGAGTGAGCAGAAGGAAGGAGATAATAAAGATTAGAGCAGAAATAAATGACATAGAGACCAAAAAAACAATACAGAAAATCAATGAAACCAAGAGCTGGTTCTTTGAAAGGATAAACAAGATTGACAAACCTCTAGCCATGCTCACCAAGAAGCAAAGAGAGAGGACCCAAATAAACAAAATCAGAAACGATAGAGGCGAAATAACAACAGACCCCACAGAAATACAAATGATTGTTAAAAAATACTATGGACAGCTCTACTCCAACAAACTAGACAACCTGGAGGAAATGGACAAATTCCTAGAAAAATACAACATTCCAAAACTCAATCAGGAAGAATCTAAAAATCTCAACAGGCCAATAACTATGGAAGAAATTGAAGCAGTCATCAAAAAGCTTCCAGCAAACAAAAGCCCAGGACCAGACGGCTTCACAGGGGAGTTTTACCAAACATTCAAGGAAGAACTAAAACCTATCCTCCTCAGACTACTACAAAAAATTCAAGAGGAAGGAACACTTCCAAGCTCATTCTATGAAGCCAGCATCACCCTAATACCAAAACCAGGTAAAGACAACACAATGAAAGAGAATTACAGGCCAATATCCCTCATGAACATAGATGCCAAAATCCTCAACAAAATCTTAGCAAATCGGATCCAGCAGTACATCAGAAAGATCATACACCATGACCAAGTAGGATTTATCCCAGGGATGCAAGGATGGTACAATATCCGCAAATCAATAAACGTGATACATCACATAAACAAATTGAAAGAAAAAAACCACATGGTCATACCAATTGATGCAGAAAAAGCATTGGACAAAATTCAACACCCATTTTTGATAAAAGCTCTCAGCAAGGTGGGAGTAGAAGGATCATACCTCAACATAATAAAAGCCATATATGACAGGCCCACAGCCAACATCATACTCAATGGACAAAAACTAACACCATTTCCCCTAAGAACAGGAACAAGACAGGGATGCCCCCTCTCACCACTCCTGTTCAACATAGTACTGGAAGTGTTAGCCATTGCAATTCGGCAAGAAGAAGAAATAAAAGGCATCCAAATTGGAAAAGAGGAAGTAAAACTGTCCTTATTTGCAGACGACATGATATTATACATACAAAACCCTAGAGACTCCATCAAAAAGCTACTGGACTTAATACATGAATTTGGCAATGTAGCAGGATACAAAATTAACCCCAAGAAATCCGAGGCATTTCTATACACCAATAGTGAACTTTCAGAAAGAGAGATTATAAAAACAATCCCGTTTACCATCGCACCAAAAAAATTAAGCTACCTAGGAATAAACTTAACTAAAGAGGTAAAAGACCTCTACTCAGAAAACTACAGGACGTTGAAAAAAGATATAGAGGAAGACATAAACAGATGGAAGAACATACCGTGTTCATGGATTGGTAGAATCAACATCATTAAAATGTCCATACTACCCAAAGCAATCTATAAATTCAACGCACTTCCCATTAAAATACCAACGGCATACTTCAGAGATCTAGAACGAACTCTCCAAAAATTCATCTGGAATAAAAAAAGACCTCGAATAGCTGCAGCAATCCTGAAAAAGACCAAAGTAGGTGGGATCTCAATACCAGATATCAAGATGTATTACAAAGCCACTGTTCTCAAAACTGCCTGGTACTGGCACAAGAATAGGCATATAGATCAATGGAATAGAATAGAGAGCCCAGAAATCGGCCCGAACCAATATGCTCAATTAATATTTGACAAAGGAGGCAAGAACATACAATGGAGCCAAGATAGTCTCTTCAATAAATGGTGCTGGGAAAATTGGACAGATATATGCAAGAAAATGAAACTAGACCACCAACTTACACCATACACAAAAATAAACTCAAAATGGATAAAGGACTTAAATGTACGACAGGAAACTATAAAAATTCTAGAAGAATCCAAAGGCAACAAAATCTCAGACATATGCCGAAGCAATTTCTTCACTGATACAGCTCCTAGGGCACTTGAAACTAAAGAGAAAATGAACAAATGGGACTACATCAAAATAAAAAGCTTCTGCACAGCAAAAGAAACCATCAACAAAACAACGAGAAAACCCACTGTGTGGGAAAACATATTTGCCAATGTCATATCCGATAAGGGCCTAATCTCCAAAATTTATAGAGAACTCATACAACTTAACAAAAGGAAGATAAACAATCCAATCAAAAAATGGGCAAAGGACCTAAATAGACACCTTTCAAAAGAGGACATTCAGAAAGCCAAGAGACATATGAAAACATGCTCAAAGTCACTAATCATCCGAGAGATGCAAATCAAAACAACAATGAGGTACCATCTCACACCTGTCAGACTGGCTATCATCAACAAATCAACAAACGACAAGTGCTGGAGAGGATGTGGATAAAAAGGAACACTTGTGCACTGCTGGTGGGAATGCAGACTGGTGCAGCCACTATGGAAGACAGTATGGAGTTTCCTCAAAAAACTACAAATGGAACTCCCATTTGACCCTGTGATCCCACTTCTAGGAATATATCCCAAGAAACCAGAAACACCAATCAGAAAGGATATATGCACCCCTATGTTCATAGCAGCACAATTCACCATAGCTAAGATCTGGAAACAGCCTAAGTGCCCATCAGTAGATGAATGGATTAGAAAACTGTGGTACATCTACACGATGGAATACTATGCTGCTCTAAAAAGGAAGGAACTCTTACCATTTGCAACGTCATGGATGGAACTGGAGAGCATTATGCTAAGTGAAATAAGCCAGTCAATGAAGGAAAAATACCACATGATCTCACTCATTCATGGATAATAGAGACCATTATAAACTTTTGAACAATAATAGATACAGAGGCAGAGCTGCCTCAAACAGATTGTCAAACTGCAGCAGGAAGGCCGGGGAGGGTTGCGGGGCAGGAGGTAGGGGGGTAAGAGATAAAAAAAAAGAAAAAAAAAAAAAAAAAGACCAAATGGAACAGGTCATGAATGGGAGGAAGGTTATAAGTTGTAGATAGTAGTAAACAGGGGAATTTGTGGGTCCTTCTCAGCCTCCAATAACCTTTGTGTGTCTCATTCTAGGTTGCATCCCTGGCACCTGCCTAGATCAACATCCCCAGACTCCAGACATAGGAAAATGTTCAACAGAAGTCAACTTACCCCAGAATATTTTCTGCTGACTGGCCTTCCTGGTTTGGAGGCCTTGTACCCTTGGTTTATCTTCCCATTCTGCTCCACATATGTTGTGGCCCTTGTGGGCAATAGTCTGATTCTCACAGTGATCCAGAAAAACACCTCTCTGCACCAGCCGATGTACCTATTCCTTGCTATGCTGGCCTTTGCAGAGCTTGGTGTCTCTGTTTCTACACTGCCCACTGTGCTGGGCATCTTCCTTTTTGGTGCCAGTGAGATCTACTTTGAAGCCTGCCTTTTACAGATGTTCTCCATACATTCATTTTCCATCATGGAATCCGGAGTTCTGCTGCTCATGTCTGTGGACCGCTTCGTGGCCATCTACAACCCATTGCGGTACACTGCTGTCCTGACCCCGCCCCGTATTGTTGGTACTGGTGTTGCACTTGGACTGAAGAGTCTCATGCTCATGTTCCCACTACCCTTTCTCCTGAAGCGTCTGCCCTTCTGTGGCCACAATGTCCTCTCCCACTCCTATTGTCTTCACTCAGATCTAATCCAGCTGCCCTGTGGGAACACTCGGCCCAATAGCATTCTGGGGCTCTGCATCGTTACTTCCACTTTTGGTCTCGACTCACTGCTCATCGTCATCTCTTATGTGCTGATCCTCCACACAGTGCTGGGCATTACGTCTGGGGAGGGACGGCGGAAGGCCCTGAACACGTGTGTATCGCATATCTGTGCAGTCCTTGTGTACTACGTGCCCATGATCAGCGTGGCTCTGGTGCACCGCTTCATGAAGCACGCTGCGCCTGCTGTCCGTCTATTCCTGGCCAATGTCTATCTTCTGGTACCCCCTGTGCTCAATCCCATCATCTATAGTGTTAAAACCAAGCAGATTCGCCAGGGACTAATCCAACTCTTTCTCCAAAGAAAATAATAAGGCGGTCAGTGGCGATGAGATGATTACCCTAAAACCAGTTATTGTCCTCGCCAGAGGAGGTCTAGAGAAGGAGAGAGTGCACATCACCTTGTCCAAGTTAGAAAGCTTGATAAGTGTGTAGGAAACGCACATTTTTATACCCTTTGTGTTGTAACCTAAATTAGAATTGTATAGTATTTTGTCAGCTATTTTGTTGTATGTGTCAACTCAAAATACACATGCTTTTTAATGCAGAAATTCTAATTTTTATCACTTCCCTAGATTCATGCTCTGAATGTTCGTGAATATAGAGACTTGAATAAGAATTTTTATAACAGTGATGTTTGAAATGAAATTTTAAAAAGAAAGTGGCCATTGAAAGGTAAATAGTTAAATGAGTTAGGATTTGTTCATATTATGGAATATTTTGCAGTTAAAAAAAAAAGTCCCAGATGATAGGTGCTCAAGGCTTAAGCAAGAAATAGCAAATTTTATATGTAACACACACACACACACACACACGTATATTTAATAAAACTATTTGTAAAATAATTTAATCACAAAAAAATTCAATTAGTTTATGTGTATAGAAACACATGGCAAATTGATAACAATAATAGCTTTTTTGGAGGAGTCTGTGCTAGTGAACAAAGGAAGCAAAATAATTCTCACTTTATTCATATTGTTTAAGAATAATACATTCACTGAGATAAAGACAATTTTCCCAAATTACTCACTGTGCCAGATAACTTTCTCTTTAGCATACTAAGATCAGTAGATGTATATGTATTTCTTCTAGGAGTTCTTTAGATACTCTTGACCCACATCTGAGCGTGTGCTCTAACGGGGAGAAGAATGAGCTACTTAACCTTCTTTTATAATTCTGCTGATGCAGAGATAATTGACAGTGATGACATCTATATAACTTCATCATTTTATTGATCTAAGTTGAAATGGCAGATTTCTCTGTCCTCCAAGAACGAACCTAAATTTGTGGGCTTTTAAAGACATATTTTACATTATAAGAAACAATCATGCAAAATGTTAATGACTTGCCAAAATAGGTTTAAAGTGTTTTAAGAAATTGGAGGTGGGGGGATTTATACTAACACAAATTTCTGAAATACAATAAAAAATTCATAAGTTTTTCATGTGCAGGTATAATCTACTAAACAAAAAATGTCACATGGCTAGAAATTAATTTTTGGGGGGAGGTTGCTTTTTTAGTTTTAAGTGTTTTTTTTCTTGGACCTATCTCACAGTAAGTCCACAGGCCCAATGTTATGAAAGACCCAGTTTCGCTTTTAAGAGAGTGAGATATCTCACTATAGTCCCACTGCTGACATTTTCATTGTGTCAAAAAGTAAAACAACTAAGACTTAAAAAAAACACACAAGAAAAATAAAACAACATTTTATCCTAAAGAACCTTCTATCTTGAAACAGGATAGATATTATTTTTACTAAACTAGGGGAAAAAAGCATGACTGCATGATTATTTTAAAATGCATAAAATTTATGTAAAATTAAATTTTATATTCATAGTGCACATGCATTTATGATAGAATAAAATGTGTGTTGTGCGTGTTTACATATGTGGGGTATTGAGATTTTGTAGTTTTCTATTTATTATGGAAGCACTTCGTGTGAAATGCCAAATATATATTATGTTTGATACTCCAAAATTCCCAGTGTTTCTTAAAATATGAATTATATAATCCCTATTTTTTGTTGCAGAAAAAGTAAAGCCTCCATTTAAACAAAATAGTTGATAAACACAATTACAATAAGCACAATTATAATAAATACAATAGCAATAAATTACAAATATAATAAACAAAAACTCTAATTTTCATATATTTTTCAAGAGAGAGATGTGATTAAAAAAATGTAGAATGAGTGCTAAAAATGCTGAAAACTTATAAAGGAAAATTTGACCAACAATACCCCAGAACGCAATCCTAGATTATAATGGAAAGTGACAATCTCCTGTTTGTGTCTATTTTTGCTTAATGTTTAAAATGGGAACTGACATCTGGGGGAAAATATGTCAACATTCCAAATTCAGCTCAGTGTCCATATACATCATTCATTTGATGGTCTTACATCACAGCTTCTGTTCCAAGGAAGTTTAATTCAATTCTGCTTTGTCCTCTCTCACTTTGTGACCATATCCTGGATCTAGTTATGAGTCAGAGTATTTCTCTTCCATTATTAATATCCATAGACAATTTTATGTTCACAGATATTTATCTCCTAAATTCCCTCATTGTCTTGTTCAACTAGTATTGCTTGACTTTATTATGATCATGTCTCACTAAATCCCTCCATTTATCCAAGTCTCTCAGCTACCCTCGACTTTGCATATATCTGAATCTATTCTATCCACATAACCTTCTTTTAAAGCATCTCCTCACAGATTACACAGAGCCCTCTTTCTCTTGTTAAACCAGCAGCACAAAAAATATATTTTTAGAAAAACTTTAAAAGTCCTATAAATGTGTCATGGTGGATTTTTTTTTCCTCTTGTCAATCAGAAAATTGGCCAAAAAAAAAAAAAAAGGACAAAGCAAAACACAACAACAACACAATACAGCCATCTACAAATAATCAAAATTCATTAGTTCAGCAATTTTAAATTCTCTTTAACATTGGGTTCTGCAAGTGTTCACTTTATGCTCTCTCTAGTCACCTTATACTAGGAAGCCTATTTATCATGCTTTTAAGAACAATCTGCCCCCAACCCAATCTGGAACTTTTACTCACAATTGTTTTACCCTTGGATTCTGTCACCTCCTGATATTAAACACCCTTAATGTGCTCTAGATACCAACAATGCTGTGCCTGCTCATTACTTGTTAAATGCATGTTTATAAAAGGCATAAAATTCAAAGTTGAGACTATAGTAGATCAATCCTATATAATAAAAGCCTAATATGCTAAGTGTCCGGTCATCCATTCAACCAATCAAAACATAATATATTAATGATATGCTAAGGCTGCTCAACCTCTCGCTATGACATGCAATGACCACCAGAGGGCAGACAGTCAACCAGTCGACCAGTCTCTATGATATGCACTGACCACCAGGGGGCAGATGCTCTGACCAGTAGGTTAGCTTGCTGCTTGGGTCCGGCCAATCAGGACTGAGTGAGACAGGCTGGACATGCCCTAGAGCCCTCCCGTGGTCCCTCCCCAGCTAGCCAACATCCCACGTCCCTCCCCAGCCCCGTTTGTGCATTGGTGGGGTCCTTTGGCCTGGCCTCTGCCCTCTTGCAATCCAGGACCCCTCAGGGGATGTCAGAGAGGCAGTTTCGGCCTGATCCCACAAGCCAGGCCAAGAGACCCCACTGGCGTATGAATTTGTGCACTGGGCCTCTAGTGTATAATAATATAATTGATCTACTATAATAATAATTATAGTATTAGCTAACACTTATGGTGAACTTTATAGGAGCTAAACACTTTTTAAAGCAATTTACATATATCAATTCTTTGATTCTCCTAGTAGATGAAGATCGTTACTATAAATCATTTCACAGAGGTAATGACTCTATACCCTTGCTGTTTTCCTTAGGCCCCCTGGACATTGAGAAGAGGTGATATAGTTATTGGATAATTGCTCCTCAGGAGACTGAAGGACCTTTCCATTCCTGCACTCCCATAGCTAATCAGTTTGCAAGGAAGGGAGAAGCACTCCAGCCCCAGGACCAGAGAGATGTTAATGCCATTGTGGCAGAGACTTGCTGAAGTGAGCTTCCCCCTTCCCACTTGATGCTCAGAGGTCAGCTCTGCTTATGGTGAGTGTCTGAGGCCATAATTTCCCAGCCCTGCCAGCAGCTGCCAGGAGTCCCAACTCTACTCCATAATTAGCTCTCTAGGCTTTTCTATAATCAGTAGCCAGCTTCCTAGCTTCCTGAATCTGTGTGATAGAGCAAGAGGAAGCTTTCCTCAAACTTGATTGCAGGTAAAGAACAAAAGGAACAAACCAGAGAATACCATGGATTCTAGAAATAGTTTTGCCATCATAATATCTTAGGTGAGTTAAGCAATGCATCTATCTTCTTTATATGATCATCCGTAAGTTGTGTCCTTGTTATTCCCTCAGAAAGATGGTCTGAGTGTCAGTGAGGCAATGATAAGGAAAGATCATTATTAGCAGAAATTTGGGGGTAGTTGGACTTTGATTGATTCCTTCTGAGAATTCCTGAGAGAGAGAGACAGGAAGAGTGGGGGTTACTAATATTAAATGGTTACTAAAAATTCACATTAAGGTGATAAATTGAGAGTGAAGGAACATTATCCTAGAGCAGGATGAACTAGTCTATAATGCTGTCTAATTTGGCCTGAGAAAGAAATGTTGGGTTTAGTGTAGCATATGGGAAAGTACATTTGATATTATGGAAATAGGAGGTTTTATTTCAGCACTATTATTACCTGAGTTTGGACAAGTTTTTCAATTTGAAGAGGCTAGGTTATTCCATCTTTACAATAAGATAATAAAATAGATGACAGTTGCTTGGAGAGATTTTATGTAGCTCAAACATTTAAAAACTATTTCTTTAGTGCTTGTCGAATAGAGTCAACCATAAACATTATTTTTTTTTACATGATTAGGACATAATAAGAAAACCCTATAACTATAATTGATGATTTCTCTTTCCTTGACAACTCATAGGCATTTTAGCTTCCAAGGAATATTTTATTAGAGTTATCTGTATAGGTACAATCACCCACCTAAACTGAATTAAAAAGTGGTGCTGGGGGAGAAAAAGTTTCCTACGGAAAAGATGCTGAGTGAATCAGTTTTTAATGTGAGTGGGAAGAAATCTTTTAATGTAATTAAGAAGACAGTACTTTGTGTGGAACATTCTGCTACAGCTTTATTTGGCCCATTTTCTAATTTTAAAATGGAAAACATATTAAAAATGAAATGCATGCACCATAGTACATGCCCTATGACAGTTAGAATGATGGATGGGCTCTAAGAAGGAATAACCAATAAAAAATAAATATATATATTTAAGTTGCAGAGAAGTTTTCTGAGTAGGGCCAGAATTCTGTGTTGCCAGGACCCTGTATGGTACATGGCATAAAGGAGTGCTGATTGGTTACAGATGTGCAGAGCGAAGAACTGAATAACTGACATGTGATAGTGACATCCCTGTAAGTGCAGCAGCAGCTGGGCTGAATGAAGAAGTCACATCAGAGAAAATGCACACAGGATTTTAGCAAGTGTGTAAAATGTGCATGTGCAAATATGTGAGCAGATGTGTGTGGGGTGTGTGTGTGGCGGGGGGGCGGGCGCGGGGTGCAGGGGGTCAGTGGGTCATTGAATGAGTTGAAAAATGCCTTCTTGTGCTCGCCCAGACAGTACTCAGTTTAAAACACACCCAATTTGGGGAGTTGTGGTTTTATTTTCTCCCCTCTGCTGCCTTTTCCTGCCCAGCAGAACATTTCTTGACAGTCCATTCCCAGTGTTACTGCAGTGTGCTCAGAGGTGTGTCTAAGCCAGAAAGAAGTCCCAGTGGATGAGGCAGATTATCATTGAGAACTGTGAGTCAAGAAACTGGATATTATCATGACATAAATTTTTCATTAACATTAAGTCTGCATACAAATCTACCAAACTTGATTCCTGCCTTCTCCATTCTTTTCTAGTTTAATTTTGTAGTCGCTTGCTCCAGGCTCTAGCCACTGCCACTTCTCAGCCTAGATATATATATTCATTTATCAAGTACATTTAGCTGTTTTATATGCACTGTGCTCTTTGCCTTATATCTATGTATTTACCAGTAATATCTCTGTTCACCTATTTCTGATATTAGTCTATACTTATGCTGAGATTGAGTTTTCGTCAGGCATGTTCACACCAAGACAAGGCAGCCACTTCTTTCTTAGCAGATCCAAGGAGAACTACAATTTAGAGGAATAATTCTCTATCAGCTTTGAATTTCTCTGTGATGGAGACTGCAACCCCTTTACTGGTGGGAAGTTCCTGATGGTGGTCACCTGTCAGTTATCAAGTGTGAGATATTTGTCCACCTGTATCTGTGAGCTTTGTTTTCTTCTTCCCTTTCCCCAGTGTCCAGGGTTCTTCTCCGTAATAATGTTATCTCACTACTTTGTTTCTAATTTTCAAGGTAGCATCGATTTCATGGAATGAGATTTTAACATGAAGAACTCCAATAACTCTCTGGAATTCTTACCTGCAACATTCATTCTGGTTGGCATCCCAGGGCTGGAAGAAGAGCACATCTGGATGTCCATTCTCTTCAGCCTGGTGTACATTATTATCTTCCTTGGGAATGGCACCATTATTCATGTCATCAGAACAGACGCTGCCCTACACCAGCCCATGTACCTCTTTCTTGCCATGTTGGCTCTGGCTGAAGTTGGTGTCTCTGCATCCACTCTGCCTACAGTGCTAGGCATCTTCCTTTTTGGAACCACTGAGATTAGTTTTGATGCATGTCTCCTCCAGATGTTCTCCATCCATTCTTTCTCCATTATGGAGTCAGCTGTGTTGCTGGCCATGTCTGTCGACCGATTTGTGGCCATCTACAGCCCACTGCGCTATACAGCCATCCTAACCCTGCCCCGCATCTTTGGCACAGGAGCTGTCATTGGGCTGAAAAGCATTATGCTCATGGCCCCATTGCCCATGCTCTTACGGCGCCTGCCCTTCTGTGGTCACAATGCCCTCTCCCATTCTTATTGCCTTCACCCAAACCTCATCCATCTACCTTGTGGGGACATTTCTATCAATAATATCTATGGGCTTTTCATTGTTACCTCCACTTTTGGGCTGGATTCGCTACTCATTGTGGTCTCCTATGGGCTTATACTCCACACTGTACTGAATATTGCCACTAAGGAAGGGCGTAAGAAGGCACTGAACACATGTGGTTCACATGTCTGTGCTGTGCTTGCTTATTATGTGCCTATGATTGGCTTGTCAATGGTGCACCGTTTTGGTCACCATGTGTCCCCTTTGCTGCATGCTATGATGGCCAATGCTTATCTATTCTTCCCACCCGTTGTCAACCCCATTGTGTACAGCATTAAGACCAAGGAAATCCGCCATGGCATTGTCCGAATGCTATCAGAGAGGAGATCCAGAGTTTAGACAAAGGACAAAGTAGGGAGAAACATTTTTCTATAACCATAAGTGATCCTAGATTGCATATTATGCAAATGGTGTTACCTTAAAATAGGGTGTCTAATAGGAGGTTCTCCATAAGCTGGCTGAACTGGAGTGGGGGTGAAAATGGATTTGGATTATGTGTAAAAGAACAGTATAAAGAATTTGTTATTTTAAAAACATTTTTTTTTTTTTGTGACAAGAGGTTTTCTAGTACCTTGCATAGCTGGAGCAGAAAGCAAGAAAGGTTGTTTATGAAAACATAGCACTCCCCTTAAAGAAAGGTAGTTAGGAGCTGGAAGGTGTCTGAAAAATCTCTTGATCCCTGTTTTCTGGCAAAAGAGGAATTAAAATGGATTATATTCTCTTGAATTGTTGGTATGAGCTCAATAGCAATAGGACACACTAGTTAGCTCAAAGGAGGCTTCCCATACTGGCTCTGATGTGACATTCAGTCAACCCCAACAAGGTTCCAAATTGAAAATCCCAAAGATTACACATCTGTTCACAATGCAAAATTCTGAAGGTATCCCACCAGATTGCAAAATATTTAAAAGAGGCAAGTATTCCTTTATGGACATTTACATTTTCTATCTGATTAGATATTCTTTTATAAATGTTAGAAATAATGTAAAAAATTACATTTATATTTTTAGGGAAAGGAACTAAGACTTTTGAGATGCAAATATATACTAGGTGCTTTAATATTTCAGTCAATCTCCACAACAACCCTATGAGGTAAGATTAATGCAATTATGATTATTTTTTCAGATGAAAAGCTGATGTTTAGATATAGTAATCAACTTGATCAAACCTATACATCTAAGAGCTGGCAGTGGAATCTAGCTGTGTCAAACTCCAGTGTCTAAGCTAAGCTATTAATCTCTAAACTATACTGTCAACTGAGCAAGAACTACAGTTCCATGGATCCTTTTTACTAGTGAGTCAAGTAACATTAATTGAGTATGCTCAGTGGGTCAGGTACAAATCTAGGCCCTAGAGATAAAATGGTAATCAAAAAGACAAGGTCCCTTTCTTTCCACATGAATCTTAGAATATATATTATTTTCTAGTTCCATTCTTTTTAATCTTTATCACTCTATTTTCCTGAGGTCCAGTCTCAGAGACAACCTCAGAATCTGACAAAATCCCAGAAAATCACACAATGAATTGTCTATAAGTCTCTGGGTGTCTATGAAATTCAATAATGAGTATAATCCAATATGACTTTATGGAACAATATCAAGTTTGATTCCATATTTTTCTGCCATTACATTTATTATCCTAACTTAAAATTTAGATGTTTTGAAACTACTTTGATCCTTTATTTCCTCAACAGGACAACATGATAAGCCATTCTATTCAGAGAGTTATGAAGTTAAATTATGAATTAGAACATGAGAAAATGCATGAAATATTATAGGCACTTCCATATACAAGTGTATATGACTTTATTTCAGAACAATCCTCCTACCAAGAACAATTAGAAAAGTTAGAGAAGTATGTTGTAAATGACTTCAGAGAGCATTCAGTGAAACAAGGATATAAGATTCCAAAGATAAGGAAAACAGAAAAATGAGCCTGATGTTTAATATTACTTTCCCACTTCAGGAACTTGTTGATTTAAAAGTAATAGCTGGGCCTTAGCTGGTTTGGCTCAGTGTATAGAGTGCTGGCCTGTTGACCAAAGGATCCTGAGTTCGATTCTGGTCAAGGACACATTCACTGGTTGCGGGTCTTTCATCATTGATGTTTTTATCTAACTCTCTTTCTCCCTTCTTCTCTGAAGTCAAAAAAAATATTTTTTAAAATTAAACAAATTAAAGTAGTAGCTGGTAAAATGAAAAGAGCTTACAGCAAAAGACTGGAGTGAAGAGAAACAAAAATTGGAACACAAAGATCTTCCTAGATGGGGAAACTGGTAAATTCCAAGGCATTTACTTGGACTCCAGAAAAGTTACACCTTGAAATAAGGGAAAATTAGAAATAGACTAGCCTAATATAGTTTTATGTATTTTTTTTTAAATCAACTCACTATCTAATTTTACTACTCTGTAAGAATTAAGGTGAGCAGCCATTTCAGTTTTTTCCCAGGATTTTCTCACTTTATCTCAGGAAGTACCATATCCTAGAAAATTCCTCAGCCATAAGCTGAGATTGTTGGTCACTTTAATCAGAAATAAAATTAAATACTCTCAGTAGAAAGATATTAATCAGCATCTCAGATTATCCTTATAATTTTTCATGACAGTCATTGAAATAAAACCAGAAATGCAAAATACAAGATCTGAAAAAAATTAGGAGGAAAAAAAAGAGGTGAAAGGATTAGATCCACAAAAGATCCAGCTATTAGAGTTAACATACCCAGACATTAAAATAATTTTGATTAATATTGCCTAGAACATAAATTGCAAGGTGTAGATTTTTAACAATAAGTGAAAACTAATTAAAAATAAAATAAAAATGCCAGAATGAAAAAAAAATAACTGAAATTAAAAGCCCAATGGATGGGTTTAATCATATTATACACAATTAAAAAATAGAATCAAAGTACTGGAAAATAATTTAGAGTATACCCAGACTATATAAATGTGTAAAGATAAAACATAATAAAAATAATAAAAATAAAATATCCTTAAAGGATATATGGCATTTGCTGGAAAGGTCAAATACATGTCTAATTGGAGCCCCAAAAGAAAAACATCCTGGGGCAAAAGTTATATTTGAATATAATAACATAAACATTTTCAAAACTGATATAAAACATAAACCAAAGATTTAAGAAGCTTTTTACAGTTTAAATTTTATTAAATTTACATTTTAGTGTAAATGTTATTGACAATATTAGACATTCACAGAGTTGAATTTTTCTATTTGAAAATATTCACTGTTAATAATTCTGGTCCTTCCCCAAAGTCAACAAACACATTTTGTTTATTGTATTTCTTTTTATGAAAGCATTTATACAGAAACAAGAAATTATCTACATTTATACTTTTCCTAGTGAAAAATATGCACTGTTTTTTGTTTGATTTTTAATATACACATATATCTTTGAGATAATTCATAACCAGTACATGAAGACATCATCATTTATTTTTACATCTCATAATATTTCCTTTGAGTATCCTGGTACGTTGTATCTTGCCAGAATTTGCTTACCAGTTTCCAGTTGATGAATATTTAGTTTGCTTTCATTTATAAATAATATTATAGTAAATAATTTTGTATATATATATAAGCCAATTTGCACACATGTAAATGCATTTCTAAACTAAATTTTTAAAAGTGGAATTGCTGAGTAAATAATTTTTGTAGTTATAATTTTTATAGGTAAAATATTGTCATGTAAGTCAGACTTATTAATATTAACTGTTCCTCAGCAATTGTGAAAGTACTTCTTTCATCATACCCTTGCCAACCAGTCTGTTTTAACATTTTTTTAAAATTTGGGAAATATCCTAGCTAATAATAGACAAACATGGTAATTGACCATACCTTCTCTACACCTCCCATTGGCTAATCAGCATGATATGCAAATTAACAACAAAGATGGTGGCTAATTTGCATACTGCAGGCAGGGCAGGTCAGCACCATCCCACCTACCCCGCCGCCATACGGACCTGCTATCTGCGACCCAGGGTGGCAGGCGTCCTGACCCAGGGTGGCCGAGTGGGACAGCGTGGCTCCTCTGTCACCCCAGCTTCCTCATCACAACTCCCTTGGGGGCCTAAGCCTTTAGTTGAACATCCCCCGAGGGCTCCCTGGTTGCCAGAAGGATGTCTGACTGCAAGCTTAGGCCTGATCCCCTGGGGAGTGGGCCTAAGTCAACAGGTGGACATCTCCCAAGGGGTCCTGGACTGCAAATGGTTGCAGGCCAGGCTGAGGGACCCCCCAAGTGCACAAATTTTTGTGCACCGGTCCTCTAGTAATGAATAAAGAACTATCTCAATTTTACTTCAATTACTTTCTACTTTAAGTGAGAGTGAACAGCATTTCATAAGATCAAGAAATATTTGTATCTCCATTTATTATATCAGAACCCAGAATTTTTCTTTTTGCAAAGGGCCAGGCAGCGAATATTTTAGGTTTTGTGGGCCATACAGCTTCGTTCATAGCTATTTAATTATGCCCTTGTAGTGTGGGGGCAGCCATAGACAACACATAAATAAAGGAATATGAGTGTATTCAAATAAAACTTTTTATATGGACAGTAAATTTTGAATTTAACATAATTATCATATGTCAGAAAATATTGCTTTTTAAAAATATATTTTTTATTGATTTCAAAGAGGAAGGGAGAGGGAGAGAGAAACATCAATAATGAGAGAGAATCATTGATCAGCTGCCTCCTACACACACCCCCATTGAGGTTCCACCTGCAACCCAGCCATGTGCCCTAACCAGGAACCTTCTGGTTAACAGGTCAATGCTCAACCTCTGAGCTACACTGGTCAGGCTGCACTTTGTTTTTATTCAATCATTTAAAAATGTAAAAACAATTCTTACTTGTAAGGCATTCAAAAATACATGCATTTAATATTCCATTTCCTTAGAGAGGGTCTACACTCTTACTAAAGACAATAATAAAATTAATGGACTTCCCAATCCATCACCATCTTCTCTCCACTACCTTATTTTTAAAACATTTTATTAGGAAAATGTTCGAATATGAGTAGAATAGAGAATATTATGAAGAACTTTCATGTACTCTTTATTCAACCTTAACTTGAAGAATTATCAATATTTTATTAACTTTGACATTTTACTTTTCTACTAGTGAATATAGTGTTTAGCTCAATGCTTTATTTTTCTATTTTAAATCATGTCTTTTAAACCTTAACTACAAAAAATGGAGTAATCATATACTTAATGCTATACCCCAAATGCAATATAATACTACATTCCCAACCAGATTGTGTTCTTTACCTAACTTCTACATTTTCAAGGTTTATAACTTCATAATCAAAAGCTCCCTTTGAAGCAGTGGGAATTACATAGTGACGGATACTTCTTGGAGCCAAACTAGGTGCTAAAAGATAGGTAAACCAGATATGGGATGAAGACAAGCCATGTTTGTGGAAACACTGTGCCTTCGGTGGTAGAAACCAAAAGAAACGTTCGCGGTGAACACTCAAGCAGCTGCTGATTTCCACTGTCCAGAGAGAAGTTTAATCAAAATAATGTCCCATATAAAAATCCTACCCTATTTGTCTCTTGATGGCACTCATCACAGCTCCTTCTTTCCTGAGTAGAGATCCAGCCTTCCGGGGAATAAGTAAAGGACAATGCATCTTAATAATGAGGCTAATAATGTAAGACACTAGGAGAGGAAATCCCATTTTCCTTATAAGAGGGAATCTCATTTTGACTTTTGAATCTATCCAGAGATCTGAAATAGCTTCCCCCAAATCTTCAAGCTATATCAAATCTGAGTTTGGCCATATTTAAGATGACATCAAAGGGTAACTGTTCCAACATAATAGTCTTTCTCAAAACCACAGAAGCCACTGTAGGAAGCAGAAGGGAACTAATAATTACTGAGAAAAAAATATCTATCAGAATACAGCTGTCTTTCCCATGTCATCTAACAAAAGTGTCACATCCCCACAAGTCAGCTACCTCAATTATTGGTAATGCTTAGCACTCAGTAGATGTTAGAAGTGCTGTTATTTTTCCTGGTTCTGTCCCTTGGGGCCTCTGGTCTCAGAGCACAATCTCTATATTGCTGCAAAGTTCCTATAAGAGCCAGAGGCTTCCCCACCCACCTCCTGCATTCCATCCTGGGATATCCTGGACCATATGCAGCATTCAGCCGCAGAGAATAGAATACAAGACAGAGCGAGCATTGAAAGAATAAGAAAACACACAGGTAAGGCTGAACTGCTCCATGGATGATGAGTAATTAGGGGAGAGGTCACCTGGGAAATGAGAACAGGATGTGCTCCATAGAGATAGGAAGAGAATGCAGCCAACCAATGTCAAGGATATTTTCATAAGAGATGGGATGGGGATGTGACAGGTAGGGAACATGAAATGAATCAATTCATCAAGAGATACATCACTGTCCTCCAACTGAGTTCAAAAAGTATCCCTGATGCCATTGTCCTCAAAGATGAAGAGTTTTCAGTATGTGTTGGTAAGCATCAGCAGATGATCTATCAACAAACCCTGCCCTGAAAATTGGCCTTTTCTGGCTAGTATCCCCTCTGTTCTTATTTTCACTTGTCCTTCTCTCTGCCCTGCAAATGGCTCAACAAATCTCAGAAAAACGTAAGTTCAAGGAAAGCATGAAAGCATCTAATAAGGAATGAACAGGAGAGAGAGAGAGAGAGAGAGAGAGAGAGAGAGAGAGAGAGAGAGAGAGAGATCTCACATTCATATAACTTTCATTATAGTACATTGTAGAAATTGTCCTATTTTATTATTAGTTATTGTCATTAATCTCTTACTGGGCCTAATTTATAAATTAACCTTTATCATAAAAGTGTATATATAAAAGTTATTATTAAAAGATTTGATACTATCTGTGGTTTCAGACATCCATTGGGGGTCTTAAGTATCCCTCAAGGATAAGTGAGGATCTACTATACCACATGCATGAAAAAAAAAAATTGTGCCTATTATCAAAACAAAAACTAATGCAGGGACCCAAATTATGGTAAAAAAAAAATTCTGGATCAGAGCAAGAATGCAATGGACAATGAAACGCTAAATACTCCCAAGCTAGATGGCCTCTTGTAGCTATCATGTAGAAGTCATTTCCTAGAGACATGAACAAGATCTGCCCTACACAGGGCTTGGATGGGCACCACCACCATTTGTCTCTAGCATGTTCTTTCTTTTATGCTTTTACAAATGACCAAACATCTCTGTGATTAGCATGTTCTTTATTTCAGAAGTCTTAATTGCTCCACTACCTTAATCAAGGCCACTAAGACTCAGTGCTAAGAAGTTTTAAAAACCTTTGCTCTGGCCTCTTATCTTTTGACTTATAGTTTAAGTATTAAAAGACACACACATTCCTATTGTTTACTAATTTACTGGTAACTACTCAATGGCCTCTGCAATTTCTCTACAGTTTTGGCAGTCCCGTTATGTTTAATTTCTAAATGTTTGCCCATGTTTCCTTTCCTTGATCAGATTTTCTAGAGGATTTCAAATTACATTTATTCTTTCAAAGAAATAATTTTTGTATGTTTTTACCCTTTTTTGTCCAATTCAAATTAATTCAATGTTTATTTTATCCTTTTTCATTTTTAAAAAACTTCATCTTATATATTTCCTAAATTCTTGAGTTTAATGATTTCCCAGCAATTCTTAGTTTGGCATTTATGAAAATTTTAGAGGGAATATGCTTAGATTTAGTAAATAATAGCCCATTAATAAATTTGTGCATTTTCTGATAAAGAAGTCCACAACTTTTCTTATCAGAACATTCTAAAAATTAATAATCATTTCTTTAATAAAGCTCTATTTATTATTTTATTTAAAGAATAAAAACCTGCATTTCTTGCCTGTGGGGCAGTATAGCCCTCTTCTTTAGAACATATAATCTACAGAAATTGTTTGCAAATCTTCAAATTAATTCACTACTCAGACCACTTTAGTTTAGCTTATTTTCCTATGATTCTACTGACGTTTCTTCCCAAAAGGTTACTACCTACATCAAAGCCCTAAATTGAATAGACTCTTTTCAGTATTTATATTATTGAGTATCTGAGAAGCACTAAACTCTGGTGACCATATCTTTTATCTTTTTTGCTTCTGTGACTCCTATTTTTTTTTGTTTTTCACCCACATCTCTGAATTTTTCTTTGCTTCTTCTCCTGCATCTACCAAATTGCTAAATTTTACATTTTTTTAATAAAGCTGAGCTCAGTTTCTTTCTATTCTCACCCTAAATTCTTGCCTATGTTAGCATATCATCTCCTAGCTTCTCAGCTACCATCAGTATGCCATGGTCTCCCCTATGTCCAGCAGGCTTCTTCTCTGTCTTGGATGTCATACCTATTTGCTTAGTTTTCATTTCTCTAGGATAGCTGCTATGACCATCGAATTCAATTGTACAATCTGAACCTGTGATCTTTTTCCCAAAATCGGCTTCTATTCCAATACTCCAGGAAAAAGTAAGTGTTACTATTTTCCATGTAGTTGCAGAGAGTCCTCAGTCCTGTGTGTTAGTGCTCTGGCTAACTGGATCCTGGATTGAACAGATAAAGAATCTATGGCAGTATCACACTGATGGAATTCTTATTACAGAACAGATTCTGGTTTTGCATTCATCCATCATGTCCGAGGTAACTAACACCACCAAAGGCCCCTTTTACTTCATACTCACGGGCATTCCTGGATTTGAAGATTCCCACATCTGGATCTCCATCCCCTTCTGCTGTCTCTACACCCTCTCCATCTTGGGCAACACCACCATTCTCAATGTCATACGCACAGAGCCATCCCTCCACCAGCCCATGTACCTATTTCTCTCCATGCTGGCCCTGACTGACCTGGGTCTCACCCTCACCACTCTGCCCACTGTTATGCAGCTCCTCTGGTTCAATATTCGTAAGATCAGTTTTGAATCTTGTTTTGCCCAGTTTTTCTTCCTCCATGGATTCTCCTTTATGGAATCTTCTGTGTTGTTGGCCATGTCCTTCGACCGCTATGTGGCCATCTGCCGCCCCCTCCATTATGCCACCATCCTCACCAGTGAAGTCATTGGCAAGATCGGGTTAGCCATCATTTGCCGCTGTGTTCTGGCTGTTCTTCCCTCCCTTTTCCTGCTCAAGCGCCTGCCCTTCTGCCGCTCGCACCTTCTCTCTCACTCCTACTGTCTCCACCAGGACATGATTCGCCTGGTCTGTGGTGACATCCGGTTCAACAGCTGGTATGGATTTGCTCTGGTTTTGCTCATTATTGTGATGGACCCTCTGCTCATTGTGCTCTCCTACTCACTCATCCTGATAAGTATCTTGGGCACAGCCACATGGACAGAGAGGCTCCGGGCCCTCAATAACTGTCTATCTCACATTCTGGCTGTTCTGGTTCTCTATGTTCCCATGGTTGGCTTATCTATGACCCACCGCTTTGCCAAGCATGCTTCTCCACTGGTCCATGTTATCATGGCCAATATGTACCTGTTGGCACCTCCTGTGATGAACCCCATTATTTATAGTGTAAAAACTAAGCAGATCCGCCAGGGAATGTTCCGATTACTCTTCCAGAGGAAAGTGCACTGACTATGCGAATTTAAGTTTACAGAAGTAGTTGTATATAAATGCATGGAGTCAAGAGCAGGAATACTACCATCAAAACTGTAAGCAGCATTCATTGGATAAGGAATAGCTTCTGTATAAGAAGGTCCTAATGTAAAACAAAATAAATCATTTTTCTTTGACTAGAAGTTAAAAGACCTAAAGTTTCTTATACTCTATTTATTCTTCAATAGTCACCCGACTTTGAGAAAAATTTAAAAATATACACAATCTCTGTTCTGCTTTCTTTGCAGAGATGTTGTTATTAAGATGTGGTAAAGTATAAAATTCTACTTTATAAATTTAAAGTTCCAGTTACTGTATAAAGATATATTTGGAAGCTGTAACATGTTCACACCTTGTAAAGTTCCTGAAGCAAATGTCAGATTTTAATTAAAAACAGATGCTCTTCTAACCGCAATCTGCAATAATAAAAGAGAATCTTCCTAAAGTAGGAGGTCAAATTGAAAAAAGAAAGGCCATTGTGGACATCAGTGCTACTTGGGGGAAAAAATAAACACCAAACATAAAAGACAAAGTGCAAATAGCTTGGGGGTTTTGAGAAACTGTTGCACTAATATTCACTGCAAAGTTCAATTAAACTCAAGGTAGAATTATGATTCACAGAAATGGTAACTACTGCTGAAAGAAGATAGTAGATGGAGTTATGAGACAGACCATCTCTGGAAGATAAACATGAAATGAGCTTGAATGTTGAGCGTGAACGTGTAGAAACAACTATGGTTTGATTATGATTAGACTTGCTTTCTGGACTGGCTCAGGTTGTACTCCTACCTTGTTGTGAGCCTTTGATTAGTCATCATGACTTGCTAATAAATGAGCTGGGAGAGTTGTTTAACTTTTCGGAGTCACAGCTTCTTTTATCATGAAATGTACACAATTATGCCTTCATAACTGGTATTAATGAATATTACATAGAAAACACGGGTAACCTGCCTTAAATGTGCAGGAATACTTTTGCTAAAGGAACATGAAGTGATGAGGAGGAAGCTTTCTCAGTAAAAGTGTAAGTAGTATCAGACAGGGGTAAAGAATGAAGGTTGTGGAAAGAAGTTTTTAATGTAAATAAAGAAATACTACTGTTTGGAATATAGAGAGTTCTAAATAAAAGTTGTTTTCTTTCATTCACTAATCCCATTCAGTGATATTTTCAATTGTTATCTGCAGATATATATATATAGAGGGAGAGAGTGTCTAGGGATTTTCACTAAACCACCTGATAGATCGAGGATATCTCGATATGCGTTACAATTCTCACCTCTCACCTCTCACTTCTCAGACACCCTAAACAAGATTATATACATTGATCTCAATAACAGAAACAATCCAGGAATTAAAGAGAATTAAGTCTTGGAACTACATGTAGATTAATAATCTATATAGAAAAACATTAATATTTTTAAAGTTTATAATAAATTTTTAAATAAGTGTCTCACCACATATTTAGGTGTGCCTCAGAATATGTTCCTATGTTTAATGAGATTTCATCAATTGTCAGGGCCACAATCTTAGCACCATTTCAAGGGGGATGGTCGGGACTTGAATTGATTTTAGAGAACAACTCACTTAGGATGTGGCCCACATCAGTTGTCCAGGGCTAATGACCCATCTCCCAAGTTATGAAATCAGATCATCTTAAATTATGTATTTTTAAAACTAAGTTTATTAAAAAGGTGTCTTTTCCTCACTATATAATTTAATTTTATTGTGGATCAAAGAGCAGATACAGTAAAGTAACAACAATAATCTGCTGCTGAATAAAATATGCTGTTGTCACAAAAATAAAGCATTCAAAAATATATAATTATTACATTTATCATGGCCCTGACTTTCTCTTTATTCAAAGGGAGATTAATCATAATAGATTTAGCCCAGCCAGTGTGGCTCAGCATTTGAGCATCAACCCAGGAACCAAGAGGTCACCTGGTCAGGGAGCATGGCAAGGTTGTGGGCTTGATCTCCAGTAGAGGGCATGCAGGACATAGCTGATCAATGATGATTCTCTCTCATCAATGTTTCTATCACTATATCCCTCTCCCTTCCTCTCTCTCTAAAATCAATAAAAACATGTTATAAAAAGTCATAAAAAACTTATAAAACAACAAACTATCAAACAATATGGGATGTCTTTTTCCCTCCTCATTATTTATATACTGCTAGTGGAACTGTGTTCTTGTTGTTGTTGAGTAGGTAAGCAACCACTGATAACTGGTATGACACAAATTATATCATGACAATAGCCATAGGAGAGAGAAACATGTAAAATGTAAAAACTAGGAGTATTAGTCTCAGAAAAGTAAGTGAACTTTCTATCATTACACAGTTAGCAAGTGGCATAATTTTCAGGAATCATCCTGGGCCTTTGTTTTCTTCCTCTATCTTTTCTTGCTAGCAGTCTCCTTGACTCTCACAGCATCAATTACCTTATATGTATATATAACTGCCAAATCTTTATCCAAAGATTAAAATTTTTTATTGATCTCCAGAACTATATACCTAATTTTCATCTCTATTAGGATGACTTACTGTCATCTCAAACCCAGTATGTCTGAAACTGTACCAATTACCTACTACCCTTAGTTCTAACAACACCCTCTCTCCATCACACCAAACACACACACACACACACACACACACACACACACACACACACTATACACATCATACATACTATAATACATCATCTGCATTCATTTTCTGACATTATTTCATATCTTGATAAATACCAAATCCCTACCTACTATAGAAGTGAAAGAAACCCAATGATGATGTAAATATACACATTTATAAATATTATATATAAATATTAGTGTCCTGGTGCACGGATTTGTGCAAATTGAAAGGAAATTAATTAGAAGAAATATTTTAATATAGCTATTTGAGTCTTACTAATGAAAAGAAAATAGGATTCTACTGAGTCTCCTACAGGACTTCTGTGAGGATCAAATGAGATGAGGCACTTGAAAATGCTTCACAAACATTTGGTTAAAGTGTAAAATGTTTGCACCTGGCTATAAAGCAAGTTGTGTTCCTGGGCTGAAGAAACTCCAAGGATGCTGGTCTCTAGGGAGAGTAAGCCAGGCATTGATACTTGACGTCATTACTCAGCGCTCACAGCCACCATTTCTGAGCTGGGCTAGGCTATAGGATGCATTTTATGCCATAGGGTCTTGGCAGTGCTGACTGCTATTTGGTGGGCTGTTGCTCCGGGTTGGTGGCAGGGCCTGTGTCCCACCTGGGGGAAGCCAAGTGTTGGTTTGTTGGTGCCAGGTCCATGGTGCCGTTTCTTTGTAAATGGCAAGTGCACATCATGGCAGCTCCTTCATTGAGTGTCTGCCCAGTGGTGGTCAGTGTGCGTCATAGCTACCGGTCAGATGGTCAGACAGTCGAACGGACACTTAGGCATATATATATATATATATATATATATATATATATATATCACATATATATACCAATATATTTATGTACTAATATATATGTATATTACATGCATAGTAAATATTACATGCATATAAATATATAAATAATATTGACCACTTAGTCTCTTTCTACTTTTTTATTATTTTGTTATATAAGGCAAATTAACTATTTTTAGGATAAAGTTTTAGTCTCATTTAAAATCATTTCCTCATCATTTCATTCCAGAATTGAATTTTATGACACAAAATGTGTGAATGATTTCATGTGGTAATTGTGCTAAAATTGTTTTCTAGAAATTATTATGCACATTTTACTTCCTTATGAAAGTACAATACTCCTCATTATTATGGCCTTATCTGCACAGCATGATGTTCTAAAAAAAAGCCTCTGTTATTTTGAAAAGTTTAAAACATTGTTTATAGTATTTGATTTTTTATTATTGCATTCTTGGGTAAGGTGGTTTTGTAATACATATTATATTGTGAAGCCATTGAAATATGCTTGCTTATAATTGAATTTCCGTATTTGTTGTGAACTTTGTTATAGTCCTGTTAATCTATTGTGCTACTAATAATGATAAATATTAATACTTTTACTTTTTTTAGGATATCAATTCTTTCTATAGCATGTTTTCATAAATGGTTTTGAAAGTTTATTTTAAATTTCTCCATTTTTTATTATAGAGAAAAATTCAATTTTTTTATTCCATCTACTCATCTTTTCATCTGTGATTTGTTTTTACTGCTTCTATGTTTAGATAGTCCTCCTCAATGAAAAATTAAAATGCTTATATTGTTTTCTCTAATTTTTGTTAGTGATTTACATTAAATTACTTTATCCACTTGGAATATAATTTTGTGCAAATCATTAAGTGTGCCATCAAATAGCTAACTAATAAACAGTTTTTCTTTCTAGTTCAGTGTTGATATGGCTATCAATATTTACTTATTGTATAAATATATTAGAAAAGTTGATCTTTGTGGTTTCCAGAGGTTGACTGCAAGGTGATTGCTTCTTGAAAGTGGTGCATGACATTCTTTTTACCTGTAGCTATCCTGTCCCTTGTAGTCCTGCCCCAACTTCAGACTGCTTACAGAAGAAAGTTTCCTGGAACCAATTTTTTAAGAGATTGTACATTTCAAGCATCAGCATGTATTTTCAAATCATATTCAAGAAATTATAAAAAACAGAGCTTCCATGTGTGTTTCTACTTGCTACTCAATGAGGATACTGGGGGCAGAAAAGCCGCTCAGGGACAAAGCTGACATCCTGGCTTCCCAGTGGACCCCAGGTCTCAAGATGCCTCTTCATTATAATCCTGAAGGGACCTGCCACACTCCCCCTCTTCCAGCCTAGAGATTTGCAAAAGCTTATAATTTAGCTATCCTGTGGGTCAAACACAGAAGACAAAATCTAAATATAAAGAAGAGGGTACCAACCACAGGCAGGAGAAATCACAGGTAAGACTCCTCTGTGGATGTTCAGGATAAAGAAGGAGAGGGTGATGACTACTGTTAGAAAATGCAATAAATTAATACCAGTAATGCACTTAGGGCATTAACTAAACATAGAAAGCAATCAATAAGTGTGATAGTGCTCATCTGGGCTCGACTCTCACTTCCCTCCTACACACTCTGCCCTTTGCTTCCAGTTACATTTTGTTATTGCGTAAATGCAATCCACAGCATCAGATGACATTAATTCATGAGAATAAGAAGACAGATCAGAAATAAGCACTAACCTAGAGTGAATCTGACCTGAGTGTATGATGAAATAAACAGGAGGTAAAGAAAAAAATGGTGATGACTTCAGAACAAGGGAAACAGGCGAAAATGCTGTTATCCAAGAAAATTTAAAAGGAGACTGGATTAAAAACATATATTGGCCATTACATTTTCATTTTGGAGTTAATTTTAAGTCTTTATGAGAATGGAATTGGTAGCAGAATTTGGATGAAAGGCAGATTCCAGGGGTCTAAGAACTTAACGGGAGTGGTAAAACAGAAACAGGAGAATTAAAAACATGTTTCTCGTGAATTAATATGTTGAGTTTTCAGGGAATAAGGTTTGTATGAAAGCAATCTCTGCAGAGATGGGATAAAGACAAGCAATCATTGTGTTCTTCTATCTTTCCTTAGTTTCCCAACAATTCTAAACCTTTATTTGGGTAAAGTTAGGTCAAAATAGGGCAAAAACAGAAATCATATTTGTGTTCTTTCTGAGCAAAGACTCTCAACATGAAGCCACATTCCTCAGTCATGTTCGAAATGACTAACACCACCAAAGAATCTTTCTACTTCATCCTCACGGGCATCCCTGGATTTGAGGCATCCCACATCCGGATCTCCATCCCCTTCTGCTGTCTCTACACCATCTCCATCTTGGGCAACACCACCATTCTCAATGTCATACGCACAGAGCCATCCCTCCGCCAGCCCATGTACCTATTTCTCTCCATGCTGGCCCTGACTGACCTGGGTCTCACCCTCACCACTCTGCCCACTGTTATGCAGCTCCTCTGGTTCAACATTTGTGAGATCAGCTTTGAAGCTTGCTTTGCACAGGTATTTTTTATTCATACATTCTCCTTTATGGAATCTTCTGTGTTGTTGGCCATGTCCTTCGACCACTATGTGGCCATCTGCCGCCCCCTCCATTATGCCACCATCCTCACCAGTGAAGTCATTGGCAAGATTGGGTTAGCCATCATTTGCCGCTGTGTTCTGGCTGTTCTTCCCTCCCTTTTCCTGCTCAAGTGCCTGCCCTTCTGCCGCTCGCACCTTCTCTCTCACTCCTACTGCCTCCACCAGGACATGATTCGCCTGGTCTGTGGTGACATCCGGTTCAACAGCTGGTATGGATTTGCTCTGGTTTTGCTCATTATTGTGATGGACCCTCTGCTCATTGTGCTCTCCTATGCGATGATTCTAAAAAGTGTCTTCAGAATAGCCTCCTTGGTTGAGAGACTTCGAGCCCTAAACAACTGTCTGTCCCACATTTTGGCTGTTCTGGTTCTCTATGTTCCCATGGTTGGCGTATCCATGACCCACCGCTTTGCCAAGCATGCTTCTCCACTGGTCCATGTTATCATGGCCAATATCTACCTGTTGGCACCTCCTGTGATGAACCCCATCATCTACAGTGTAAAGACTAAACATATCCGCCATGGAATTATGCGCCTTCTTTCCCAAAGAAATACACATTAAAGATGAAAGAATAATTGCGTTAAATTACTAAGGACTTTGATTCATAGGCTTGTGGGGAAAGTACAGTAAGAATTGCTAAATGGAGACAGAGACTGTGAAATAAAATGCCACTCTATTTTTAAGGCAGTATGACATAATTTTAGCTTTTAACGGATGTTTGGCTTGGAAGAGCTGGAAGTAAGTGTTCTATCTAAAAGAGATGCAGATATGAGTTGATTGATATCTAGCACACTTTATCAGCTATGCCAGCGGGATGAGCTTCATCAATTGAATATATATCTGTTTAAGCTGTGTGTGTTTTTCCTTTTGGATATTCTTTTTTTCCCAAGGGGTTGGTTAAATAAGTAAGAAGGAAACACTTTGTTGTCGCTCCCACTACCTGTTCTCTTAACTCACTTAGGTGGTCAGGTTAACACTAGCTCCATGGCCCTGAGGGGGACCTACTGGCTGTGTGCTTTGACTTTCTCTTGTGAAAGACTGGAAAATCTTTGAAGGAGAATGGATACACAGCAAGTTTCTTAGCTATTCAGGTTTGCCTAATCAACAACACACATCATGATTTCAGCAGACCTAATAACTACATGCAGAGTCTAAATCAGGGCAGGGTGTTTAGATCCCCCACAGCTAGAACAAGATTCCTGCCTTGCTAGAAGTCCTTAGTATTTAGAATTTTAAATAGGTGTACAGTCATATTTGTAGGAATAGGAACTCAATTTTCAGACCAAAACAGACTGTTAAAAATATATATCTCAATGTCCTTAATGAGACTTAATTTCTAGGGGCAGGTTCCCCTTAGCACCATGGATTTTGTATTAGAAAATACTCTTGTAAAGGGATACGATCTTATTGACTATAAAGATTATTTTGTTTAAACTAGGTAAGCTCTCTCAGAAATATCAGTTTGAAAGGCAGCCATAATATTGGTCACAGCTCCTCATTACTTAATTCATGGGGTCTAGGTGGCCAATATTAGGGCTAACTTAGATTTGAATAAAAATACGAAGGGTTTCCATTGAAGCATAGAGGGAGGGAAGATTAAGAGGTAAAAGCAGAGAATAAGTGAAGAAGGGATCTCTTCCTTTTCAAATACCCTTCCTCCCCCACTTTCCATGTCTTTATCCAGAGCCTAGAAGTTAGCATGTTTCTTTAGACAACCATGAATCAGCTGGTGTAGCTAAATAAATTTTAGAATCAAAAGCATATGCAATGTCAGAATATGGGAAATTAGGACCAAGAAATCTAATGTCAAAAAAGTCAAGAAAATGTATCAAAGGAGACTTTTTTATTTTTCAGTGGATGATACAGGCTTGATAATGTCCCAAAAAACATAAGGGAAAAACATACATCTTGAGATTATGCCAGTTTTTTTTAGAAGGAGCATATGATATCAATAATAATCTCTTGTTCAGAGCTATCTATCAATTGAATTTTATTGTCGCAAATTATTACCTGAAGACAATGCCCACATTTTTTAAATATTTTTTATTAATTTCAGAGTTAATGTTGGTAGCCTTTGGTCTCCATAGGCCCAAGAAACCAAGGTGAAAATATTTTAAAAATATTTTTATTGATTTCACAGAGGAAGGGAGATGGAGAGAGAGATAGAAACATCAATGATGATAGAGAATCATTGATTGGCTGCCTCCTGCATGCCCCCTATTGGAGGTTGAGCCCACAACCTGGGCCTATGCCCTGACCTGGAATCCAACTGTGACCTTTGGGTTCATAGGTTGACACTCAACCACGGAGCCACCCAGCTGGGCCAATGGCCAAATAAAGACTCAATCCGGAAATCTGTCCTTATCCTTTGTTCTTCTACATTTTCTATTGTTTTCTTTCCCTAGAAAAAAATGTTTATTTTCTTTTTGTGAACTTAGGTTCACACAAATGAAGTTAGGTTCTAGTCATTATAATGTCATAGTTTGTGTCTCTTTCTTATATACTAAATATATATCTACATATATATCTATATATATCTATATGTGTGTGTGTATGTGTTCAGAGAAATACTCATAGATAATTTCAAATTCATTACTCTATTTCACTATAATTTTTGTTAGTTTTCATATTTTAACTTCTAACCTAGTGTTATACAATAGATATATAATATAAGCACACATTAGTTATAATTTCCTAGTAGCAACATTAAAAAACAGAAGAGAAACAGGTTAAAATAACTTCAAGGTATATGTTTTTAACCCAATATAACTATAATGTCATCATTTCAATGTATAACCTATTAGAAATAACATATTCTACATTCATTTTTTTCATGTTAGGTCTTCAAAATTTGGTCAGATGTTATTAATGTATATATAAATTAAAACTAGCCACATTTCAAGGGCTCAATAGCCATATATTGCTAATGGTCACCATGTTAGACAGTGTAGGTTTAAACTTAACCTTAAAGGCTGCAACATCTAGATTTTTTCATTTGGAAATTATTCCTCAAAGTCATAGTCTTTGAGAGGGTCAGAATACAACCATAATTATTTGCTAGATAATGTTCTAACATAATATTTTTATAATCATGCAACTATTATTTTTTATTTTTCTAAGTCTTGAATCCTTGAACAACTATGAAATAAATCTATCAGAAACTATCTTCACTCTTAGTATTGCTGCTAGGCAACCATGTTCCCAGAACAAGTGACTGTGAATGTAATCTTATTAAAAATGAGATTTGATTGTATATTCATTTTATTCATGTATGTTCATGCTTTTGATTTGGGAGTTAGATGGTCTATCCATCTGTTCATGTTAGTTAAAACCTAGAAGGGAATATTAGACAAGGCCCAAGAAATTACTGGAACATTTATTGTTAAGTTTTTAGATTTATTCTACATGTTGCATTTAAGTATAAAATATTAGTATATATCTATCTTGTAGATGTAATAGGTGTTCAAAATATTACTTGAATAAGTGAAGAAAATAATTATTCATTCTTCGATGAAAGACATCCCTAGCTACGCACAAGTCTTCAGGTTCCACTCCAGAATAAATTATTTCCCTGATGTTTAACAATGAGATTTTATCAGAATTTTTCCAGAATAGTCACACTGGTTTTATAGAAGTTGCCACTAGTGGGTATCTAATCTAGTGGTCTTCAAATTAATTATGTGTCCCCTGGGGAAATGAAAACATACCTGGAAGTGCCTGAGCACAAAGTTTTAGGGGGATTAATCTTTAGATATTAAATGACCATAAAGTTTCTTTGCTTAAATTGCTTTTTCAAGACTGTATGTACCTTTTTTCAATGTATCTCTATTACATCATTTGTTTCTTCATTTACACAATCTTATTTACTCATTTTACCCCCCACTAAATTAAATTTCATTTATAAGAAAGGAATGAAAAAAGGCTAGGCATCTGAAATATTTCTATGATATACCATGATGGGTAAAACTTTCTGAGAAACCAAACAAAGGGACTCCTGAAAATATTGGCAAGAGTTTGATAAAGTGAATGATACCTATGACCGGTTAATGTTCTCTAGTGTAAGAAATGGTATCAATTTCATTGTTTTCAACAAAAATAAAGAGGAATCCAATGGAGTTACCATTTATTAGGTCATTAAAATAATATGTCCTAAGAGATCATTATATGGTTCTTTTCATTCCAAAAGTACTTAAAAATGGCACTGGACTTTGATAAAATGATTCCAATAACATCTTATTTATGTTATCAAATTTATTTATGTTAATACATTGATGTAAAAGAAAGAAAATAAATTGGTAAAAATTGTTGCTGACTGTTTCTCATTCATTTAGTAATTAATACTCATTTTTTAGATTAAAAAGCAGGCATTCCATTAAGAGATGGGTTTCCAATTAAATTTTACTTTTGGTATATCAAAAGTTATATTATGCTTATGTTGTATTTCTTATGTACTAATCAGTATTTGGAAAGTAACTCAATACAAAATATACTTTTTAAACAATGTGTTATAGACTACCAATTTTTAAGCATCAAATTGAAATATAAATACATATTTTTGCAAATAATTATGATACATTGTTGAAATAGTTTCAACATAAAAAATACACTATATGGTGAAAACTATACAGTGGAAGTAAAATAAAAATTTAATTTTAAGGAACAAAGGGACAAATGTAAAATATGTGAATGTTAAAGAATGTGTTTTTGTATTTTATAATTTATGCTGTCAGGTATCAAAGCGTAATGTATTTATATTCCATTGAATATTTAAATATGTGATATAACAATTTATTTTAAATTAACTATATTTACAATATATCCCTAAATGCATTCTCAACCACTATGTAACTTTATGATAAAAACCGTAGATGTCAGCCTGAAAATGCATGAGAAGATACATAGGGTTTTTCCCCCCAGTGATTATTTTTGAGAGTACATACAAATTTCACAACCACTGTTGTCAAAAAACAAACAAACAACAACAACAACAAAAACCCACCACTAACAACAACAAAAATACGCCACTATTTAAAGTCGACCCTGATGAGCTGGATGAGGGTGGGAAGAATATAATATGGTGAGAAAAAATGTGTACATTGTCATTAGAAGACCTGAAGTGAGAGAAGCTGAAAACCTGAATCTAGTTACTGACCAACCAACAAAATCCTATCAGTCCATTCTACATTGACCTGTGTTGTTTAGGAGGTGTGAAGAAGGTATTTCCTATTTGACCAAAGGTCTTCAAAAAACCATAGATAGCCATAAACAGAAACAAGCAATGTCAACTAGACCTATGCTGACAGAGCTAGGGGAGGAGTGGAGCAAAGGAACAGGTAAAAATATACCAGCCACATGGCATGATGGGATTAATGAAGTGTGGAGGGACAGGGGGAAGAGAAACAGGAATATCCAGACACAGAGAAATCAGAGCTATTTGGCCCTAAAAATAGGGCCGGAGATTCTACTAAAGCACAATTTGGTGCTTTTGCTGATATACCTAGGATCCGAAACCTGGGCCTTGTGAGGCCATCCATATTTTATCTTGTGCCTAAATTGAGGCCACCTGTTCTTCATTCTCAGAGTCTCCTGATACATAAATTCTGGGGATGGAGACCATTGTATGGTGAATCATAGGGATAGTCTAGTTCCTGTCATAAAAAGGAAAGCAGTTGCCTCATAGGTAGTTTTCTAATGTAATTTATTATTTAAACAAGGACAATTTGAGAGGAAAAGGGATTGCTATTAATAATGATGCTGAGGAAAATAAGTGTAAACCATGACTATCTGGAGCAAACCAAAAAATATGCTCACCTTAATCAAAGGCATGTTCTTAGAATGATCTTCTTTTATTGGGAGAGATGTTCCCTGCCTAATCCACCAAAACAGAGCTTTGTATTATTTCATTTCAAACATCATTAAATGTCAACCTTTACTGTTAACTATTTTCTAGGCTTTTTGCCAGGACTTTTAAGAGGAAAAAGAATTGTATGATCTCTGTTCTCAAGCTTATTATATCTGTTAGAGATGACATACATTTGTGCACTTACAGAGACACATGTGCATTGATAAGATGTGAGATGGGAAGAGTTAGGGATATCTCATGTGATTCAGATTCAACCTGTGTCAACACTTTGAATACCTTGTTTCTATTCTTCCTCAAAATGCCTGGTGTAGAGCGTTGTCTATAGTAGAACCATCATCAGAGTTTATGAACTGGTTCAAAGTCCCTGCCTCCTTGGAGTGATTCAGAGCAATTCTCTCTTGCAGGAAAACAGGGTGGCAATTCCCTGTCGGATTGACTTGGTCTTGACACTATAGATGATGGGGTTGAGCACAGGAGGCACAAAGAGGTAGATGCTAGACATGAGTGTGTGGACCAGGGGTGAGGCATGTTTAGCCGCGCGATGCATCACAGACACACCAATCATCGGCACATAGTACACAAGCACTGCACAGATGTGTGACACACATGTGTTGAGAGCCTTCCGACGTCCCTCCCCAGAAGCAATGCCCAGCACTGTATAAAGAATCAGTATGTAAGAGACCACAATGAGCAGTGAGTCTAGCCCAAAAGTGGCCAGGACAATGGCCAAGCCCAGGATGCTATTGAACTTCGTATCAGCACATGGCAGCTGGATCAGGTCTGAGTGGAGGCAGTAGGAGTGGGAGAGGATGTTAGTGTGGCAATAGGGCAGTTGCTTCAAAAGGATTGGAAGGGGAGCCATGAGTATCACACTCTTCAGTGTAATGCCCAGACCCATGCAGATGATGCGGGGCTGGGTCAGTATGGCTGTATAACGCAGTGGGTTGTAGATGGCTACAAAGCGGTCATAACTCATGGCCAAGAGGACCCCTGACTCCATGCAGGAGAAAGTGTGAATGAAGAACATCTGAGACAGGCAGCCATCAAAGTCAACCTGGCGGGCGTCAAACCAAAGAATTCCCATGACAGTGGGCAGTGTAGACACAGAAACACCCACCTCAGTCACAGCCAACATGGAGAGAAACAGGTACATGGGCTCATGTAGGGCAGAATCTACCTGCACTGCTGCCATGATTAGGCTGTTGCCCACAATGGCCACAATATACATGATGAAGAAGGGGATGGAAAGCCAGCCATGGTGGGGCTCCAATCCTGGGATTCCAGTCAGAAAGACGGACAGGAGATCAATACTTTCATTGTTCTTGGCTCCCATATCACCAATAGCAGAGATCAGTCTTCAGCTGTCATTTGAAAAACAGAACAAAGTTAGTTCCCACCTATAGGGTCATCTGCCTCAGCAGTCCACCTCTAAGTGTGAAGGAGGGAGGTGCAAAGAGGTGGGGGAAAGCTGAAGTCATTTACATTATTCTAAGTAAAAATATAACAGACATTTTCTTCCCACCTCCTCTTTCCCCTAACAGCAAGAATCCTAGAAAATGTTTTAGACTGAAAAATCTTAAGTTTCTTATGGAAACTTAAAAATTAAGAGCAGAAACACAGGAATAAATCAGAACTGGATCAAAATCCACACTCAGCCAGTTACTAAATATGTAATGTGGACATTGCATTTATACTCTAACCCAAGCTTGTGGTTTTTTTTTTTAACTTGTAAAGTGGAGATAATAATAACACTATTCTCTTGTTTTGATATAAGATGAAAGTGAGAAAATTAACATCATATGTTCAGTGTTTTAGAGCTCCACAATGGACTTTGGCAAACCTTAGTTTGAAGCCCAGTTTACAGTTTATTCTCAGTGTGACCTTGAGCAGCTAACTTAACCTTCCCATGGCTCAGTGTGTCCATTTGTAAACTAAGGGAAACATTAAGACAAAAAGAGTAATAGTAAGTAATGTACTAAAAAACTAAGCATCAATTTCTACAGAGCCTAGGTTATAGTTTAGATCCACAAATTCTTCCTGTACTTATGTTTCTGTTTCACTATGGGGAAGAGAGTAAAACCAAGGCAGATCTAGGGGGAGTCATAAAAAAGAATTGAGTTGTAGCTCTGCCAATGTGAGTCTGAGAAAACAGGAACCTCTGGAGAAATGGCAGTCTCTGTGTGTCCGACTTCACTCTGGGTTCACTCTGGAGTTGGCGGGTGCGGGTGGGCACATGTTTTGAATGAAAGTGAGACATTGGTTTTAGAAAGTTGAAAAATAGAAAAATATGAATAAGGATGATAAAGGATATGGACATTTCTTGAAAATTATACTAATACACAAGTGAGCTCTGTGTTTAAAAACAGAATTCAGAGAGGCTGTTAAATAAAGAGGCAGTGGCTTTAAAATAGCAGATTTGATCTAGAGTCCATGAAGAGAGCAAAGACACAGAGATAAAGGTCTCAATTAGTGGCCAAGAGATCAGAATAAAATAGTTAAACCCCAACCAGAAGGTGAAAATAATATATAATATAATACAATACAGTAAAATGTGGTATCATGTAATATCATGTAGTGAAATATAATAAATTAAATTTATAAACTAAATTTTAAAAATATGAAATAGAAAGGTAAAGTCATAATTAGTATAAAATTCGAATTATGTCCAATCATCAAATTGTTCTTTAGCCCAACTTACTTGAACATAGGATTCACTGATTTGTTATCAATTCTTTATCCTGCAGTTAAACAATGTTGATCTGAAATGGTCCATATAGCTAAAGAATTTAATGGAACTGCTCTCCGAGAATGGAGAAACAGGAGAATATACAGTTAAGGGAATACAAAGAGCTATGACTATACAACACATGTACAACATAATAGTGAGATGGTCCCAGAACCTGCATTCTCTTAGTATTCACTTTCCAGCCCTTTCTTTATGCACCTTTCTTCAATTTCCCTACAGAAATTCCAAGATTAACAACTTCCTGAAAAGTGAAATATACTTGCTTGTGCCTTTTGTTTATTAGTGTCCCTTGCTTCTGCCATGTAGATCAGTAGTTCTCAATCTTGGCAACACATAGTAATCACCTATCAAGTTAAAATCTCACTGCCCAGGTTACACTCCACACCGATTAAATTAGAATCTTTGGATTTGGTATCTAATTATCAATATGTTTTAAAGTTCCCAATGTGAACCCAAAGTTGAGAACCAGTCATTTGGCTCATTTGGTGACATTTCAGTCACTCTCCAGTGACAGTATCTATCTATCTATCTATCTATCTATCTATCTATCTATCTATCTATCTATCTATATCTATATCTATATCTAGATATATAGATATATAGATATATAGATATATAGATATATAGATATATAGATATATAAAAGCCCAGCAACCGGTATGGCAGAATGACCAGAACGACCAGAACGACCAGTGGCTCTGATGTGCACTGCGGCAGCCAACCGGCCTGATCTGGGCCCTGATTACCCCTCCCCGAGCTGGCCCGGCCTCCGATTGGACCCTAACACCTTTGTTGTGAGCCAAATTAATAAATGCCCACTGATTTGATTAGTGAGTCAACATTCAGGCTGAGTCACCTACTGACTCAGTAAACCTGGTAGGAGGAAGGGGCAGGGGAAGGAGGCAGTAACAGACACAGCAGCTCAAAGACAGAAGCCCTAAACGTCTAAGTGAGGTTACCATGCCCAAATCAAAAGCGCATGAATGAAGTTAAGGAGTGACAGGAAAACCCAGGTTCAGTTTCAGAAAGTAAAGGTCAAATTAATAGAATCATACCAACCGCAGAGGGAGCTGCCCTCCCCACAGCCACGCCTGCTCCCGATTGGCCTCCAATACCCCAGTAGGGGGTGGGGCAGACCAGCCAACCTCCCAAGGTCCCTCCCCACTACTGGCCCAGCCTGATGGGCTCCCATTGGGGTGGCCATACCCCACCCATGCACAAATTCGTGCACTGGGCCTGTAGTTTTAGATAAAAAAGTAACTTGCAAGTACTCCCTAAGTCTTTTTTTCTTGTTTTGCAGATAGCCTACCTACCCTACTCCTGACCTGCAGTTTAAACATTCTTCTGTGTTTCATTAATTGCTAGATTCTTAGCATCTATGACTTCATACTATTTTATACAGATGTTTTCTATTATGTTAGAGTTTTATTTATATCTCTTTTCTCATTGCCATAGTTTGGGCTTGTTTAGGGATAGACTTGTCCTTAGTTCATTCTTGTCTCCCCAATATTTCATGATTCTAACACAAAGACATGCTCAAGAGATCAGGAATTAATAAAAGTATGAACATACTGCTCATAGCCATAAACATGCAGTTCTGGATTCCATACTCCAGATCAGAGTTAAACCAACTGAGAAACATTCAAAGGCAAAGGGTATCAAGTCACTTAAAGAGAGACGTTAAGGCTCTTTCTTCCCCCACGTTCCCTGTACAAAATGCCCAGTGATGCCTTAGAAACTGTGTCTGGTATAGAGCAGGAACTGCCACCGCCTCAGGCTGGGACAGGGTCAAGAACAGAATCTGACAATCATGCACCAGTACCAGAGCTCGAGGAACAAGATTCCACACAGGCAACCACACAACAAGCCCAGCTGCCAGCAACAGCCGAAATCAATGAAGAACCAGTCAGTAAAGCAATATGGAGCTGAGTAAAAAGAAGGTTCAAAAGGCTGTGTCCAAACTAGATCTTCTACAGGTTACAGAGGTTACTAGCTCACTATCCAGACATCTAAGAACGTCCACTTTGTCCTCACAAAACCAGAGGTCTACAAGAGCCCAGCTGCAGTTACCTACATAGTGTTGGGGGAAGCCAAGTTCGAGAATTTATTTCAGCAAGCACAGGTAGCAGCTGATGATACAGTCAAAGTTCAAGGTGAATCTGCCTCCAACATTCCAGAAAACACACAGACTCCAACTATACAGAGGAGAGTAGAGAAGAGGCTGATGAAACAGGTTGGAAGTTAAAGGCATAGAACTGGTCATGTCACAGGCAAATGTGTTGAGAGCAGAGGCAGTCTGTACCCTGAAGAACAACAGTAACAATGTTTGTTGTAAATACCATTATGGGATTAACAGTGTAACCATCTAAAAAATGAGAACCTTTTTTTCTTTTTTGGGGTGTTTCTAAAGAGTAATGGCAGCTTGGTTTGAAATTTATACTGTTTCTATTATGGCTTCTTGTGTGATGAGATAAAAAAGAGCGCTCAAGGAACCAATGATACCTTGCTTTGAGAAAAGGATACCATAGAAGAGATGGAGATGGGGTAGGTGCAAAACGTAGTGGGTGATAGATAGAAATCACAGGGTGATAGTCTGGGGCTCAGGTAGGGAAGATTTTTCTGAGTTAAACCTGCACAGGAGATAATATGTTCTGGTCAGTGGAGATTTTCAAACAAAGACTAAAAACTCCTGGACAGCAATGTTTAATTGAGATTAAAGGCCCTTTCAACTCTGCTTCTGCCCTCAGGCCTGATGTTCCAGACTGTCAAGGTCTCTCTTATTCTGTGACACTGAGAATATCATGGCTAGGAATCTGTGTGGCCAAAACAGAGGCAAGTGCCTTCCACCTTTAAAACAGTCCCTGGAAGCCCTGTCTGAAAGTGTTTTGGAGGTTACAAGGGCATTTTCATGAATAGTATTCTTTTCATAGAAAACCTGCATGAAAATAAAATTTGGGGATTTTTCTATCTCCATCATGGGTTAAATAAATCATAGCTAAGATACAAACACTCACATATACATCAATAGAAATTCACTCAAATGTACTGAGACATGAATGAGAATGAAAAAACCACATAGAGGCACAAGCAGAATTGTAGACAGTAGCACACTTTTGTGCATATACTTAGAAGACACAATTGGTTTAAATTCACCTGAGAAAGCTTTGAGAAGTGTCAGTTGGATTGGAAGAGCTCACAGGGGCTCCAGAATGGGCCTCTGGCAGGCACTAGCCAAAAGAAGAGGCAAACTTTATATTTTTGAATGACAGCTCCCAGAGGTCAGTGCCTCCAGGGTCCTGTTTTGCCTGAATGTGATGCTGTGCTGGTGATGGGAAAAGGAAGATTAAATCTCACCTTGGGAGCAGGAAGGAAAGAAAAAAAGCATGTCCCCTGGAGATAATTCTCTCTCTACACAGAGAAAATCAAATTCCAACTCCTTCCTTATGATGAAGAATAGGATGGAGACAAATTCCTCCAAACTCCATAGCAACATCCCCTTCTAATTGGAATTATCCAGTCTCAAAACTGGAACTCTGAGCACAGAACCCAGAGTTTATTTTTCTGAATTCTGGGCTTAAAATCTATATTCTATGAAGAACCTAAAGCTTATAGCCTGGTGGGAAAATTGCAAGACTCAGAGACCAGAGAGTAAAGTTTAAAGCCCAGATCCAGGACTAGGATTTAATCAAGAGAGGACATAACGGTGGCTGCCTTTACTCAATATCATTACTGTTCCCTATTTGATTCCCACTCAACCTTCCACCAAATTGCACAAGATTTAAGTGTCCTCCAGAAGAAATATCCCAGGGCAGTGAAAGACCATGGGGATCAAAGTCACATAGAGGTAGATTTGAGTTCTAGCTTTGCCATCTACCAACTTTATGATTACAGATTAGCATTTTTTCAAACTGGAATCTGATCTGTAGAGAGGATTGTATTTATATACAGAGGACAGAGATTCAAATGGGGGGTAAAAAGCAATATTTTTAATGTAATTGTACCATACATAAGTTTTTCTAGAGGCCCCAATTTCAGATCCCCCAAATAATTACTTTCCCGAGTACCTCGTCTTCGCATTTCATTTTACCGCTTCCTTATTTTCAGCTTTAAATATAGTAAGGGTGTATTGAGAGAAGGAATGGCAGTAGAATGAGAGTTCTTTTGCTTTTATATTAGGTTGTGGAATGTATCCAGGGAAGCAAACAGAAGATGGGCATGAGTAATATTTTTCCTTCCCTTTATGGAACTTTGAAATATCTCAAAGAGGCAGTTTGAGAACTCTATTTTTCATTATTTATAGAGTGGCTGTGGAGTAGCTAGATGACTCATCAAATTTTCTGGGTTAGCTATTTCTGTGCTATATCTGCACCAACTGGTGGAGATAATAGGCTATGAGTTTGCGTTTTCCTTCACCACCAACAGCAAATACCTAGAAGTCAGTTTCTCCAAGCTTTACAAACCATTCACAATCTGACTTAGAAACTCTCTCAAGATCTCATTTCCCAAGCTTTGCCATGGAAATCTCTCTGTATAAACAAAGCTGCTTGAAATTGTCCTAAATATTCTAGCCTGATATTGTAGGTTAAAGGTTCTCAACCTTTAATGAAAATCTAAGTTACTAGGAGAAGTTCTTAAGCAAATTGCTGGACTTCGCTCCCTAGAATTTATAGTTCAGGATATATGAGGAAGGGCCTGAGAATGTGATACATAACAATTTCCCAAGTGATGCTGATATTGCTAGTCTGGGAATCACACTTCGAGAACCACTTTTTCAAACTCTTGTTACTCATGAGTCTTGTTATTATTGTTATGCATCAGATCAGCATTACCTGAGTCATGTTAGAAAAGAGAATCACTGTGCCTCTCAAGTTTTAATCATCCAGGAGTCTTATTCAATGCCACTTGAAATCAGTAGATCTTGTATGAGGTCTAATATTCTGCTTCTCTAACAGGCTGCCAGATACATGAAGGCTATTGTTTATCGGGTCACACTTGGACTAGCAAGGTTCTATAATTTCTTCCCTAAGTATTTTTTCCTGTATTTATGTCAAACATTATTACCTTCCCTTCCTCCTTCTACTCTGTACAAAGTACTCTAACCACTCTCATCTTTTACAAGCCCCTTCACAGAAACAGAACAAAATTTATCCTGCTCTCTACAAACCAAATGGGCTCTCTCTGTCACATGAAGGACCGAGCTTACATAATTTTTGTTTGTCTCCAGTGTTTATCATTTCCCTCATTCTGGGTGAAAACAGAGTTATTTGTGTTCAAGCTTATTTGGACTGTACAACTTTCATTATTTCCACACATCAAACATTTTTTCAGGGCATCTTTACTCTTACTTTATGTTTTTCCCTTAATATGTCTACCTCTTACTTAGCAATATGTCCTACTCACCATTCTAAATTCTTTAACAGCTAGCACAGGGTTTTTCACATAGTAAATATTCAATACACATGTATGTCATTTTATTGAGTCAAATGTTCCTTTATTGGTTCTATATTCACAACTGTCAAGATTCTGGTTCTTCTCCTTGCTTTAAGCATTTCTTAAGTTGGCAAACAAGTCCCAGTTCTTTCTGCAAAGGAGTTCTCTCAGGGTCCGCAGCCTTCCTCCGCTCTAGGATTTATAACAGGCTTTGAGGATCCCTCTGCGTATCTCCTTTGTCTTCACACTGTAGATGATGGGGTTGAGCATGGGGGGTACAAATAGGTAGACATTGGACATCATGACATGAACAACTGGTGGGGCACTTTTCCAGAAGCGGTGGATCATGGAGACAGCAATTATGGGCACATAGAAAGCCAGCACTGCACAGGTGTGTGATATGCAGGTGTTGAGTGCCTTGAGCCGCTGCTCCCGGGATGCAATGGCCAGCACAGCTCTCAGAATCAATGCATAGGACAGCAGGATGAAAGTTGAGTCTATGCCATAGGTGAAAATGACCACAAAGAGCCCATAGATGTTGTTAACATGGACATCTCCACATGCCACTTTCATGAGATCTGGATGGAGGCAGTATGAATGATGTAAAACATTGCCCTTGCAGAAGGGAAGTCGTTTCACCAGGAAGGGGAAAGGCAAGAGAGTAATGAAGCTCTTGGCAAGGATGCCCAGGCCCATAGCCAAGATGCAGCTGTTGGTGAGTACAGTGGCATAATGTAGTGGGTCACAAATAGCCACAAAACGATCAAAGCTCATTGCCAGGAGTATGCCCGATTCCATAAAAGAGAAAGTGTGGATGAAGAACATCTGAACCAAGCAGGCATCAAAACCAACATGGTGGTAATTGAAGCAGAAGGTAGCAAGCACAGTTGGGAGTGTAGAGAAAGACACCCCCAGATCATTGAGAGAGAGCATAGAGAGGAAGTAGTACATAGGCTGGTGCAGAGAAGGCTCCCGAACCACCAGAGCAAGGATGCTGAGGTTGCCTGCAATGGAGATCAGGTACAGGATGCAGAAAACCAGGGCAACCCATGCTTGGCCTGTCTGCATCCCAGGAATACCTGTCAGCTGGAGTGTATCTGGCTGGAATGGGGTGCCATTGAGACCCAACATGGCAGGCAGTTGTGAGAATATAGATAGGAATGAGCCCAAGAGGGTGTTTTGAGGAGTTCTTCACTTTCTTTCAGACATCCTGTCTCCAACACAAAAGGTCAGAGATTAAAAGTGTTTGTCGCTGTTCCTGCTTCCCCTATTAGCTACGAGCTCTTTAAGGATAGAAACTGGGTTCTACTCATTTCTATATCACCAGTGCCCAGTACCCTGTCTAGGCCATAATAGAAACTCTGTGAAGGTGTGATGATCAAATGAGTGCCCATATCATGGTAAGGCAACAAGGTAGGAGATATGATGAAAAAGGTCCTAATTTTCACCTTTACTTCCCCATCTTACCTCAGAAGCCACATTTGGGAGTTTGGGGTGGGGGGGAGGGGTGATTAGAGGTTAACATAGACAGGGAAAGAGAAACATTACTCACACTTTTGGAAGTCCTTTGGTGGATACTGTAGATGAAGCTTCTACAGTTGTACAATTGCAGTTTTAATAACCTTTACTCAGATTTCACCTCAGCCTCCCAATCCTTCTCCATCAGCCTACCCCTGAATAGGTTGACACCAAAAACTGCTCCCCATTCGAGAATCTTAAATTCCATTTTTTTAAACATTCTGACCACATCCTTCTATCTTCCCGCCCTCTTACCTTCTTGTTGCCATGCACTTGCTCTCAGGGTCTTAATAATTCTTCCTTTTTTTCCTGGTCTGTTTGTCTTTTAGCACTTTCTTCCTCATTTTTTCCTGACCTACTCTCCCGCTAGAGCTGGTATCTTCATCTCCTCTTTGCTTCTCTTTCACATTCACACAGCAAACCCCAACTTTCATAAATTCTATAATCAAACTGGATGTGCAGCTGGATAAAACCAACAAAGCAAGCGTTTTGTTGGGGGGGAAAAACTCTGATTATTTACCACTGCCTAAATTTTAAACTTATTTACATCTTTATCCATTCTTTTCCCCTGGTTCCTGAGAAAGAGATACCCCTCCTTCTCCAAGGTTAGCACTCCACCTTCAGGATTCCATTTCCTGCATTCTTCTTCAAAGACCTTTTCCATTAGTCCATTGTATGCATCGGCCTCTCCCTTTAGGTCCCTTTCCCTTAAGGCAAAAAGCATGTGCAAGACCATCCCATCATAAAAACAAAAGCTTCCCTTTCTGGCTGCCATTCTATTACCCTTACTCAATTCTTAGCCAAGCTTCTTGAAACACTGTCTCTCCAGACCCGAAGGAAGGGAAGCTTGTTTATGTTTCCATTTCTCCAATTTTATTTTGAAATCCTCACTGCTCAGTGTGTTATAGTGAGGCTTCCACATTGCATCTTCCCAACCGAAACCAATTTCTCTATGGTCACCACTGATCACCTTGTTACTAAATCTAATAATAAACATTCTCAATACTCATCCATTTGGCCTTTCTACCCGGCTTAACTCTGTTGATAACTCACCTTTTTAGAACTGCCTTCTTACTTTGGAGGCACCATTTCTTCCCATTTTTCTCCTACATTGACATCTCCTTCTCTACCTTCTTTACCGAATCCTATTTCTCTGTTGTTGTCCTTCAACAGCATCAGATTAACTCCAGGAAAAGTAAGTAATATTTAGAACTGTGCAAACAGAGAAACCATATCATAAAGAACTTTTTCTCAGCCTTTGTCCAAATTATCTCTGTAACTGTATTTCCATGGTACTAGGTACCTCATAGCTAAAGCTCTATTCTGGAAGTTAGCATAATGGTTCTCTTATTCCTTTAACTTTTCCTGGAATTTTCATTCTCTCTTAGTAAGTACAGTGAAAGTAGATGGCTACAAAAGCTTGGATAATGCCCAGATATCATTCATAATCCTGAAAGTATGAGCCATGGAAAGGAATTTGTCTATTTGTTTTTTCTCCTTTCCAAATGAAAATTTAAATGAACTCATTAATCAGTAGGATTTATTTTCTGTACTCCACCTCTAAACCTCTCTCTTCCTCCCAAGCCAGGTTTAAAGGCAATGTTCCAAGAATCTTCTTATATCCAGCCTATCCAGATCTACTTCTTTTTATAATCTTCACTCTAAGATTATCTTTAGGTTCTGAAGAAATGTAAGGCACTCAGAGCATAAGCAGATACTAAGGACTCTCCTACAAGATAAATTTACCCCCACTAGCCTTAATCCATGATGTGCAAATTTAAGTATTCCCGAAGGTCATACTTCATCCATGCTCCAGATTTCCCTCAGTATGGAAAGCAACTTTGAAAACTTCTTCCCCCAAAGAGAACATCCTTCACCATTTTTTATTTGCTTTGACTGTGGGGGTGTCAGTTAAGGCTTCCTAAATGTAACTAATTCTAGGATGAAACATTAAGATGATGGAGACAAACACAAACAATGCCCTTCTTTTATACAGCATGTACATGAGCATGCACACACACAAATGGTCACACAAAGGTACTAGCAAATATACACACTCAGGTTTTTACAGGTATTATCTCACATCAAATAGAGAGAAATTATTGTGCTCTTCCTTGGTCACACATAATACTAGCACAACCACAGAACTTAAGAAGAGTAGTACTTACTCATCAGTGTTATACACTGTGTTTCAGTTATCTTTGTTTATAGCAATCTGAACTCATACTTATAAACATACACACAAACATACACACACACTGCCAAAAATGCACAGTATTAACAGACCCACAGTAATACTCCACCAATTATATTCCCATGATCTACTCACTACTGAAAATGCAGTTCAGATTGAAGATCACATTGTTGAATGACTTCAGTTCATTTGGTTCTGTGATTTTTTTCTCTAGCTGCACACCCAAGACTTAGATAAGTGAGGGTATTTTTTAGGAGGAAATCTAAAATACCCTCAAAACAAAATCTAGATCTAATGAATCAGCCCTTTCATAAGGTTATGTGATTTAGTATTAGAATTTTGATTCAGATGGTTACCTGGCATCAGTGTCTGTAATCATCTTTGAAAGAAACAGATTTGTCTCATGTTTGGAGGAGAAATTTGAGGGTCAGACTGCAAAATAAGAGTTTTCAAGTTTGGGATAGTTTTAGGTAAGAGGCCCAAGAGGGCAGTCTGAGGGAAGGGCACTCACTGGATGGCAGAAGTTTCTTTTCTCTGTAGTTGGATGTACTGCACTGTGGGCCTACCAGGTAGAGTGGCATCAGCTTACTCACTGAAGGACTCATAAATTTATGAATACCTCAAGAGTCCCTAGGATTTGTTTGTGATTGGAGGAGGAGAGTGGAAACTATGGAGAGGGTGGGATCAATCAGTATTGTTGGGCCATAGGAGAATTGGTCCTAGAAGAATACCTTTCTTGGCTCCATTAATCCCTGATGTCATCATCTATATTCATTACTGTGTTAAGCCTCCCTTGATCAGGGAATGCAAACGCTTCTATGCACATAAACATAACTCCTAATTGACATTCTGACAACCCCAAAGATACTCCTTTAGACATATTCAGCTATTTATTTTTTTGCTAACATTGGCTCTTTCAGATCCATATACATACAATCAGATAAATGTAAATAAGCCCATACAACTGCCCAATAGCTAAGTCATAATCACATATCTTGATACATCAAACACATACTATAATCTGTACATTCTTATATTGATGAAAGACACTGATCTACGTTATAGAGATAATTTTAGAAATAGTTAGAGATTCATCCACATATCTGAAAAAGGAATCAGGTATGTTTCAAATATACAACCATGCTCTCATATCCAAAAGTATATTTTTTAAACACATGCCCATATTCTCATTAATAAATCAACAAAATGTCCACAAATTCATATCCCTACATCTCCTCATAGATTCATATATGGAATTTAAATCCATTGTATTTTTTTGTAAAAATGCATGTTAGCATCTATATAACATGCTTCTTCTGCAAGCATTCTATTTATTCCTCCACTCATAAATTTTACAAACTTAGTTCATTTCATCTAAGACCAAACAAAAGAATAGAAGAAAAACACATTTTTGAGCATGATTGCACTTCAAGTATTATTCTCAGCACTGATGTTACACAGAGGAATAACGACCCAGCATCTAGTCCTAGCTGGTTTGGCTCAGTGGATAGAGTTCGGCCTGCGGACTGAAGGGTCCTGGGTTTGATTCCAGTCAAGGACACATGCCCGGGTTGCAGGCTCGACGTGCAGTCGGGAGTGTGCAGGAGGCAGCCAATCAATGATTCTCTCTCATTGATGTTTCTATCTCTTTTTTTTTAATTTTTTTTATATATTTTATTGATTTTTTACAGAGAGGAAGGGAGAGGGATAGAGAGTTAGAAACATCGATGAGAGAGAAACATCGATCAGCTGCCTCCTGCACATCTCCTACTGGGGATATGCCCGCAACCCAGGTACATGCCCTTGACCGGAATCGAACCTGGGACCTTTCAGCCTTTCAGTCCGCAGGCCGACGCTCTATCCACTGAGCCAAACCGGTTTCGGCTGATGTTTCTATCTCTTTCTCCCTCTCCTGTCCTCTCTCTGAAATCAATTAAAATACATACATACATACATACATACATACATACATATATACATACATACATAAGTAAACCCAGCACCTATTCTTTTTTAAATATATTTTTATTGATTTCAGAGAGTAAGGGAGAGGGAGAGGGAAATAGAAACATTAATGATAAAAGAGAATCATTGATCCACTGCCTAGGGCAGTAATGGCGAACCTTTTGAGCTTGGCGTGTCAGCATTTTGAAAAACCCTAACTTAACTCTGGTGCCGTGTCACATATAGAAATTTTTTTATATTTGCAACCATAGTAAAACAAAGATTTATATTTTTGATATTTGTTTTATATATTTAAATGCCATTTAACAAAGAAAAATCAACCAAAAAAATGAGTTCACGTGTCACCTCTGACACGCATGTCATAGGTTCGCCATCACTGGCCTAGGGTCAAGCCCGCAACCCAGGCATGTGCCCTAACCGGGAATGGAGCCACCACTTCGAGGTTCATAGATGGACATTCAACCACTGAGACACACCAGTCTGGCCCAGCACTTATTCTTGTAAGGAAGATAAATATTAAAAAAAAAAAAGCTACTCAACAGTCCAGACACCCTCTAGAGGCAAATATGCCTCCAGATGCTACTCAGAAATATGGCATAAACTTATTTCACAACAAAGCCAATGCTTTAGTATGAACTTATCTAATGTGCATGAACAATCTGTACATTATATGTTTGAAATAAATAAAATAACAATATGGAAAATTAAATTTCAATTAATTATATGAATGCTGAAATATTTAATATAAAGTGTATTGATGTTGTAACTTAATTTTGAAACACATTGATAAAGTAAATGGATTGATGGATGAATAGAGGGATGGACACATGGGTAGATATATGATAAAGATAACATAATAAGAATCATTAATAGCATGTAAGTTGTGGGTTTATTGGTGTTTATTGTAAAATTCTCATCAATTTTCTGTGTGTTTAAAAATGTTCATGATAAAATGTTGGAATATTTTAAAAATTTGTTATAAAAATATAGTTGGCATGAAATATTACGTTACTTTCAGGTGTAAAAGATAGTGATTCAACATTTATATACTTTATAATGTGATCACCACACTAAATTTAGTTAATTTTTGTGAAGAAAAGAAAAACACAAACAAACAGATGGAGTAGGACATGAACCATTCTTCTAAAAGCACAAAGCATGTTCAAAAGATGAAATTCAACCAAATGCAAATTATCTCAGGGCCTAGTTTAAAACAACCCTGAACATCTTTTGTATGAACTCAGTACAAGTTATGATATGCATTTCATGTATTTGTCGTAATTGATATCTTATCCTGTGGTTAAAGACAAGATTCAAACTTCTCAGCTGCATCTTTTTGTGTTTTTTTTTCCCCCAAAGCTAACTGCTTATGATTAAGAAAAAGGCACTCATGTCAATATCTGTGCCCCATCTTAGGGCCATGTGGTTCTTCCCCCAGACTATTCTCTCTCCATTGGAAGCTACAGAACCACGCAGAGTCAACTCTAATAGAGTGTGATCAATGCTTTCATGGCAGAAATGGACAATGTTACTAAAAGAGAGTCATCAATTCTATTTGAGTGGCTAAGATTTTAGGAATAAAGGTAGTTTTTGATGGTGTGACAATCTTGAAGAAGTTCCCCCCAAAATCCGGCTATCTCATTGTGTGAGAGATCATTTTACACAACTGGATTTCTACTCCTCAGAAATCAAGTTCAATGACTCTCATTCTCATCTTTCATAGACTACAGTGAGTTACACCTTACGTGGTGCTGGCTACGAAGACCATGGAAGATTACTTATTTTACAATGCTAGTGATGCATGAAGGCCGAGGTGAGTGGATAAATTATGCTTCCATTCTGTACCAAGAATATGCCTGAATAAGATCCACTCCTACTCTTCTGCAACTATTCTGCATATCACAGGAGCCAAAGTAGTTCTTGAAGGATATCCCAATCTCCAGTCAGTGGACTTCCAGACAGGTTCAGCTGTTGGGAAGCATTGGCAGACAGAGGATATGTCACTCTCTCCACTTTCCCACCTAAAGCAGGGTCTCTGGCATGGTTTGCATCTCATCCATGGTCCCAGCTTCTACTGGCTGAGATCACCTTGGATCCAGCTCCAGCAACACAACCTTTGGCTCTCCAGCCTAGAGGTGGTGGTGGCTTTCTGCTGTTGCAAATCTCTATTAGCATCTGATTATCAGTTTTTTAGCTCTTTTGATATCCTGTAAAGAATTCCCAGGATTAAGTTCGTTGTTTCATTGTGTTGGTTATTATATTATCTTCTCTGGGTCTCAATCCCACCTTTTATATTATTAATTGTGATACTGGGGCTGGGCCTCTGAAAACTGTATTTCTCCGTTGCCAAAGACCTCCAACAATCTGCAAAGAGGGCAGAGTAGCAGGAGGCTCTAGGAAGCCAAGGCAGGAAGGAGGACTTGCTTTCTGTTGCTGTCAGTGTTACCCAGTAAAACTTCTTCACCCAACAACCAGTGGTTAATTCCAGTGGCATCAATTGGGTCCAGCTTTTCAACACTCCAGGAAACAGTCTTCCCATGATCTCCTAAAGACCGTAGGACAAGCCAGAGAAATCCTCAAGTCCTCCCATCTCAGAGGTGTAAGTCTCACTCATTCACAGCCTACTGTATTTTATAAGGTCTGTAATGGGGAAATATCAAGGACCCAGAGTCTTACAACAAAGCTCAAGTGATTAGGGAAGGATTACATAGCAAAGGAAGCTCATAATGAATATTAAACCAGGATTCACCAGAAAGAGTGTGTTTTTTTAATCAATTTCTTCGATTATAGTTTACATGTAATATTATTTTGTATTAATTTTATATGTACAACTTAGTGGTTAGACAATCATACTTTACACAATGTTTTCATCATTTCAAGTACCTACCTGCTACCATATATAGTTATTACAATATTATTGACTATATTCCCTATGCTATACTTTACATCCCCCTCTCCCCCAGTGACTAGTATTTTGTTACTTCCCATTGTTAATTCTTTCACCTTTTTCACCTAGTTCCCCACCACTTTCCCTTCTGGCAACCATCAGTCTGTTCTCTCTCTGTATTAATGAGTCTGTTTCTATTTTGTTTGTCTATTCTGTCCTTTAGATTCTACATACAAGTGAAATCATAAGAAAGAGTTTTAAAAGGCATAATTCTCCACACACAAAAATGATGTAGACGAAATCACAGAAGCACAAAGTCATGAAATAGAGTGTTTGTTTGAGAATCTGCAGGAGGTCCAGAAAGACAAGAATAAATATTGTGAGGCTTGGAGCAAAGAAAGACCATTGGAAAGGAAAATCAAAGGTTTTATACATATTCAGCAGCTGCAAATCTTGAAAAAGGAATGGTTTGAGAACAGAGAACAGGCAAATCCCAAACTGCATAATTGCCCCTCAGGAAAAAATGGCCTCTTGAGAAGAGAAATGCCAATCTGCTAGGAGTTTGGGTTATACTTGTACATGGAACACAAATTTAAAGTCGATTCTTCGTATTTCACAATGGCTAATACATGAAGACAATGGATGCTGTAGTCTTAATGGGCAACCACTAGGAAATTTTCAATAAGTTTTTAGAGAACCAGATGGCTGACTTGTAAACTCCTCCTCCAAATTCAGTAGTTCTCAACCGGGAGTGCTTTTGTCCCTCAGGGGACATTTGGTAATGTCTGGAGGCATTTTTGGTTTTTGGTTGTCATAACTGGGGTGGAGCACCTACTAGGTAAAGACCAGGGGTGTTGGTAAATATCCTATAATGCACAGAACATCACATCACAACTAAAGATCATTTAGCCCAAAATGTTAATCGTGCTGAGATTGTGAAATTCTGCCTTTTTAAATGTTCAACTGAATTATGAATTAGAGAATTTAAATAAAGATCTCTAAAGAGAGCCCTTTGAAAGAACTAAGTCGCCCACCCCACACTCAAGAGAAAGGGAAGGGTGGTACATTTCACTTTACCTTGAGTCAGGAGAGAGGGACCTTAAGAATTCTACTCAGAAAACATATGTCCCTGAAATTTGGGGAGAGTCACAACAGACTCTTGCCTGGAAATCTAAATGGAGAGATAAAAGTTTCCTTGCTGTTCTGATGGCAGGAGTGGATGGGAGACTGTTGCTGTTTTGGTTAGGGCATTGATTGCAGTAGAGGAAGGCTGACCATTTCTGGATGGGCTACATGCTAGAAAGACATGACATGGTGTTGTCTTCGAGCCTGTCCTGAAGAATGCATGAATCTATAAGGAGGATCTGGGTTTTGGATGGAGTCATAAGCAACCATACAGATTCAAGATTTTTTTTAAAGTTTAAATCATGTGGAGAAGTAAACTATGGGGAGATGTTTCTTTGAATGATCTCTGAAAATTCTCAATGCAAGAGTCAGCTTTAAAGAGTTAACATACCTGGTAAACATGATAGCAGCTCACTGAAGCACTAATGAATTATGAAGCTTTCACTTCCCCTTCTCCTTCCTCCATGGAGAGCTCAGAAACCGTGGTTAGCAAGTGAAGGATGGGAGAACAGCAAAGGCTATAAATATGGACACTGGAAAGTTTAACTTACAACCTGAGTTTGGGTATTCTAATTGCTTACCAGAGGATGTTTTATTATCTGAATGTGATTAGAAATCTCAGGGAGCTCAATTTTCAAACAGGAGTAAATAAATAACTAGCCTTATTCAATACATGTAAAAGGAAAAGAAAAGTAAAAATATTTATTTTATGATTATATCTTATTTGTGAGCTTGGTCAAAATATTAAATAACCCTGGAATCTCTCATTATAGTGGCTGGACATCCATCACCAGATGGTGTCTTGCATTGGGTATTGAAGTGGCCTGGCAAATTGCTGAGTTATTTGTCAGCTAAAAGAGCGCATGCTTTATTCTCATAAGTCATTAAGGGCCTCAAGAGACTAAAACCTTCCTGATGCATTTTCAGACACATCAGCATCAGTCCTCTCTCTCCAGAGGCTTACAGTGCGATATAAAAGTGGCAGGCATGGATTCATCTAGAGACAGGGAGAAGGATGGGCTGTTCTGTGGTATCTCTCATCTGACTTTCTCTTGGTGAGTCCTGAAACCCTGCCACAGTGAGCTAGCTGACTCTCCTGAAGTCTGGTCCAAGAAAGGGTTAAATTGGGACAAGGGTAGGAAGGATGAGGGAGAGACTTGGTGGGGGTTATTTCATAGCAGCATCTTAGAGTGATCAGAGCAGGTGGAAAGGTCCTTTGTCTTGGGGTTCTTGTTTGCAAATTGCCACTAGCTGATTTTGTAACTATTTATCTGGCTAGCTCACTTTCCAGAGTCAATTACTTGGGATCAGAGTTTCTATGATTTATTAACATTGTTGCAAGATCAGGGAGGTTAAGAAATCCAGGAGGAAAGTGGTCACAATCTATTATTCTATGATTCAAACTAACAGCTTAGCCAGGACATGAGGTCAAACTGCTCTTGCCTTATAAATTTTGAGATAAAATATGCACAAGTCTCCCAGGAAATTAAAAGAGTAGAATATATCAGCTAGCCGTAAACTTTACATGAACCATAAGAACCTAAGCGTTTCTTTTACTGTGGTCTTTAGAGGAGCCTCTCTCTATACCCCTCCAATCCCATGACTACCTTATTTTGCCTTCTTCCAGCATCCTTTGCAAATCTTCTTAGGCATGCTTTGCTTGACCAAATATTAAAAACTGAAATAAAACACCAGATACATAAAGGTTCTTAGAATATGTTCGTAAAGAAAAACAATTGCCTATAAACAAGAGGCCTCTGAAAGGTGAATCAATTTTCCCAAGCTCATCCACCAGAGCCTGTCGGAGCCAGGGTTAAATCTCAAGCCTCTGGATCCCCAGTCCGGGGCTCGTGCCCCTAAATCACTCTGGTTCCCATGTGACTTCAGTTAAAGGAAAGATTAGGGATTCCAATATATAATCAGTATATTCCAGCTTTGGGAACAATTATTTTTTGTGTCATTTTATCCACATTTATCTGACTTTAGCATTCCCTTTGTTCAAGGGCACCTAAGATATCTCCATTCAAAAATGTGTACTTGTATTTTCTTTTTCAACTTCTCCAACACCTTAATGATGTCTCAAAGATCTCAGCAAGATATCAGAAAATCTTACAGTTCTTTTTTAAATTGAGATTTTTATCACCGACTTGCCATATACCAAGAGGCAAGCTCACTTCAGTGTCTACACCTAGCAAGGATTAAATGAGTGACTGGCTGCAAAGGTCGTTGCAGAGTGTCTAGGAAATAGCATGTTCTCAGTATGTATTTTTTTTTTCTCACTGTGTTTTTTTTCTTCATATGAACCCAAACAAACAAGAAGGTTATTGGTCCAGGTAGCATTTTTGCCATAAATTCTAAAACTTAGGTTTTTATAGCCAGAATGACTCTGGCCTTGCTCTTCACAGGACCCTCCCTGCTTTTATTGAAGCTTACTTCCTTCTCCCTTCTCTTTATATTCCCTTTATTTACATTAGCTCAGTTCTCTTCTTTTTTCTCTGACCACACTATGAGACTCTGTATAAAAAAAAAATGGGAATTGTAGCCAGGTGGGAGAGACAAGAAACAAACAAGGTCAGTCAGTCCTGGCTCCTAAGGAATCGATTCTGGACGGGAGAGAGGCATGCACAGACTGAGCCCCAGGCCCAGAGGAGATGCACTCCATCACACAGAGAAGGGGCCACTGACTTTCTGGGGCTCACAGGGAAAATCCAGAAAGGTGTCCTGGAGGGCTAGCGCTGCATCACATGGCATCTCTGTGGCCTTCAGATGCCAAGGGCTCCCAGGTCCCCCTCCTCCTCCAGCTCCAGCGAAAGGAATCTGAGATCATGCTGTGGCCTTGCATTGTTAGAGGTGGGAGAGGAAAGAGAAGGGGGAGATAGTGGTATGTATTTCTGGGACTCCTCTTCCAAAAGGGGGTGCCTCACAAGCCTGAAGCATGTCTGCCAGGTGAAAATCCTCTAGCCGCTCTATTGTCATCTATAATGAGGAAATGAACATGAAAGGGGTTCAAAAACATTCGAGTGAGGGAAGAATAAAATATATAATCACCTCCAAAGGGAAATGGTTGTGAGTTAGCCTCTAGGAATTGAGTATGTAATATGTATAAGAAAAACTGTGAGTAAAGGCAATATACGATGGGGGAAAAGTGCCTAAATGTGGATGAGTGACTTCACAACAGTGGCAAGTGAAGTCTACAAATACGCAGTTGGAAGTGTTGTGTGAGTGCATGAACCTATGTGTAACCTGAGTGTTATGCATACATAAATGCTACGTATATGTCAGTGTGGAATGAGCAGGGATAGGGCGTGTGCATGTCCAAGAGTATATAGGTCAGGAGGCAGTGTGTGTACATATTTGTATAATGAGAGTAAGATGGCAAGAGATAGAAAGCTGTCAGCAAGTGTTGTAAGAGTATGAACGGGATCCTGTATAAGGCTGGTGTGGAGGGTCATGAGTGTGTCTATGTGAATAATGAACATTTTGAGAGCATATGACTGTGAAAGTCTGTATCTGGAACAATGCCCTTCCATAGGCTGCATGCTAGTGTACCTATAGAATATTGAGGGAAGAATTCACATGTTTTTAAAAAAGATGGACAGCTTTGTGCCTTTGCAGAAACATATGGTTTCTTGGTTGCTGTTTTTGCAGCAACTCTGACAATGAAAAGCTGATGTCCAAGGGCAATCATTTCCTCCACATTCCACTGCCCCTCCCCCTCCCTCTTCCACTCCCTTGGTGACACACATAACTCAAACTAACTCTGGGAGATGCTCTCATTAATCAGTGACACATCTGAATTAAACAACATTTTCAAGAATATATTTAAATAAATACTTCCAAGAGCTAGTGATAATTCAAATTCCTGGTGTCGTTTTAACAACTCTCTATGAATTATAGCTAAAACATTCCCATTCAATTATGCTTATAAGACGTTACACTTGTGAAAAGTACAGTTGAAATATTTTCCTTATAGCTAATTAGTATTTTTGAAGTATTTTTCAAATGTCTTTCTTCTTCCATTCAACAGAGGGAAATAGTAGCCCAGCCGGTGTGGCCAGATGAGCCTAAAATGTAAAGAAAGGATGTTTGCCTGCATTTTCCCCAAAACAGTGATTTCATGAACGTATCCATTTCCAACTGAGAAGACATCATCTGCTGTGTCTCTCACTCCTTGGTTTCCTCTCTTCCAGTAAGTGCAACTCTCAGAAATCTCCAGATCAGAAGGTCTCACCTGAAAAGTGTCCTGTTTCCTCCTGCATGGGATTATTCAATGTCACTCATCCTGCTTCCTTCCTCCTGACTGGCATCCCTGGTCTGGAGAGCTCTCACTCCTGGCTAGCTGGGCCCCTCTGTGTGATGTATGCTGTGGCCCTTGGGGGCAACACAGTGATCCTGCAGGCTGTGCAAGGGGAGCCCAGCCTCCACAAGCCCATGTACTACCTCCTGTCCATGCTGTCCTTCAGTGATGTGGCCATGTCCATGGCCACACTGCCTACTGTGCTCAGAACCTTCTGCCTCAATGCCCGAAACATTGCTTTTGATGCCTGCCTAATCCAGATGTTTCTCATTCATTCCTTCTCCATGATGGAGTCAGGTATTCTCCTGGCCATGAGCTTTGACCGCTATGTGGCCATTTGTGATCCCTTGCATTATGCCACTGTGCTCACCAATGGAGTCATTGTTGGAATGGGTGTAGCTGTAACTGCTCGGAGCTTCATTACCCTCTTCCCTCTTCCCTTCCTTATCATGAGGCTGCCTATTTGCAGGTCCAATGTTCTTTCCCACTCCTACTGCCTGCACCCAGACATGATGAAGCTGGCCTGTGCTGATATCACTATCAACAGCATCTATGGACTCTTTGTTCTTGTATCTACCTTTGGCATGGATCTGTTTTCCATATTCCTCTCCTATGTGCTCATTCTGCGCTCTGTCATGGCCATTGCTTCCCACGAGGAACGCCTCAAAGCTCTCAACACATGTGTGTCCCATATCCTGGCTGTACTTGCATTTTATGTGCCAATGATTGGAGTCTCCACAGTGCATCGCTTTGGGAAGCATGTCCCACGCTACATACATGTCCTCATGTCCAATGTCTATCTTTTTGTACCTCCTGTGCTCAATCCTCTCATTTATAGCGCCAAGACAAAGGAGATCCGCAGAGCCATTGTCCGCATGTTTCGCCGCATCAAAATGTGACTTTCACATATGGCTTTCAAATATGATGTTTATTGTATCATAATGATCATTGGTATCATCATGATCATTGTCATCATCATTGTGTGTCATCATCAAGAATAAATAGATATGTGTCCTGGAGAAAAAGTAAAAGATCAGAAAATAGAATTTCAAAACTTGTAACACATGACAAATAACAGTACTTCAGCAAGCATGGATGGCATTATTAGAAAGATAAATATTAGAAGCAATTGAGAGATTTGACAAAGTTTTATCGAGGAAAATTAATCCAAACTAAGAATAATTTTCTACATAATAAATAATACTAATTTATACATTAAGCCTTTAAAATGCCAGGTTCTCTTCCAAATTATTTTTTGTGCATTAATTCACTTATTCTTTATAATAGTCCTATGAGGTACAGAGAATTAAGTAAACTGTTCAGAGAAACACAGATAATATGCCATTCAGAGGAGATTCAATGCTAGTCTGGCTCCAGTATTTGTAAGCATTATAAATACTGCCTCCCTAATGGCATCACTGTTAACATTACCATTGCTCTCCTTGCTTTCACCACCATTTTCACTCTCCAAAATTCATGAACTTTTTTAACTTCGCAATGTGAAATTTGATGTACTGTCAGAACTTGCTATAAGATATATGAACAAATGTGATCCAGGAAAACTGATAGAGTTAGCATCTAGAAAAAAATTCTATCTGTCCACCATGTAATCTTCCTCCAAAAGAAGCAATGTTGAATATCTGAACCATAAACTTCTTTTTTGACATTGTACTAGACACATGACTTACCTTTCTCTTCCTTTTCTGGGATTAAAATTTGCTTCCATACAACGACATGATAACACATGTTAGAAATTATGCATTTCTAGAATTTCTAGCTACAAAAAGGCCTGGGATAGACTGAATAGGGCATTGATGATTTGGACATTAGAAAATAATTCTTTAAGACTTTCTCTTGGATTGATTTTCCTTCCATACTCTTTCCTTGATATCAGAGAAGTAGGATTCAATAAAAATACCTTGGTAATTTTAGTGGTCTCAAACTAAATTTGGGCTTAATTCTAGACTAAAATAAAGGAGATGCCCTACAGCAGTGATAGCGAACCTTTTGAGCTCAGCGTGTCAGCATTTTGAAAAACCCTAACTTAACTCTGGTGCCGTGTCACATATAGAAATTTGTTGATATTTGCAACCATAGTAAAACAAAGACATATCTTTGATATTTATTCTATATACTTAAATGCCATTTAACAAAGAAAAATCAACCAAAAAAATGAGTTCGCATGTCACCTCTGACACGCGTGTCATAGGTTCGCCATCACTGCTCTAGGCCCATGCTGGGTAGGTTGATGGAGAGAGAAGAACCTAGAATAATACTTTTGGTAAGATAGAATACATGATCTCTGTGCCTCACTGTAAAACTCATAGAAAAGTTAATATAAACAAAATGGGATAAAGAATTGAAAAAACACAAATCCATATTATGTGGACTTATATGAAATTAATTTCTGTGTGAGCTCAGGAAGTGGGAGAAACTTCATAAAAGAGAGCATGGTAGAAGAGAGGAACACACAGGCCCTGGGCTTGGCTGACCCTCAGTCTTACATTCTGAGCACCAGTCCTGCCTCACGAAGCCATTTCCAGACCTGATCAGATCTGCTCAGACAAGGCCAATATGCTGCTGCAGTTACAATTCAGTGGGACAAGATGTGCACTTCACCCAGAAACTATTTTTGAAAAAATAAATAGGAGCAGGGCACAGAGGGTCTATCTTCTGAGTTAGGATTTTCATGGATTTGTCATCGTAGGAGTGGGTGCATGTGATTTGTGTTCATATTTATAAATTGTTTCTTTCTTCTATTATCCAAGAAAAACCTGTTTATCAACTATATTAAATAAATACAAGATATAAATTATCCACTAATTATTTTATTAGTTTTTTTGCACATGTGTAACTTAGAGGTCAGTTGGTATCAGCTAAATATTTGATATTTCACTGAAAATTGCATAAACTTCCAATACTCTTCAAATGGAAAATATAATCCCCTTTCAAAACTTTTATAAATTTCTGGTTATGTTTCACTTTCCTAAAGCACTGGTGTGTGACAGGCTTTATTAAACGTTTAGATGACAAAGAGATCTCAGCTAATATAAATGCAAAAAAAAACAAACAACAGAATTAGTTATTAGACAATCTTGATGTTACATCATTTACTGCCAGACATTTAGCTTAGAACATTTGTCTCCAAACTGTTTTTCAGCCTTCATCCTTCCTAGCAGAGATATGTAGTTACTGTCCTTTACTCAACCCCAGGTCTAAAAAAAATGTGGAGAATTTTGGAGAGGAAAAGACACAATTTTGGTGGAAAACTATTTTTCTTACAAGCTTCTTTGTTTGCTTATAATAAACATAACAGCTCATTTATTTACTTATTTATTTATTTATTCACTCAATATTTATTGAAACCTAAAATGTGTCAAGCATGGTATTAGGTCTGAGGGCTCAGTGATTATGGAGTATAGTCACAAGTTTTATGAGAGCAACCTACCTGAAGACAGATGGAAGGGGTATATCAAAGGCTCCTGAGATGTGTTCAATAGGTACATATTTCTTTTCAGTACCTCTTGCAAAGCTGCACTGTCTTTTGAGTGGGTGATCTGTATGGAGGAGTGTTACTGCTGGAAATGGAGTACCCATCCCTGTGAACTATTTAAAGGCTACAGATTTAAGGTAAACCTCCCATATTACTGGGCTAGGAGAAATGAGCTTCCTGCATGGCAATCTTCATTTTTACAATGAGAGACAAACTCTAAACAACCCTGGGTCAGAGTCAACTTTAATTATTAGTTTCAATAGTGACAGAGACAAATTATTCTGTAAATCTTAAACAGTTTAGAACTGATAGATGATAAGTAGCTTTTTCTGTATTTGACACGACATGAAAACAAATCTTTTGTATAACATTAATACAAAAAATCTGTGTCACCAATTTAATAAACAAATCCTTGTCTAAGTGTAAAAGAGGCAAGTAAAATAAACCTGAAATTCAAATAAAGAAACTCTTTAAACAGATCCAAACCTTATATAATTAGAAACACTAGATTGGAAATATTTCCCATGTCAATTACTCAGCTTAGGAATGGAGACTGATGGTACATTCAATAGGAAATATCACTCAACATTTAGAATCCAAATATCTACAAGAACATTTTTACAAATGAAGTAGAAAAATAAGTTCAGGGTTATTAGGGGAAAGGAGATTTATAAGACACAAGTCAGGTATAAATTGCACAATCAGGTACTATTTTTAAACCCATCCTGATTTATATTTGATGTAATTTCTTAAAGAGCCCCCTTTGCCTTCAGTTCACACAAAAATATTATAAACATGTTTATAATTTATCATTTACTTAAATTTCAGTATACTACTTGCATACTATTTGACCAGTTTGAACAAATACAATTTATCTAAAAAAAAAACAACAACTTTATTTCTGTCTGTCAATTTTCTTTAAATTGTCAATATTTATTAGGCAATAATAAAATATACTTGTATATATACATACACATGTATAATGGATTTTTTTTCATATTAAGAAAATAACAGCTTATAATTTTCTGTCTGATCAACATACTAGTATATCTCTATAATATATATTCCATATAAACAGGTTATACGTACTGGGTGGGGGGGCACACACACACCCCCAGTAGTCTTTTTCCAACTACCAATTGGAGGATGGCTCCTCTGTAACACTGAAATAAATTTTTATCACAGTTTTGTGCAGTGATTCCTTATTTATTCAGAGCTAAGCTCACACATTTGTATTCAACTGGTGAGACACACAAAGAAACTTCTCCCAAAGTCACATGCCCTTTGTTATTGGGAGCCAGGCTCAATCTATCTCCACATCCCCAGTGCTCAGCACAGAGCTGGGCCCATGTTCGTCATCCCATGTATGTTTGCTACATGAATCAATAAGGGATCACTGCACAAAATGCTGACAGAAGTGCTTACTGTGTCACTCTGATTCTCACTCTCCCCATCCTCATGGCTTATTCTGTGACTCCTCAATTCTGTTATTGAGATTGAGATGTATTTTTTAAAAATAAACCTAAAAAACACTGAAGTCAGCTATGTGGTTTCTAATATTCAGGTATAGAAACTGAAGCATGAGGATATAAAAAGATTTTTTCTTAAAGAAGAAAGATTCACATAGTAAGCACGACTCTAAGGGCTGTGGGTCAATTTTTGTCCTTGATTTTTTTCATTTATGTTTGTTCAGAACTGTGTACAGAGTTAGTTTACATCTGATTTTTGTCCCCATATTTAAGCAAGGATCGTTTTCCAAGGTGACTGGGGAGAGGATTCTCTGGACTGAGAGGGGACGGCAGGGTAACTTTTCCAGCTCCTCAGCTTTAGGGCTTCCTCAGCTGTTGTGCAAATACTCAAAGTAGCCCTTCTCCTCGAGGCCACTTCTGTGTCTCAGAGCTAAGTCTGTCTGTAGAGGATGCTTGGCTCCTCCTTCTGTTCTAGCCCTAGAGCTCTACAGGCCTTTCTTCCAAGCAATACAGCAGCTTGAGAAGTTTATGTAGCTGAAGCCGCATTTTCTTGCATCTTCTTCCTCTATAGGCTTTCCACCTGTCATCAGAACCTTCTTTCCATCTTACTCAAGAGGTATTTTTGTTTCATGTGATTTCCTTCAGGCTGAGGTGACAGCTTTTCAGAAAAGCTTCTGTGCTGAACATTTATGAGGTTCTCAAGTGCTTATGACCACAGCTGCATTGCTTGATTCACTCAAGTGCAACAGGACTTGGACCTGGTAAATACTGTTCCCTGTTTCAATTTCAAAGCCAACTGCCCAGGTTTCTGTTTAGTCCTTTCCTGTTGGAGGTGAGGGTTGTGATTTGTTGTTGTTTTAGTTTAAATTTGCTGTAGAAGTAAGTTTTGTTATTACCTTAACTACACTGCATCCCACAACATAATTTCTAATCTTAACTACACCTACCTTCTTCAAGAATACTTAAGGTGTACCTATTATGTGATACTAGAGACCTGGTGCATGAATTCATGCATGAGTGGGGTCTGGCCAGCCTGCCCTGATGGGGGCCAATCTGGGCTAGGCAGGCCTGGGGGAGGGGCCAAGGGAGGTTGGCTGGCTGGCCCCACCCCCGATCAGGGTGGGAAGCCAATTGGAAGCAGGGCCGGTGGGTAGGAGGGGCTGTGGGAGGTTGGGGAGGTTGGGGCCCTGATCAGGCTGGTTGGCCACTGCAGTGCATGTCATAGCCACTGGTCATTCCAGTTGTTCTGGTCACTAGGCTTTTATATATATAGATTGTTGGATATGTTATCTCTAGGTTTCTAGTCTGGTTTTTTTTTGTGTGTGTTTTGTTGTTGTTGTGGTTAATTTGGCATTCATGAGGTATTTAGAGAAAATTCATAGTTATATTTCTGCTATGCTTAGGGCATCATCATGTCACTCAATTCCTATGTCTTTATTTTAGAAAAGTTATTTTATGATACTATGAAGGAAAAAAAGCATGGAAAGAAATGTTTATTTAAAAAAAAAAAAAAAAAGAAGGTAACTTTTGTCCCAGTGTCTTCTTTCCCCAATCATCCAATGATGTTGAATCATGCCATGGCCTGTCACTGCCCAGGGAAAGTCCTCACATCATGTGCTTAACCTTTCAAGTGTCTACAAGCCTGAATGGTCTGTGTTGTGTGTGCTTTGCATGAATTATCAGAGGATTCTTCTTTCTTTATGACTTGCGCTCCAGAGATTTTATTTTGTGAATTTCCTGATTTCCTCCAGCCACCTCTCCTCTGCTCTAGTTTAAGCTGAAGACTCTGGGCTTAGATTCACTAAAGGCCATAAAGTCTATATTCCAGCAAATCATGGGTCAAATCCCAAATGCCTCTTGAGCAGACACACCTTGCCATCAATAAGTAGTATTTATTAACCTTCCATTTGGAGTGTCTACTAGCTCCCTAGAAGAAATTTAATCTTCCCCCTAGTCATGCCTGAGGGATGGCAACATATGATTTTTTTTCACAAAACTTTTCTTCCAGTTTTAAGCTTATTAATTTCAGGTAGTTCATAATCAATATGACAAAGACATGTTTCATTTTATAGGACTCTTGAATGCTCTTATTTCAAAAGTATAAAGTTAGTCATAGCTATCATATGTCTTTAATTTTTAAAGTTTAAAGGTTACTAAAATATTATTACTTTAAAAAGTATTGGGTAATACCTATGATCTCCAATAACATAATAATACCCAGCCATTCTATGGTTGATATGTATGCATTCGTTTTTGAAATGTATTTGACTAATAAAATTGGCAACCTGAGACATTTCATTACAATGTAAGACAGCTGATATTTTGAGTTATGGGTTTTAGCCAGACTATACCATACAACTAATGGCAGGTACCCAATCACAGGTCCATGCATAGCAGGAGATAGAAATCCTCCAAAAGTACACACATAGTACACACACACACACACACACACACACACACACACACACAGCAATAACAAAACAAAAAAAAACCCAAAAACATAGTGTACATGAATTTCCAGAAGCTTTCTTCCTGATCACAGCTTAGATCCCAATAACATTTTACGTAACCTCTTACGAATCTCCTTAGTCTTAATGGAATAAATAATTGGGTTGAGCATTGGAGGTACAAAGAGATAAACCAGGGACATGAACTTGTGCACAAGCTCAGAGGAGTGTTTCCCAAATCGGTGAATCATGGACACACTAATCATGGGCACATAAAAGATAAGGACAGCACAGATATGTGACACACAAGTGTTGAGTGTCTTAAGCCTTTCTTCCTGGGAGGCAATGGCCAACACAGAGTGCAGTATGAGAATGTAGGAGAGAACGATGAGCACTGAGTCTACACCAAAGGCAGAGATGACAATGAACAAGCCATACATGCTATTAATGGTGGTATCTCCACAAGGCAAGCGAATGAGGTCTGGGTGCAAGCAGTAGGAATGGGTCAGCATGTTGGCCTCACAGAATGGCAGCCTCCTCAGAAGAAAAGGCAGTGGGAAGACCATGCAGAAGCTGCGGATGATGATGGATAGGCCCATGTGAACCACACGGATATCAGTGAGCACAGATGAATAACGCAAGGGGTTACAGATGGCCACATACCGGTCAAAACTCATAGCCAGCAGGATCCCAGACTCTGTCCAGGAAAAAAAGTGGATGAAGAACATCTGGGTCAGGCAGGCATCAAAGGCAATCTCTGGGGCATGGAAGCACAAGACAGCCAGTACAGTGGGCAATGTAGAAAAGGACACACCCAAGTCATTGACAGATAACAGAGACAGGAAGTAGTACATTGGCTGGTGCAAGCTCTGCTCCTCCTTTATGATGAAGAGAATTAGAATGTTGCCCAGGACGGAGATAGCATAAAGCAGCAAGATGCAGGCAGTTAACCAGTGCTCCAGGCCCTCCATCTCTGGGAAGGCTGTTAGTGTGAAGCTGGTAATGCTTGAGATGTTAGTCCCAAAACTTTTCCTGAGGTCCATGAGTAGCTTTTAAGGAAATACAACCAGAGTGAAGTGAGGTCAGACAGTGGAGGATGTAAAGACCAAAAGTGGTCACTGTTCTCAAGATGGAAGGGGCAATGACATTTATATTTGATACCAAAGATCATGAAAGGGTAAGGAAGAATTAGATCAGGGGTCAATGGCTCTAGCTCAGACAGTCTGCAGTCTGATCATATCCACAAATGGGTCATGGACTCCAACTCCTTCCTCACAAAAATCCTTTGACTTTTTAAATATTTTTTTTTGGACATTATCTTTTAATCTTCTTTCTCTGCCTTTTGTACAGAAAGATTCAAATCTTTTCCAGTGGTGGAAATTGTTTTTGTCCTTTTTATCTACCAAGTGTTATCCACCATATTCTTTAAGAAGCAAGATACAGCCCTAACTGGTTTTCTCAGTGGTTAGATTGTTGGCCCTCAGACTTAAGGGTCGTGGGTTTGATTCCAGTCAAGGACATGTACCTCAGTTGCAGACTCCAGTCAGGGTGTGTGGGGGTGGCAACCAATTAAGGTGCCTCTCTCACATTGATGCTTCTCTCCGTCCCTCCCTTCCATTCTCTCTAAAAAAAAATCAATGGAAAAAATAGGCTTAGGTGAGGATTAACAAAACAAACAAAAATGAAGCAAGATACGATGAGTCCTCCATGAAGTTCTTTCTTTAATACTCTCTACTTACTAATGCATTTCCTCTGGAACAGGTGAGAACATTTTTGTCTATATTCTGAGCTGAGTCTCCTCTCTTGCTTGCACTAAAGCATCACTCCTCATCCTCTCTTTGTTGCCTGAGACCTTCACTTATTCACCAAGGGTCCAGAACCTCATGCTCCTTCACTTCTGATTGCTCATGGTTATTCTCTCTGACATGTTTACATCTATTTGCTCTGTTTAGATTAAATATTCTCAAATTGTGCTGCATGTTGGAATCACTTGAGGAAGTTTAAAATATATATAGCCATGTTTTTTTCTGTTTGTTTTTTTGCTGGAGCCTTGCTCATAGCAGTTAAATCAGAAACTCTAGCAGTGGAACTCAAGAATCAGTATTTTTTTAAAAACTTCTCAAGTGATTCCAATAGGCAGGCAAGTTTGAAAACTAGAGGTTTAGATAATTTCTAAGAGCTTCACATATGTCCTACCTCACAGCAATTTCTTTATTGAGGTTTAATTTCAGGATTTACCATCATAGAAAACAAGGAATAACAAAAAACCTCTTATTGCCCTCACATGTTCTTCTAGTAATCACTCATTTCTCTGCTCTCTTTATAACTAATATCTTCAAAAATACTTTCCACTCATAATGTCTTTCTAATCTCTGCTCTGTGTGGCAATGATCCCAAATGTATGTCTCTAGTTCAGACTTCTCTTCTAGCTCTAGACTCAGCATCCAACTCCATATCGACTTAAATAGCTCATCAGCATCTCAACACAACAAATTCAAAGTTGAACTTTTCAGTTATCACCATACTTAATCCTCTCAAATATATATCACCTTATAAAAATCCATCACCAAGCCAGAAAAACCTTATTTTCTCTCATTCCCAGATATAATTACTCTATTACCACCTCTTGAAAATATACTTACCACTGCTTTCATCTCTATTTCACTTCCAACTATAATTTATCACTAAGCATCTTTTACCAGGATTTCTTCAAGACCTTCCTTGGTGATTGACCAACTTAATGTCATGCCGCTCTCTAATGCATTATTCACAAAACAGTCAAATTATTTGTTTATAATATAAACAAAAAGATGTTATACTCCTACTGAAAAATCTTCCAATGGCTTCTCTTCCCTTTTGAAATAAAATTCAAATAGAATTCAAGCATCTTTACTATGGCATACAGTAGCATTAACACTACCTAAAAGCTTACCTTCCAATTATTCTAATCATCCATTATACCTCTGCTCATGGTCGTATATCCCTGTTGTATGTTCTCATACATATTTTTATTCATGACTTTCATCACACTTTAGAATTACAATGGATTATTATATATGTTTGGTTATTTAATTAGTATCTTTCTCCCACAATAAATTATAAATTCCCATAATTGTCTGTGTTCCGTCTTATTTTATCATCAATGCTTAGCCATGTCACTGTGCATAGAGCCCTGGATTAGGTCTCAAGAATTACCAGTTCTAGTTCTAATCAATAAATACTGATTACACAAATAAATTATTTTAGAAAGAAGGTATTATGAGCTTCTTCAAATATTTGTACCTTAATCACTCAGAACTTTTAAGCTATGAATGAGATTTCCACAGACCTCTGTGACGGAAGAGCTGAAATCCCCCTTTACCTCTGCAGGGCAGCTCTGGTAGATGGGAGGAGAGAGGCGGGTAAAGTGTCTGCTAGAAAAGAAACACTAAGAGCTCTGACACTGCACGAAACCTCCCTGCCAGCCTCCACCCCCTCCATGCCCTAAGCTGTAAAACTGCCTCTTAAGAGTCCCCTTGAGCCCAGTATATCCCATGGCTCAGAGATGGCTGGGGCAAGAGGGAATACAAAAATTAGGGGTGGATGGCTCCTCTGTGACCTGACATTTCTTTGAAACTGTGAGGTTTCAAAGAAGCTAAGAGGTCGAACTGGATTGTTCTTCATTTTACAGAGGAGGATATGATGCCCAGAAACAATCCATTCAGTAGGTGAAAACCCGAGCTGGATTGAACCCCAGGTCCTCTGACTCTCACAGCAAGTTTGAAAGAAAAGCAGTTTCTGCCATATCTTTCAATTCACTTTCCAAATTACAAAAATACTCCAAATTACATCATATTATTTCCATTACCAGTATGGTAACGTTCAAACTTTTATATGGGCCTGTGCTATGATGCTGCCTTCCTTTCAAATTTTATCTTGAGCCATTTCCCCTTTGTTTTTTTGTTTTTCTATTGCAACCATAATCATCTTTCAGTTCCTTGACTATGCGAGGCTTACTCCTTCCTCATGGCCTTGGCAAATCTACTTCCCATGTCTTGGAAGCTGTTCCCCATTTATCTTCCCTTCTCCTGGCTAGCATCTTATCCATTAGCTAGCTCTTAGCTTACACTGCCCTATGGAAGATTCCCCTAACCCCTTAGCCTAATAAATGTTTACACTATATTCTCCATTGGTCTTTTCTAGCACCTGCAGAGTTGTGATTATTGATTTAATGCAAACAATAAATTATGTATCCAATGCCTCTCTCCTACATTACTATGTGAATTCCATGAAAGATGAGACTATGTCTTTCTTATTCTTTAATAGACTCAAAGCACTCAGCATAGGGTTTAGCAAATAGTAAGCATTCAAATAATATTTTTGCCATAATTAGCACTATCAGTATAATAGCATCAACCTTCTTTCCATCTGGAAAATGGGTTGCCATGGTATTTGGTGAATCATGTTTTAGGGTACAAAGGACATGAATACATCTGTTTAATTTATGCTGTTTTGTCAGTGTTTCTAGATTCCTATCAGCTCCACAGTGCAGAATGACCTGCACTTGGTTGTTTACTTTTTAAAAAAATTATGTATTTTTGCCCAATCTAAACCATCTATTCATTTCCAGAGAGAATCTCTAAAGTAATGGTATCACTGCCTACCTTAATTAATCTAAGCCAGTGTGCACCAGAGAAACCTTTGACCCTACAGGCTGTGTGAACATGTCCCTTCTCTGGCCTACCACATATAGTAATCATGGCATCTTACCTCACTAGGTGATAACTATTTGCATCCATGTATACTAATTGAGCAGTTTATGTGTTGATTAGCCCCTGTGCCTTATGAAATGGATACCACTATTTTGCCTATAAGAAAACTGAGACACACGAACTTAAAAAACTTTTCCAAAAAGTGTAAGAGGCAGAACTGGCATTTAAATCTAGGCACTCTTTCTATTTTGTTTGTTAGTTTATTTTGTTCATTTGATTCCACTTAACAAGTAAAATCACTTATGCTTATTTCACTTAGCATAATACTCCACAGGTCCTTCTATGCTGTTGCAAAAAGTAAGATTCTTTTCTTTTTCATAGCTGTGTAGTACTCCATTATGTAAGTATACCATGGCTTTTTTATCCACTCATCTACTGATGGGCACTTAGGTTGCTTCCAAATCCTGGCTATTGTAAATAATGCTGTAATCAACATAGGGGTGCAAATATTCTTTCAAAATAGTATAACAGTTTTCTTTGAAGTATAAATGCTGGATCATAAGGTAGTTCCATTTTTAATTTTGTGAGGGAACTCCATACTATTTTCCACGGTGGCAGTACCTATCTGCATTTTCACCAACAGTGCTTGAGTGTACCCTTTTCTCCACATCACCAGCACTTGTGTGTTGATTTATTGATGGTAGCCATTCTGGCAAGTGTGAGGTGATATCTCGTTGGAATTTTAATTTGCATTTTTCTCTGATGATTAGTGACTTTGAGCACCTTTCTGTATGTCTATTGGTCATCTGTAAGTCCTCTTTGGAAACATTCCTATTCAGGTCCTTTGCCCATTTATTAATTGGATTTTTTTGTTTTTTTTATAAGTATTTTCCTCATTGAGAACTTATATCTCAAGCAATGTACTAATCATCTTACTTACATAATTTCTAAACTATAAAAAACACAACAAGCTGGTTATTTTTGTAGGAAGTTTACAAATGAGTAAAGTAAGGCTCAGAGAGATTGGGATTTTTTCCAAGGTTTTCATTGATCTTGGACAAAATTCACACTCTTTTTAATGTAAACAAACAATCCATTTGTTCAAGAAGCTTATGATTCAAATAGGGAATTACATACAGAGAATGACAGAATCATATCTAGGTGCTGTGTTCTAATGCTACACAAATACATTAGAAGTGAATAAAAATAACAAAACATCTGTTTTTCCACTGTTGGAGGTGAGGGACAGGTAGATGGAGGGCAGGTAGTAAAGAAAGTGCTGGAAATGCTGAGTCAGTGTCTGTTTTGATAAATATTTAGAATGATCTGTAGTTTCAAGCATATAAAAATTGACAAGATATTTCAAGTAAAGGCTACCAAAACAAAAATACAGAGGCATAAAGCAACTTGTTGGCCTAACAATCACATGTAGCTCCATATAGTTGGAGCAAATTTTTTGTTTTGGGGGCATAGGGGGATAGTTAGGAAGAATGAGACATAAGAAATGGACACAGTGTTCATATTTTAAAGTACATTTTAAAGGACTTTGGACTTTATCCTTAATCAAAAAAAGCCATTTAAGGCTATGAATGATTTAAGGCTAAGAATTTATAATCAGATAAATTCTTTAGGGAGATCATTCTGGCTGAAGCTCGGGAAAGTGAGAGAAAAGAATGGTGAACATGTGGGAGATATTGCCAGAGTGAAGTGAGGGGTAATACTGAAGGCCCAGAATAAGCTAACAACAATGATGAAGTAGCAACAAAGATTGGATAAGCCAAAGTATAATTAGAATTTTCAGGACTTGGGACCCAATTACAAATAAAGGGATAAAATAAAATAACTCATTTCGCTCTCAAGGTTTGTCACACTACTAAAAGATTCCTCAAAAAAAGTAGTAAATAGCAAAGTCCCAAAATGGCAAAGTTGTTTCCCCTCATTTTAACCAGAAGACAATTTAACACATTAAGTAAATATACAGATATTATTTTTTTTTTATAGAGGACAGACTTTTTGTTTCATTAGATACCTTTTCTGAGATCTATTGTTTACATATTTTTTCATTATCTTACTCATTAACATAATGAACTATATTGAGGGATTTTTGAAAATGTGTCCCTTTTTTAATCCTAGGATGTGTCAGCTATTCTTTGTCTATATTGCTTATTTGCATTTACAACTTGTAGTATTTATACATATGTTTTCATTATATGCTTAATCTATAGAAATTTTGCTGACATATTTTTTCTGTATCTCTTTATCAAGACTATATTTGAGCTTTTACATAGCTTTCAAATTTTGTTTTTGATTTAAGATGTATAAAAAGAATAATCTATTTCTTAAAATTTGGGGGGAAAGTAAAGAAAAAGATATTGTACTATAGTATGTTGGAGATGGTGGGATTATAGCTGTCAACTTTCATTCTTTTTTCTCAATTACCACTTAATTAATTATTTATTTATATTTTATAATTGTCCTCAAAATACCAATTTGTTCAAGATTTTGAATTACTTACAGAATTTATTACTTAAAATAATAAATCTAATTTACTAATATATATTATTATTAAGTTTTATTTTCCATTTAATATGAATTTCCAGAGGTTGGTGTATTCCATCAGCTTGTCAAAGAATTAGTCATTGGATTACTTTCACTCTTGCCCATTCACATTTATTCACTTCTTTTATTTTAATTATTTTTAATTACTTTATAAAGTATTTTATTCTTTTATAATATTCTTAATTGAATGCTTCATTTCTTAACTTTTATTCTTTTGTTTTTTATAAAAATACTACCCAAATTTAATTATTATTGAAATTTATAATATTTAACACAATTTACATGTGATTACATTTATTTCATCCTAAAAGCTGGGTGGACAGCGTGTGTCATTGAAATATTGACATAGCTATATTATAGCTATTATAGCATATATATAGTATTATTTTAACCAATATTATTTTGACATATTTATTTTATTTTATTGTGATAAAGACATAAGAGCTATTCTCTTAACAAATTTTAACTGTGAAACACATTATTGTTAACTATAGGTACAATGTTCCACAGTAGATCTCTACAGCTTATTCACCTTGCTTAACTAAATCTTTATGTCCATTGATTAGCAATTAAATCCTATTTCCCGATTCCCAAGCCCCCAATAACCATTATTTCACTCTTTGATTCTATCAATTGGAACATTTTCTTTACTTCATATAAGTGAAATTATGCAGTATTTATCTTTCTGTGACTGGGCTATTTCACTTAGCATTATATCCTCAAAGTCACCCATGTTGTTACATATTGCAAAATTTTATTTTTAAAGGCTGGACTAGTATTCCATTGTATACATATAGCACATTTTCTTTATGTGTTTATTGGTTGATGGATATTTAGGTTGTTTCCACACCTTGAATTTTGGGAATAGTACCACATTGAATATGGAAATGCTAGTAGTTCTTTGAGATCCTATTTCAATTATTTTGGATAAATATATCATATGGTTATGACATCAAAAGTACATCAACAAAAACAAAAATAAACAAGTGGCCTACATCAAACTAAAGAGCTTACATACAATAAATAGAAAAATCAAATCGTATAAAGGTAACCTATGAAATGGAAGAAAATATTTACCAACCATATATCTGACAAGGGGTTAATCTCCTAAATATATAAGAAATGTACAATTCAATAATAAAAGAACAAATGGGCTAAGGAGTTGAATAGTCATTTTTCAAAGAAGACATACAAATGCCCAAAAGGTATATGAAAAATGTCCAATGTCCCTAATTGTAAAGAAAACGAATATTGAAACCACAAAAAAAATCATTTTACACTGGTCAAGATGGCTTTTAGCAAAAAACAAAAGATAGCAAGTCTTGGCAGGCTTGTGGAGGGGTCTGGACCTTACACACTGTTGAGAATGTAAAATAGTGCATCTGCTATAGAAAATATGATGAAATTTCCTCAAAGAATTAAAACTAGAACTATCTTTGCCATCACACTAGGGAAATGAATCCTTCACCCATTGTGGCACTATTTCCACAATAATAAGTAGTTTTCTTTGTGATGATTCACTTTAGACAATTATAATAAAATATATATTGTGACATATTTGGGGACTGATTATGAGAATGTACATTTTTTAATTAAAAAAGAAAAACTGAGCAACATTTTTTGCTAAATGATAACCCAGTTTACCTTGCCAAAACATGTTAATTAGCATCTTAACTAGTGCCAGGATATCATTAAGCATCTGGTGGCAGAAATCCTAATAGGTTAGTGCCCAAAAGCAAATTTTAAAAGTCTTGTCAAAATAAATCTGGAAAACTCAAATTTGTTGAGTAACAGTAAATATCTTCTGAGTCCTGGCCTTTCACCATGATTCCTGCTTAAAACTTGGTTCCCAGTAGGATTCTGAAAAGCCTCTGACGAATCTCCTTGGTTTTGATGGACTAGATGACAGGGTTGAGCATTGGAGGAACAAAAAGATAAATGAGGGACATCAATGTGTGCACATACTGTGGAGCATGCCTCCCATAGCGAGCTGCCATGGACACCCCAACCATGGGCACATAGAAGATGAGCACAGCACACATGTGTGATACACACGTGTTGAGTGTCTTTAACCGTTCCTCCCAAGAGGCAATGGCAAGTACAGAGTGTAGTATAAGCACATAGGAGATGAGAATTAGTGCAGAGTCCAGACCAAAGGTAGAGATGACAACGAATAAGCCAAAAATGTTATTGATGGTGATGTCGCCACATGGCAGGCGGATAAGGTCTGGATGCAGGCAGTAGGCATGAGAGAGTGCATTAGCCTTGCAGAAAGGCAACCTCTTCAGAAGGAAAGGCAATGGGAAAACCATACAGAAACTTCGAATGATAACAGACATGCCCATGCGTGCTACACGGGCATCAGTGAGCACTGTGGCATAGCGCAGTGGGTTACAGATGGTCACATAGCAGTCAAAGCTCATAACCAGCAGGATTCCAGACTCTGTGAAGGAGAAGAAATGGATAAAGAACATTTGAGCCATGCAAGAATCAAAGCTGATCTTCCTTAAGTGAAAGCAAAACGTGGCCAGTACTGTGGGCAGTGTGGAAAAAGACACACCCAGGTCATTCACTGACCGCAGGGACAGGAAATAGTACATAGGCTGATGCAAGCTCTGCTTCTCCTTGATAATAAAAGGGATAAGGGCATTACCCACAATGGAGACAATATAGAGGGTGCCCAGGAGCAGAAACACCCAGTGTTGGGAGGTCTCCAGCCCTGGAAGACCAGTCAGGGTGAAAGGAGGAAACTCTGAGCTGTTGTGGGGGTGACCTCCCATGCTGGAGCTATTTCTTAGATTCTATGACCACTCTCCTGTAAAAAAAAGAAAAATATACAATTTTATCAACAGCCTAAGCCTCATATTTTAAGACTCTTATATACATCTAGCTGCTCACTTAATGACATTAGTCAGTTTTGTTCACCAAATCACTCATTCTTATCTCTCATTGTCACCAACATTTCTGAAATTGTCTGAGTTTTCTCATTTTTTCTAGCTGGCGAAACAGATTACGTTGCCTTTTCTTTTCAGCTGTACCTATCGCCACTTTGCTCTTTTTCACATTTAAAGCTATGAACTCTTTATGGGCATAACTCTGCTCAAGATCTAAGGCGAAACTATTCTGCCTTCTTCCTGAGCATTCCATGTATTCATCGAACTATTACGTTTTCTTCTTTCCACTCTCTTAGGTTACTGAGCATTTACTACGTTATTATGACTCCTCAGATTTTCTACTCCTTTTCAGTCTCTCACTTCTTCCATATATTTGTTCAAAGAGAAGGTGGGTGGAGAAAAAAATACCCATGCATAGAGATAACCTTCCAGACATTCTTCAAATGCACTTGACTCCCATATATCCACTCATCTTTTCATTCTTCTATCATTCATCTTACAATATTACTTTTCTCCCTGAATAACTTAATTTGTTGAAAATCTTTTAAAAATATTTTAGGACTGAATAATCATTCAATCATAGTTCATAACCATTAAGTATTAATACTTCTTAATAAATAATTAATAATAATTTTTTCTATACCATGGAATTACTTCTCATCTGTGTTCTCCATCTCTTTAAATAATAACATCATTGTGACTAAGATTAAAACTCAAAACCCAAACATCACTGATTCCTTTATGTTCTACATTAAACTGGGTAAAAACTGATGAAAATACTGACCCCCAAACTGCCTCTGCCAGTACCTTTTTTCATTTCCTTTGACCTTCACTTTATAATTCAGACCCAAGAAAATTCATCCTTTTACCATAATAACAGCCTCCTAATAAATCTCATGCCTCTCTTTATTTCATTCTCTAATCTGGAAGACTAATATTAAATATATATACCATTGTTTTGATTAGAAACCTTGCATGCCCCCTCATTGCCAAGGGATCAAATCCAAACTCATTAGCCTAGAATTAAAGTTCCTCTATGATCAGTACTAAGTTAATATTTCTGATCTCAAATCTCAGAATTTCTTTCCTTGTTCCTCAAGATACCCAGATTGGTCTATTTGCTGTTATACAATTGTGAACCACAGCTCCTCAACTCCCAGAGGTTTCCCAGAACGTGCTTACGCATTCAAACCATCATCCAGGCCACAGGATCAATGATGCCCTTCTTCATGAACACGTGGCTGGTCATTGTCAGTGGAGGTAACTTCTCCTATCATTTTCACAATTCTAATTTACATCTCCTTCTCTACTTTTTTCTCTCTTTATCTTGCATTATAGCTGCGTAAGTCCTATCTTTTCTACTGACTCACCAGCTGCAAGAACTCAGGCCTAAGTCTTGTTTGGTGTTTCAGTCCCGGCCATGTTGAGTGCAAGGTCTTGACAAGGAGATGTACTAAAGTCTCTGATCCCTTCTTGGTTTTGGCTGTCTTTGTTGTAAATCGCAGATGCTAAGAAATTTACCTAAAGAGGTTGAATAGGTTCAAGGGGTGGATGGTTGTGAAAACTCTTAGGAACCAGGAGTTGCATCTCTGAGTTCTAAAGCCTGACCTGCACCCTCACCTCCAGATTTCACCTGCCTTTGCTCCTTCATATACATCAGGACTTCTCTGTCCTTTCTTGTCAGGATGCAATTTTTTCTTCATTCCATATTCTTAAGATCCCTTTGCTTTCCCTACCCGATAACAATTCCTAAACATTTTTGGTTGCCTCTGTGTATAATATGCAGACACCCTCAATTTGGAGTCTTTTAGGACTAAGTAAAGTCCTTCCAAGGGTCTTCCAAAGCAGCCACTGTCTTTTTATATACCTCCCACACCAGATTATTCTGAAAAAAGTGTGGGGGTGCTTATTCACTCCAGGGCATCTATATCCAAAGTACAGCCTAATAGAGTGTCTCTGCTGAGAAAATGGCTTGAAGCAGAAAGCATGGCAGGATTTCAGAGAACAAGAGCAACAGATAGAAAATATAGAACTGGGAAGGTGATGAAAGTGAAAACATGCAGGAAAAGAAACCAAAACTAAGACCTGACTCAGATTAGGGACAGCCTTTCCTCCTTTATACTGTCATATTCTAACACTCAGTATTTCTAAACTGGAGGCAGAGTGCCTTAGGCTTGAGTCTAGAGGGTCTGGTGCCCCAATTTACCTACCTAAGACAGCTCCATGCATGGAAGGCTCAGAGGAAGGGAGACCAGTAGTGGGGGTCCTGCATGCCCTGCCCATAGCTTCCAGTTACCTCTGCCACCTGCCTGGCCTGAGCAATATAAGTCTGCCTCCAGGAAATCTCTTGAGCTTATAGCAGCTGAGGAGCTCATGGACCACTGGGAATATGGAACATCCGCAGTGCTCCATAACTCTCTGGCTTAGCATTTCATCGCTCATATAGAGGAGTAAGAATGATCAGAACTAGAGGGACCTGCAAGAATATTTTATGTAGCCCCCCGTTTTAGATAAGGGATCATAAAGCCTAGAAAGAAAAAGAGACATCTCCAATTTATGTAGCTTGTCAGTGGCAGAATATTTAAACCTGGGTCTTCTAACTTAGCGTTTTTACTCTGTAACTATGATCAATATCCATAAGAAATACTGAATCCTGTAAAGAGGTAAGCCACATATAAATTAATTTCAACATCTGAAAAGGAGATGTGAAATTCTAACCTGGATCATCCATAAAATTGATCCCAAGCATGATAAGAAGCACTGGTACACTGTGGCTGGCCACACACACAGTATAATTACAAGTCAAATTATAGAAAGGGTTTGCCCAGGTAAGAAGGTGTTGAAAGCACCGCAGTATGCCGCCTTCTTCATTTTTTATTAATTGGACACTATGTTTTTTTATTTAAATGCAAGACTTTTTCCTCTCCTTTTCCAACTGTTTGTAGAGAAACTTCCCTGTGCCATACACTTGGCTAAGCACCCTAAAGATCTGGTACCAATTTCCCTGTATGTGTTTTGGAGGGATGGTGGTGAGTAGGGAGAGGGAGAGATAGTTTTCCCCTTCTCTGACACTAATTGAGTGTCCTCCAATTCAGATAAATTCTGACACTACCTACCCAGAGATAGCATACCTCATCTATTTGTTAATCATTATCACCTCTACCTTTTTTTCTGTTTATGCTATATTTACTATTTGATTGTCTCTCTGTCTTTACCTCTCTTTCTCCAAACTGCCTCAAAAATAAAGAGGCCCTGGCTGAGTAGCTCAGTTTGTTAGAACACTGTCCCCATAGGCCAAAGTTGCAGGTTCAATCCCAGGTGGTCAGGGCATATACAAGAATTAACCAATGAATGCATAAATAAGTGGAACAACAAGTCAAAGTTTCTCCCTTTCTCTTTTTTTTCTTTCTCTCCCTCCCCCTCTTTCTCTAAAGGCAATAAATTAAAAAATAAAGAAAGGAAGAAAAAAAAGGAAAGAAAAGAAGCTAAAATCAGTCTCATCTTCTGACCTTCCCCTGTGACCACCTGTTAGATCTGAGAGACAAACCTGACCCCTTCCTCTGTACCCCACTCAGATCCAGTGCTTGTATCAGCTTCATCTGTAGTGCTGCAGAGACATTTAAGTTTTAATGTTTACATAATTCTATTATTTGTTTATTTATTTACTTACTTATTTCAAAGAACAATCCATTGATTTTATAGAGGAAGAGGTCGGGAGAAGGAACATCCTTGTGAGAGCTCAACACCTATCTGCCACCTCCTGCACAACACCTACTGGCAATCTAGCCTGAAACCTCTCCATGCACAGGATGACACCCAACCAACTGAGTCACACCGGCCAGGGCCATAATTCTATTATTTTTTTTAATTGGTCATTTATCATAATTCACATACCATAAAATTTAATTAAGTGTACAATTCAGTGGTTTTTGAAAGGGCGAGGACTACGCCCTCCATATTACCCTGGGTCCTCCATTTTTGGGCAGAGCCATGTGCTCAGCAAGGCTTCTTCCCGGAAGCCCAAGCCTCTGCTAGCCACACCCAGGATTTCTCTAAACTAACCAATGACAATCAAGGGAAGTGTACGCCATCGATATGACCACATCCTGTGTAACGAGACACCAACTTGCACCTGGCCAATTGGCAGGCCCACAGTCCCCTCTCCTGCCCTTACTCCACCCCCCTATAAAACTCCTCTTCACACCGGGCTAGGTATATCTCTGCCACCTGCTTCTGTGTCAGTAAGGAGGGTAGGGGAGCCAGATCCGGGTTTGAATAAAAGACTCTTTGCTTTTGCATCAGACTCACTGGCTCCCTGGTGGGCTCTTGGGAATTTTGAAATCTGGGCATAACAGTTTTTAGTATATTTATAATGTTGTGCAACCATTATCAATATCTAATTTTAGAACATTTTTATCACTCTAAAAATAAGCTCCATCGAATACAATTAAAAAACTTAGGTGGCAGTTTTATTTTAAAATATCAATATTTACAAAGACTAAACATAATATCCTTTTCTACTATTTAGATAGTAAATGACATTTTTAAGTGTCAACATTTTTGAGAGAGCATATACTATTTCAAAATTATTTTAGGAAGTACCTAAGCAAAAATCGTGAAGCCCATTTTTTTTCTGGAAAAATAAGAGAGGATATAGGTATAGTAGTCCCCTTTTTACTTTCCATTGTTTCAGTTATCTCTGGTTAACTGTAGTCTGAAAATATTAAATGAAAAAATTCCAGAAATAAGCAATTTATAAGTTTAAAATTGCACCATTCTGAGTAGTGTCACAAAACATTGCACCATCTTATGGGGGACCTGAATTAGACCTTTGTACAGCATGTCCACACTGTATACACTCCCTGCCCATTGATCACTTAGTATCCGTCTCAGTTATCAGACTGACTGTTGCATTATCACAGTGTTCAAGTCATCCTTATTTTACTTCGTAATGGTGCCAAAGCTCAAGAGTAGGTTAAACTTATCACAGGTACATATGTATAGAAAAACGTATAGTATGTATAGAGTTTTGGTATTAGATGTGGTTTCAGGCATCCACTGAGGTCTTGGATCATATCACCCATGAATAAGGGAGGGAACTACCGTATGTACAAGGGAAAGTTATATAGCACTTTGAAGGCTCTGATTAAGGAATCCTTGGTGCAAAAACTTGATGTGTGGCTAATGTCAAAGGATATAAAGGGATCTCACTAGAGGACTGATGCTGTTCACTCCCAGGGCTAGCTTTGTGGGCATGACACCTGGGCAGCAGCATAAGGCCCATGCTCAGAAGGTTCCTGGGTTTCCTTCAATGCCCTGCTTCCATGCTCTTGAAATTCTTAATTTTGAACTTTTGTTTTGTGAAATTAAGTCTAATGGGACAATGGAGCATAAAAAATGTTCACTGCCATTTCTTGTCACCCTATTTGCATATAACATTAGTAATGCCCTACATACACAGACTACCATGGACCTACAATGTATGAAAATGTAGTGAAATTTAGAAGAGAAGGAGAGGGGAGAGAAAGTAAGAGAACAGCAGGGAAGAGAAATAAAATTACTAAATTTTATTTCCACCTTCCTTGAAATTTCTCTATGGATAGCTTCCCTTCTTCATTTCTATCTCCCCTTGTCAGCCTCCCCTTCCTTATTCTCTCTCTACAAATTAGCACCATGGCTTAAATCCCTAGAGTAGACCTATTAGAGTAGGTCCCCCTGGGTTTTCATACATGAGTGTCACAAAGTCAATAAATAACCTCGCTTACTAAGCCCCTTGACCAGAGGGGCCTGGAACTCAGAGCTAAATTGAAGCCACTCACTGGACTCACAAAATCTAAGGACAGGTTACACATTTCAACCCAGACATATCAACACTCAGACACCATTATCTTCAAATTACACTTGTAAAAACGGTTTTTACAACCTGCACAAAAATAGTTTTCACGTCCCTAAATGAACCACTTCACTCAGGTACAGCATCTGTACAAGATGTTACTCCACCACACACCCTCCCACGCAGCCTCACACACATATGACACGGGTCACAGCTCCAACCTCAGCATGCTCAACTTGTAAACACACATCACTCACACAGGATGTTCCTGAAATCAGATTCTTCGAAAATCTGTGTTGAAAGAAAGAACTCAGAGTTCATCTATTGAAGTCTAGGTCTCAGAGGGAGCTCTGAGAAACTCCGCTATCATAGTAACTCAGAGACAAGGCTGAGTGAGACAAATTTGGGGAGATAGCCTATTCCACCCAGAGGGGTATTCTGGCTCTCCGTCTTTTCCACATGCATTTCCATGGGAAACAACCTTGCTTGTACCTAATCTTCCTGGTACTCCCATCCACATGGGCTCACGGAGTAGCAGCTTCCTCATAATAACTATTTGCAAACTTCCTTTGCAAGCAAGAATAGGCTAGGGAAAAAGGGAAAAAGCAGATATAGTGACTCTAACCCTCCACTCTCCACCACCTAAGCTTCTTTCTCTAGTGGCTGGAGCTATTTGTGAAGGTCTCCAGGCAAATCAGAGGGATGCTCCACTTTGTCTCTGGAATTCAGATGAGAAAAGTGATTGCAGCATTAGTTACTGATATTAGAGTGCCTTTGCAAAAAAATAAAATAAAAGTAGCAAATTAAGTGTTGGCCAAACAAATGGACAGTTAAGTGAGATGAAAACACCAAATGTTTAATCATGAGATCTAAGACCTAATTTTAGTTCTGACAGTAACAGGCTTTGTGATCTGGATTATATCAGTTCACTCATCTGAACTTGGACTTCTTCTTGGCAAGACAGAGGTGAGTATGATTATTATATTCTGTATTATTTCCAAGTGCAGCTATAAGACAAAGAGTTTGTAAAATATGAAGGGAATTGTTTTCGGTATCCAAACTTTTAAATTTCACTTACTTTACTCTTTCTCAAACACACAAGCTGTGTGAAATAAGTAAGCCAAGTGTTGTCATTCTCAATTTAGAAATGAGAAAATTGAGTTTCAAAAAGTTCATGAGACTTAACCAATGCTAAATAATGACTAGTAGAAAAGCTGAGACAAGAATTCCAACGTTCTTGGTTTTTTGGGGTTTTTTTCAATTACAGTTTACATTCAATATTATTCTGTATTAGTTTCAGATGTAGAGCATAACAGTTAGATAATCATGAACGTTACAGAGTGACATTCATGAACGTCCCTTTGATATTCCAAGTACCACCTGGCCTCAAACAGAATCTTTACAATATTATTGACTATATTCCCTATGCTGTAGTTTACATTTCTGTAGCTACCAAGTTATTGCTTTTTATAAATCGAGATTTCCCAGAAAAGGGAAGGAGTTGTTCCAGTCACATACTAGTAACACTCACATGATAGAATCAGGACTAAAATTCAGGATTCAGGCATCCTACAAAGGATTCTTTTAGGTATTACTGAGGGAGGATTACATAATACCAGTACATAATTAGTCTCTACAACAAAAAATAATTCATTCTTCCAGGATGTCTACTGTTGGTAAATTCTAGGACATTCCACTCACTCCCTCAATCTGCTGTATCATCAATTGACATTTTGATAATGCCATTAATCCAACCATTGCATTGGTGAGTGTACAGTACAATGAACTGACTTTATCATAGTTACCAGTTCTGTCTCCCTAGCTAGCATGTCTGATACATCTTTTACTTTCCTTCATGGTAACTTCATGCATGATCAAAACACTGTAGTTATTTAATCATGAGGCATTTGAGTATATTCAGGTTGCCTAGCCCCTCTTTGTAGGCACTATAAGTGAGATATAAAAACAAGCCATTTGGCATATATCTGGGCAGATATGTTACAAACACAGATTAAGTCATTAAAACAGTATGACATTGAGGCAGATATCAATGGTATGTTATTAAGAGTTGTCATAATTGAGTCTTTTAGTGAATACTGAGCAAAGTGTCTAGGTACAGATAGAGCCATGTTGTACGGAGGTTGCAATTGTGTAAAGGCATAGTACCAAGCTCAATATACTTTTGCAGAGTAGTGAATGAATAAAAAATATGAAGAAGACTAAGGACTAAATTGAGTGGGAAGGCTTCTGGGAGGCTTGCCTGGTACTTTAAAACTAAACAGGTAATAAAAAATAAAGAAAAGGGAATCTTTGGAATGGAATAGCATACACTAAAAAAAATAAACAAGAAATTTTTTCTAGATGTGGACAAAAGAGAGTAAATGATGTGCAAGATGTGGTAAGAAATAAATCTGGAAGGATTAGACAAAGTAAATGCTTATATTCTTAGCTTGGTGCTTGGAACATAGAATTCAAAACATGATTTTTTAATATAGAAAATGGCAGATGACAGAATAGATTATGTGCAATAGTATCCATTAAGATTCTCGCACACATTAATACCAATAAATATTTTTCTCAGACTAAAATGGATTACTCAGAGAAAGATCATCATTTTATGTGAATGAACCAAATACTTTATGTTATAGGACAGGTGCACTATCACCCTCTTTTATTTGCCAGGCAGAATGTCAACTTCCAACATTAGTGATGACAGTCTCCCAGCCATGCTTTTTCTGACGGGGATCCCAGGGCTGGAGTGGGCCCACATCTGGATTGCCATCCCCTTTTGTGCCATGTATTTGGTAGCACTGGCTGGGAATGCTGCCCTCATCTCGGTGATTGCCATGGACAATGTACTGCATGCACCCATGTACCTCTTCCTTTGCCTTCTCTCACTCACTGACCTGGCTCTCAGCTCCACCACAGTGCCCAAAATGCTGGCCATTTTGTGGTTCCATGCTGGTGAGATTTCCTTTGGTGGCTGCCTGGCCCAGATGTTCTGTGTCCATTCTATCTATGCTCTGGAGTCCTCGATTCTTCTTGCCATGGCCTTTGATCGATATGTGGCTATCTGCAACCCACTGAGATACACAGTCATCCTCAACCACACAGTCATAGGCAAAATTGGCCTTGTTGGGATATTTCGTAGTATAGCCATTGTGTCCCCCTTCATCTTTTTATTGAAACGCCTGCCCTACTGTCAGCACCGAGTCATGGAACACACATACTGTGAGCATATGGGCATTGCTCGGCTGGCCTGTGCCAACATCACTGTCAATATTGTCTATGGGCTGACTGTGGCCCTGCTGGCCATGGGCCTGGATTCTGTTCTCATTGGTATCTCCTATGGTTTTATACTCCGTGCTGTCTTTCGTCTTCCATCTCTTGATGCCCAGCACAAGGCACTGAGTACCTGTGGCTCCCATCTTGGAGTCATCCTGGTCTTCTACATTCCTGCCTTCTTCTCCTTCCTCACCCACCGTTTTGGCCAACACCGAGTCCCCAAGCATGTGCACATCTTTCTGGCTAATCTCTATGTGCTGGTGCCTCCTGTGCTCAACCCCGTCATCTATGGGGCTAGGACCAAGGAGATTCGGAGTCGACTTCTAAGACTGCTTCGCTTGAAGAAGATTTCAGTATGAATTCTGATAAAAGGTTTTAAATAAGAAGAATACATTTGTATGGTAGCTATCTAGATGCATTTACATGTGTGGAGACCTATGATATGAGAAGAATGTTTTTAAACACTGTTATTTAAATTTATACAAGTATGCTATGCTTTATTATATGTGCATGACCTAAAAAAGAAGAGAGAAGGCCAGGTGAGTTGGAGATATCAATAATCACAAAAAAAGTACCTTTTTTCTGAGGCTCCTTGAGCAATTCTGAATAGCCTAGAAAGGTGATTATATTTTTAATTGTCTCAAAGGTATCTATGAATTGCTAAAGAGGAAGTCAGTTGCTGTTTTGAAAGAAGTCTGGGTTTCATGGTGGGGCTATTCTACTGTGAGTTCAAGTAGAAAAAAAAAGAACATTTGAGGTAAATTGAAACTGAGTTTTAATATTTTGAGTGATTCAGCACACAAGGTCTAAAGTCAGAATGCCTGGATTTGAATCCTGGTTCTTTTACTTGTTTTGTGGCCTTGAGCATATTGTTAAATCTTTCTATGCCTCCGTTTGACAAACTGTTAAATGAAGGTTAATGACAATATCTCTTAATGTTGTGGTGAAGAATAAATAAATGGATGTAAAAAAAACTTACAATAGTGCTGAACATGTAACATGCTCAATAAAATAAATATAAGATGAGAAACTTATATAACCTTTCTAAATATTATTAGCCAAGTTATAATCACTGAAGGCTTTTTATATTATATCTCTTCACAAGCTCATTATTATAACTATATCCCAACTTCAAATATTTAGACAGTACTTGTGATAGGACTAGTACTCATTAAAACTGCATTTTTCTCTACTGATCTTCCATTTTGAGATCCCTTCCTTTTCAACCATGGAGTAATTTCTTATTAAGAACTCAAGGGAGATGGCTCAGGGTCCAAGTGCCTTTTAAAATATTTTTTATTGCTTGATAACCTCAATTCTAAAGTGTACAAGTCCACAAATATTTCTCCCAGTGGCTCAAAATTATGTTGTTATTTTCTGCATTTTAAATTAAGAGCCTACGGTTTAGAAAGGCTAACAGTCCGAAGGTTATGTATTTGTACTGACATCTCATATATTACCCAGTGTTTTATAATAGAAATATATGTGATGTGTTGATACAGATAAACTTGAACTTAAATCTGACTTTCTTATCTACTAGCAGGTGCATAAATTAGGTTATACCATTTAACCAACCCCAGCATTAGGAATGTGTTCATCATTGTGCCTGACATAAATTAAGCTCTCCATAAAAATTGGTGATAGTTGATAGTATTTGGTGGGGCTCAGTGTCTGTGTCAACCCATGAACCGGGAGGTCTTGGTTTTGGTTCCTGGTTGGGGCACATGCCCAGGTTGTGGTTTCAAATCCTTCCATGTTGGATATTCTGGTTTCTTTTTGCCTTGAGTCTAGCTCTTTCAGTGTTTGCTGAGGAGACTGAACTGGACTTTGATTCAGCCCTGGTGAGATCCTGAGCAATTAATTACCCTGCCGAGTTCTCCCCACTGTCATAGCCCATCCCCAGCACTAGAATTCACCCCCCCCCCAACTCCCGTCAGTCTACATGTATCTCTTACAACACATACACACACATACACACACACGCGCGCACACACACACGCATACACACATATACACACACACTTTCTTGTATATGTGCGATTTAAAAAGGAAAACAAATCCTTTCCTCTGAGCCCTGATGAAACTCTCCCTACTACCTCTTTCTGACTCCTCGACTGCCACATTATTTTATCTTATTTGTGCTTATTTGAAGTAAGCATGGGTAATTTTATCCTTGTGATTTGGATTATTCTCTGAGCTTTTCCTCTCTAAATGAGTTTCTAAACTCCTAAAGAATGGGAAACCTAAGTTGTTCCTTCCTCTGTGCCAGGGCCACACAGAAAACACTTCCTGCTCACTGACTTCATGGGAACAGATTGATCCTGGCTCTGGGACAGTGTAAAGCTAAGAACACAAACTCTGGAATCAAAGAGCTTGGGTTTATTTATCCCTGTCAACCACAAACTCTGTGACCTTGAGAAAATTACAAATCAAATAAGGCATGTTCCAGCTGCCTACACCGTAAGTCACCTCACTAATAGAGCAGAGGTTTACAGAAGATAATGGGTGGATTGGGAGAGTACTGATGGCTCAGTAAGATAGTGGGACCACAGAATTTAGAAGTTGTGGAGCTGAAGGAACCTAGGCCTCTGGTTCCCCCATCAATCTCAGAAGAGCAGGATCCTGGCACAGGAATATATAAAAGGAAGAGCCCTAGCTGAGAGGGAAGTTAAACATCTTTTCTGTAATACCAGGAGACTGGACCTAAAGACAGAGAAATATGGTCAAAGATTGGGTGGCTTCCAGAGGTTGTAAAGAGAGCCATGGCTTCCTGGAGGAGCAAAAGCCAGGACTTCTTCAGAGTCACTCAAGTTGGAGGTGGCTCACAGTGATGATGGTAATGGTGAGGAACTGGGTTGCCAACTGAGCAGGAGAAAAAAATACTGAAAAAAAAGCAATTTCCCCACTTCATTTTCAAATTTGCAAAATACTCTGAGATTAAGGATATGAGAAGATAAAGCCCAAACCCAAGACCATTTAACATGGTCATTTCCTCCCCCAAACAACATTCTCTTTGCCCACCTATCTCGAAATGGACATCACACATGTGATCCGAGCAATCTTTTTAATGTAGAACAGGCTTGGGGAGTGAGGGAAGGACTGTTCCCATGTGCACATGATCTGAATAGGAGGAATTCCCAAAATAAGCTACTTCCCCTCCCTTCCCCTTTTCCTTTCTCCACCTCCCTCTCCATGGGGTGGCATGGTGAGCATCAGCTGAAGGGACCTAGACCTCTGGTTCCCCCAGCAACCTCTCAATGGCAGCATGGATGTCTCCATCTGTGGCCATCAGGGCCTGCAGGTTGGCATCACGATTAGCAAAGCCCATGGCCTTCAGATGCTCCAGTTCTTGCTGGTACCTGCTTTCAGTGGGGAGGGTTGCGGATTGTGAGGATTGGGTAGATTGGGAGCAGGCATTGGCCAGTGCATGGAGAAGCTGGAGAACAGCCATAGTGGGGTGCACAGGGTCTGTTCTGTGACCCTGTCCTGCACCTCTCATTTCAGGGACTCCTGTAGCCCCATGGGGTCTACCAGGGCCCAGACTGGGCACCTCCCTAGACAGTATCTGCAGGCCCTTTTCTATCTGAATCAATGCTTGCAGTGCTCGTGGGTTGGTGAGGATGGGAAGTAGTGGTATATGATGTCGCAGAGGGCTGCCAGTGGCCAGCTGGCGTAGCAGAGCTGGATTTTGTTGAAGGACATGCATGGCTCTACGCAAAACAGAGGGTGAGGGTCTCAGCTGATTGGTTAGAGTGGCTTTCCCTGTGGGCTGCTGGCCATCCTGGGAGGAAATATCATGGCCTGAGTATGAGTCCTGCATACCGGCCCTATACCCTGAATTGGCCTGGGTGGAGGCCATGCCCCTGGCCTGGGCAACTACTCCTGCACTGACCTCCTGTGCCAATGGCCTGGCAGGCGCAGAGGCAATGGTGGTGTCAGTACTGCTGTGAGCATTGGCCTCCCCTCTGCAAAGTCCTGGACCTGTGTTTTGGCCTCTGGAAGCAACCAATGGGGCCAGAGTGAAGAGCATGAGCTGCTGGATGTCAGAGTAGACGGGACGCAGAGCATTATCACCACCTGACACTGCCTTCAAGGCCTCTAGTCCTTGCTTGTCTAGAGCTGGCTCGGGTTTCTGTACTGGCCTTGAGGATTCAGGAACATGGCTAGTATTGGCTGGTTTCTCACTTGCCAGGCCTTGAACCAGAGGGTCTTCCAAGAACTGCACCACAGGCTCAGGCGCAGCCAACAGGAGTTGAGCCAGCTGGCCAAAGAAGTCAGCCAGATCAGGTGAGCTCCGGGCTAGGCAGAGCAGCCTGGCCACCATTCCAGCACTCTCTGAGGTGGAGGGTTCAGAACCACGGGTACAGTTGCCGGTGGGGTCTGGCAGAGTTCCTGGACTGGACAGAGTTCCTTTCATACGGGTCCTCACCACCAAGTGGACTGTAGTTCCATCAAGGATGCCACGTTGGCTCAGAATATCTTGATCCCGAAGGATCTTTCCAGTGAAGATGAGCACCAGCCGGTCAATGTTGCAGTGAAGGCGCTTGGAGATCTGTTTCTTAAAGTGACGGACACTGCTATTTTCTGCCAGCATAAATTCCTGACAGTCCTGTGGGGTCTTGACAGACACTCTGATGATACGTGATGGCTCTCGACCAGACACCATGTGGCTGTCGCCTGCTTCTTCCCTAGCCTGTGCCATATTTCCTCGAGAGAAGATGCAGGGCTACTTGAAGACCTTGTAGAATCCTAGATGTAGCACTGAGAACACCTGGGGGCAGGGACCAGTAGATGTTCAGTGATGTCTTCTCACCCACGTCCTACAAACACCACCTCCCAGTTTACCCCTGCAGCCACCTGGCTCCCATAGGGGTGGCAGCTGCCCTTCTCCAGAGCCTCCAGAGCCAGCCTTAGGGGATATGATGTCAGTGATGAGGTCACAGTTGAGGCTTGAATGGGGGAAGGGCAGAAGTCTCTACCACCTGCCTTAGGTTGGCTCTCTTTATGATTTTGATAGGGGCAGAAATAGAATATTGGGGACCAGCTATAATTGTAAGAAATTGCTCTGTTAACTGTGATTGTTTTGTTCTGACTAAAGAAGGCATAGTCTAACTTGGCTGGGTGTGGTATGGGACCTGGGAGCTCACCTGGAAATGCAGCTCATCCTCCCCATCAGGGAGCTGCCTATTATCATGGAAAGATTAACAATCTTCTTGCAGAAACCAAAAATCCTGGCCCTTTGAAGACCCCAAGCCTTTGCATACCCGCAGCCTTTACAAATATCCAGACCGGTAAACTGCCCATTTGGCATACCCTTTGCCTACTTCCCCTTGTAATTCTTGTCTTCTACCCAATATAAGCAGCTAGCTTATTATGGTGGGGTGCAGAGCAGATTTTTATGGATGACCTGCTGCTCTCCCATACTGAAATCAGTACTGGAATAAACACTCATATGATTCAACTCTGTCTCTGCTTAATTGGCTCAAGTAGTAACAGCAGTGCGGACCCATTGATTGTCTGGTTACAATTTGAATTCAATAGCAATATGAAAAAAAGTAATGTTTCTTTTTAGAAACATGTTTTGCCCCAGCCTATTTTACTGTTGAAAACCATATTAATTGAGTTGGATCAACAAATATAGCTGAGTAGAAAAGGCAACTACAGAATCAGCTTAATAATACTGATTATAGTCACCTATCCTGACTAAATAACTATCCACTGACCATGAACTAGTCAAGACCACGGGTTCCCATTTCTATATGAACAGAATGAAGACATGTATAACTAGTCCATCCAGCCTTAATTGGGGTCTTGCAGGCAGCTTGCATTTTTGAGAACTACAAAGCTGAGTAACCCATCTATTGGGTTCTAAGAAAGACAGCATCACGTTCCCCAAGAACAAAAGATGAACTATGATTTCAACGCTCACAGGATCAAAACTGAAACAAGAAAAATTGGGAGAAAGTAACAGTTTGATTTCAAGTCTTTATGACTTGACAATTAGATTTAAGGTATATGTGAAGAGGAGATTTGTCACTGGGGAGGGTACATATTTTGGCTCTCAGAAAACAGGGATTCTCTCAGCACTGTTTTGACCACGCCAGGCAGGTGGGCCCTAGGGCAAAGTTTCTAATCCCTGCAGCAATTACATATTTTTTACTAGAAAACAGGCTGTTTAAGTGTTTGCCATTATAGTCAGAGCTGCCATCCCAGGGGAACCGCCTGGTATATCTTACTCCTCAAACCTTTGGAATCTTTGAAATGGGCACAATAACCTTTGGACTGGAGCACACACACACACACACACACACACACACACACACACACAAAACAGTGTCTTCCAAAGAAAAGCTAACAGGAAAGAAACACCCTGAAAATAGTACTGAAAATGAAAGGCATTCTTTGGAATTAGCACTTCCATGTATAGCTAAAGAATAGCTTATCTTAATTGTACCTATAGAAATTCCTTCCTTGACTTATTAACACCAACAGAAATTTATTCCTTTTATTCATGTAATTATTCCCTTTCCCTTTCTCATTAATATCCTGTCTTCACCTCCTAATGGATTAGAGCTCCCCAGAATTGCAATTCTTTTTTATCTTAAATAAACCCTTGTTGCCTCTCACTTTGGCCTTTTATTTTTAGGTTATTTTTATTTATTGATGTGGAACAAGCACATATTAGAATCCTTTGCTGTCATGATAAGTAAAATAATATATACCAATGAGCGAGCTCTTGACTCTCTCCTCACAAACCTATTTCTTCCATAGTCTTCTGTATCGAAGGTAAGTTCACAGCCAAGACAGTTAATGTTAGAAGAGAATCTCAAATTTGCCTTTCCGTCCAGTCCTGTTCCCTCTTTGAATAAGATGATCATTCAGCCCTGGCTGGTTTGGCTCAGTGGATAGAGCGTCGGCCTGCAGACTGAAGGGTCCAGGTTCGATTCCGGTCAAGGGCATGTACCTTGGTTGTGGGCACATCCCCAATAGGAGGTGTGTAGGAGGCAGCTGATTGATGTTTCTCTCTCATCGATGTTTCTAACTCCCTATCCCTCTCCCTTTCTCTCTGTAAAATATCAATAAAATATTTTTTTTAAAAGATGATCATTCAACCAGTTGTTCAGGCCCAAAACACAGGAATCATCCTTGATTGTTCTCTTTCCACATCTAATTTATCTGCAAACATTATGAGCTTTTTCTTCAAAATATATCATGAATCTGATTACCTCAATGCTTTCAATACTGCAATAGTCTGCCAGCTGGTGTCCCTGCCTCCTTTCTTGGTCCTCAGTTTTGTATTGGCCTCAACCTATCAATAACCAACATTGTGGCTGGATGGGCCCTGCGGTTCTTTTTTAAAAATATATTTTTATTTATTTCAGAGAGGGAGAGGGAGAGATAGAAACATTAATGATGAGAGCGTATCATTGATCAGCTGCCTCCTGCCCTCGCCCCACTGGGGATCGAGCCTGCAACCTGAGCATGTGCCCTTGACTGGAATCAAACCAAGGACCTTCCAGTCCACAGTCCAATGCTCTATCCACTGTGCCAAACTAGGTAGGGTGGGCCCTGTGGTTCTTATTATGTTTGCAATATGACCTCAGCAATAGCCTTCAGGAAACTTTGAAAGAGACAGATTTATTATTTACAAGTCCTGGAACTTACATGGCACCTTTGGGGCCACATAAAAAGATTAGCTAGAGAGAGAAAGAGAGAGAGAGAGAGAGAGAGAGAGAGAGAGAGAGAGAGAGAGAGAGAGAGAAAGAGAGACCTGGGTTTTGCTTTTATTGGGGTCAAGGATGGGGCATTCAGTGTTTTATGGGTTTACTCTTTATTGTGAATTTAAAACATCAGAGCAGGAATTTAAACCACAGTAAGAGAAAAAACACACTGACAAATATTCAGTTAATGGAAATCAACCATAATCTCTAAAACAAAGGATATCAGAGTGGAGGGGGTGTCCTGGCTCCTTATCTAGTCCTGTGGCTGGAAGTGTGTTTATTGGACACAGCAATCTTTGAAGTGGATGCCCCTTTGAAGTGGATGTTTGGGAAATAAAAGCTCAAGTCAGGCGCTTGCATTACAAATAAAGAAAAAAGCACTGTTGGGGCTACAAGTAGTGAATGTGATCTTTTAAAAATATAGCTCACTTCATCTCACCTCTTTACCCAAAACCATCCAAGATTTTCCTATTATATTTTAATTAAGTCTAAATGCCTTACCAAGACTAAAATGCCCTAACAATCTGGCCCATGCCAACCTCCCTGACCCCATCTCTGAGTATCTGCTCCCGTTGCAACAGACTGCTTGTATCCCTGGAACACCCCAGGCTAGTGCCTGCATTTTAATTGATGTCCCTTTGACCTGGGAACTCTGGCTCCTGACCTTCATTTAGATAACTGCCTTTGTTCATCACATCTCTGCTTAAATGGTGTTCTTCCTGATGACCAACCAAAGAGAGTCCACCTGTGGATCTCTGTTTCTTACTCTCCTTACTTTCTTCTTAACCTCTCCCTTTGCTTGAAATTATATTGTTTGCTTGGTGCCTGTCCCCTCTGTGTTGACTTTGTGAAGGCAGGACTGTGTGTCTAGAATGTCTCCCTTCTCTAGCACCTAGCACAGGGCGTTCAATTAATATTAGCTGAATAGATAAAACCTCAAGTCTCCCCTTAAGTTTGCACATCCAAACTTAACAGAAAGTTTTATAAATTATCTCTCCAAAATATATTTTCAGTTGTCCACTTCTTCATGGACATACACCCTTGTGGAAAAACCAAATCGCAGGGCAACACCATCTCTAGTTAGAATGACTGCACAGGTCTTCCAACTGAACTTGGCTTCCACCCTTGCTACTCTCTCATTCATGCTCCACATAAGTTAAAAATAAAATCCACACTTGTACATGGCAATAAAGCCCTGTGTGAACTTGCACTCCACTGTCTTTCCCACCTCACCTTGACACACTTTCTTTTTTTCTTTTCTTTTTTTTTGTTAATCTTCGCCTGAGGATATTTTTCCATTTATTTTTAGGGGAAGTGGAAGAGAGAGGGAAAGAGAGAGAAACATCGATGTGAAAGAAACATCAATTGGTTGCCTCCTGCAGGAGCCCTGACCAGGGCCCGAACCTGCAATGAGCCTGCAACCAAGGTACGTGCCCTTGAGCAGAACTGAACCTGGGACCCTTTGGTCCACAGCCCGATGCTCTATCCCAGTGATGGCGAACCTATGACACACGTGTCAGAGGTGACACGTGAACTCATTTTTTTGGTTGATTTTTCTTTGTTAAATGGCATTTAAATATATAAAATAAATATCAAAAATATAAATCTTTGTTTTACTATGGTTGCAAATATCAAAAAAATTCTATATGTGACATGGCACCAGAGTTAAGTTAGGGTTTTTCAAAATGCTGACACGCCAAGCTCAAAAGGTTTGCCATCACTGCTCTATCCACTGAGCCAAACCAGCCAGTGCAACACACTTTCCCTCTTATTCTTTACACTCTGGACACTGAGGGGAAGAAGTTTTTCACCCCAAAATGTATTTTTAAGGGTATTGATTATTTTAAGCTGGCTAATTGTAAGAAACAAAAGACTCAGAAAGAACTGAAGGAATTCCTGCTTGAAGAAACGAAGCTATCACCTTAACATAATATGAACTATGTGAGACAGCAAAGAATCACACAAAGTTGGTTGGACTTCATGTTCCAATGTTTGGGCCCAGCGAGACTTTGTTGACTATGCTTGTTCTTTCTCATCTGCCTGTGAGTTGTCGACTTTCCCTTGGAAATCCCAGACTTTTGCGTCCTTCTCCTTAGTTCAGAATGGCATATAAGCCTCAACTGCCCAATGTGTTTTCAGGCCCCTATTCTTAGGGAATCCCCATATGTACTTATGTGATAAATTTGGTCATTTTCTCCTATTAATCTGTCTCATGTTAATTTATTAGTCCAGCCAGAAGAGTTCAGAAAGGTAGAGGGAAAATTATTTGTTCCCATTGAAACACATTAACCTTTTTTTCCTTTTTCTCTTTTTCTTCCAATGTGTCAAACTCTATCCAAACTCAAGATCTTTTTTTATACTTTCCCATATGCTTGAAACATTCTTCACCCAGCTATTTGAGTGTCTGGCTTCCTCTTACCCTTCAAATTTTGGCATAAATACTCCCTCTAGAGAGATACACTCTGACCACCCCTCTAAAAATATATCCCCCTCCCCTAATATATACTAGAAACATATCTTGCTTATGTTCTGCATGAAATCTATTATAATTATAATTCAATTTTTATGTAATAGAAAGAGATATAGAAGAGTGTGGTCTCTAGAGACACTGGCTCAAATCCAAGCTCTGGTTCCGTCATTTACTAGCTGTGTAATCTAAGAATAGACACTTGACATTATTATTCTTTACTTTACTCATCTGTAAAATGTGTTTAATAATAGTACCTACCTGCCTACCTGGTGTGGCTCATTGGTGAGCATCAACCAATGAGCCAGGAGGTCAGGCTTTGATTTCAGATCAGGCACATGCCTGCATTGCTGCTTGATTCCCAGTAGGGGGCGTGAAGGAGGCAACTGACTACTGATTCTTTCTCATTATTGATGGCTCTCTCTCTCCCCCTCTCCCTATTGATATATATGTTATCAATAACAACATATTTTAAAAAATAATAATAGTACCTACCTTGTAGGGTTCTTTAAGAACTAAATACGTTAATATGCATAAGCTTAAAGAATAGTATCTAATTCTTGGTGAGTATTCTGTGTTAGCTGTTACTTCTATTTCTTGATTGTTTGTTTGTTTGTTTGAGGTCTGTTATCTCTACTATATTATAAGCTCCTAAGGGCAGGAACCATATCTATCTTGTTCACCTTTGTATTCCTACCACCAAGCACAGTTTCTGACATATGAAAATTGTTCAGGAAATATTTATCAAATTAATGAACTGTAAAAGGCTACTTATTAAGTTGGAAAAAAAGATTTATGCTAGATGATCAAGTTGAAAGGAAGGCTATAAAACACTATGTACAATATAATCACAGTTTTGTAAAATATGTAAAAGGATACCACCATGGTATTAGCAGTACCATGTAGGTAGTGGAACTCTTGCTGATTTTTGTATTCTTATTTTATTTGTCAATGTTATCTAAATATTTTTAAATATTAAAACTTTTAAATTGAGCAAACACGTCAAATTATGTTTTTAGAAAAGAAAAGGATTGACTATTAGAATAAATGGGGGTTTTATGACTATTTATCAAGGAAACATTTGGTTGCTGCATGAGAATCAATGAAAATCTCTCTGAAATAAAGATCAAAATGTAGGGGACGGAAGATGGCGGCGGTATAGGCAGACGCATCCCAGGTCGTGTCCCGGAGCAAATGGAGTGAGCAGCTGAAACTAGTAACATCCACCCCGAATTGGCGAAACTGCTCAGCTGGTGAGACGGTTTGCAGCCGGGAAGAGTAGAACTCCCCTGGAAAGGTAAAAAAAAAACAGGGATTTGGGCAGGAAAGGTTGCCAGACCTCTGAGCCCAGAGAGTCAGAGGGAGACCGCGTGGCAGACAGCCGCGTCCCTTGGGACAGGCACAGCCCCTGACGGGGGGGGGGGGGGGGGGGGGGGGGGAAGGAGAACCGCGGGATTCCTGGCGCCGCCGGGAGAATTGCGAGCTGGGTTCTGTGATCACGGAGGATTGAGCCTAAAGGGGGCAGCCTGAAGAGCTGACCAGACCATGCAGTCCGGGTAAGAGAAGAAGCTTACAGAAACCAAGCCTTCCCCGTTTCCGCAGCCGGCATTTGTTTGTTTGTTTTCACTGAATCCTGTTCATGGGACATTTCAGATACAGACACTCACCTGTGCTGAAGAGAGGAAGAGGGTGCGGAGGAGTGGAATCTGGGGAGAGTCTGAGGAGAGAAGGGGGGCCGGGAGAGGTGGCAACGAATTGAGTGCTGAGACACCCCTGAGCCCAGGACTAGGGCAGCCATTCTCTCCGGAGAGTGAGACTCCTCCCCCCAGCCCCCAGGAAAGGAGCACAGCCACACCCAGATTCCACCCTGTAGGAGATCAAGGATTAAAATAACCTGATCAGTCCCTGGGAGTTAACAGGGTCTGGCCTATAGAGGGATTTTCAATCCCAGCAACAACAGAGCACTGGTAACTCTTACGCAGCCAGCTCTGGGCAGTGAACTTCCACTGGACAGAGAGGCCCTATAGCCTCAGAGGCCAACCCCAGAGCACTGCCACCCAGAGGCTGACCCACAAACTGACTCTTTGCTAAACACAAAATAAGGCAGTCTGGGAAACAAATGCGGCTTGCTTTAAAATAAGGACTGTGGTTTACAACACAGAGGAACAGTGTATCGCAGGGAAACGCAACACTCTCCTGAATACCTGGCAGGTCTAAGGCGAGCCACACTGAAGAATAGAAGAACCGAAGGACCTTCACTACTGCAATATTTTGTTTTTCTTTTTTCACCTTTTAACTAAGAAACCAATTTCTTTTTATTTTTATTTTTATTTATTTTTTATTTTTTTCTCTTTTTTTTCTTTTCTTCTTTTTTTTTTCTCTTCTTTTTTCCATCACCTGATTTTACCCTTTTAATTACTACCTTCTTATTTTTAACCAGTATTATTACTGCTACCATTTTACCATTTTTTTTTTAAAGTGCCATTTTATTTTCTCTTTATTTTATTTTGGGATTAGTGTTCTCCATTCTATTTTCATCGTTATATTATTGGTTGTTTCTAGTTTGCATTCATCTCCAGGGAGCTGTTGCTGGAATTTGTTAGGATTAATGGCTGTTCTATAGGAGTATTCTCCTCATATAAAAAAGCCTCTTCCCCTCTTCCACTTCATTCTCTCTTTTCGCTCTTTTTTTTTTCTTTTCTTTTCTTTTCTTGCTTTTATTTTCCCCCCTCCTTTTTCCCAATTTCATTTTTGCACTCCTTTTTTTGGTCCCTACTTTTCTTTTCTTTTTTCTCTTTTATCTTTTTCTCTTCCTTCTTCCTTATCCCCTAATTCTCTTAATTCAGGTGGTCACCTTTATTTGGGGTTATTAATATCGTGAATATATTTGTGTATAGTGCCTGGTACGTGGTGCCTTGTTGTGTTGTATTTTGTGCCTTTAAATCAACGCAGCAGATCCAAGCAACAGCAACCTCCTGAGCACCACACCCTCTGCTGAGGAACAGCAGCTGTACGTGAAACCTCGCCCCACCAGCCAGAAGAGCCACCACAGCTGTGAACAGCACCCACCAGAGGAGCTGCTGCCAACTGAAGAGCAGCTGCTACCGCAACCACCCGAAGAGCAACCACAGACCAAGGAGTCACTGCCACCAAGGGAGCAGCCACTGAACGACTCAACGTCTAGATATGTCAGTGAGATCAAACATGGGTAGACAAAGAAACCCCCAAAGGAAAGAGAAGGAGGACTCTCAAGAAAAGCAGCTAAGTAATACAGAGGCATGCAACATGACAGATAAAGAATTCAGAATAAGGGTCCTAGAGTGCATAAACCGGATGGAGGAAAAAATCGACAACCTCTGCAAGAAGCAAGACGAAACAGATGAAAAAATCGATAACATATGGAAGAAGCTAGAAGAAACAGATGAAAAAATCAACAACTTAAGTAAGACCCAAGAAGAAATGAAGAGTGATATAGCTGCAATGAAAAACTCCATTGAAAGTATCAACAGTAGACTGGGTGAAGCGGAGGACCGAATTAGTGAATTAGAAGACAAGGAAGCAAAACACACCCAAATTGTACTGCAATTGGAGGAAAAAATGAAAAGACAGGAGGAGAGCCTAAGGGAGCTTTGGGACAACATGAAATGAAACAACATACGAATAATAGGGGTACCAGAACAACAGAAGGATGAACAAGGATTAGAAAACCTATTAGAAGAAATAATATCAGAAAACTTCCCTGAGGTGGGGAAGAAAAAAGTCACACAAGCCCAGAGAGTCCCAAACAAGGTGAACCCGAAAAGACCCACACCAAGACACATCATAATTACCATGGCAAATGTTCATGACAAAGAGAGAATGTTACAGGCTGCAAGAGAGAGACGGAAAGTTACATACAAGGGATCTCCCATTAGATTGTCAAATGATTTCTCAACAGAAACACATCAGGCCAGAAAAGAATGGACGGAAATTTACAAAGTGATGCAAAGCAAAGGACTGAATCCAAGAATACTCTATCCAGCAAGGCTATCATTCAAACTTGAAGGGGAAATAAGAAGCTTCACAGACAAAAAAAGGCTAAGGGAGTTTATCACCACCAAGCCAGCAATGCAAGGAATGCTAAAGGGACTGGTATAAAAAGAAGAAATAAAAAGCTCAGAAAGAAAACAGCCACACAAAAACAGAAATGCCTACAAACAAGTACCTTTCAATAATAACTTTAAACGTAAACGGACTAAATGCTCCAAACAAAAGACATCGAGTGGCTGAATGGATAAAAAAACATGACCCATACATCTGCTGTCTACAAGAAACCCACCTCATTAGAAGGGACTCACACAGACTGAAAGTGAAAGGATGGAAAAATATCTTTCAGGCAAATGGAAAGGAAAAGAAAGCTGGGGTAGCAATACTTATATCGGACAAAATAGACCTCAAAGTGAAGGCCATAACAAGAGATAAGGAAGGCCACTTCATAATACTAAAGGGGTCAATACAACAAGAAGATATAACCCTGGTAAACATATATGCACCCAATGCAGGAGCACCCAAATTCATAAAAAAACTCCTGGAAGATATCAAAGGAGAGATAGACAACAATACAATCATAGTAGGGGACTTTAATACACCACTAACAGCACTGGATAAGTCCTATAGACAAACAATCAGCAAAGATACAGCAATCCTAAATGACTCACTAGATCAGATGGACTTAATAGACATCTTCAGAACACTTCACCCCAAAGCCAGGGAATATACGTTCTTCTCAAGTGCTCATGGGACATATTCAAAAATAGACCATATATTGGGTCACAAGCAAAGTATCCCCAAATTCAAGAAAATTGAAATCATAAAAAGCGTCTTCGCAGACCACGATGGCATAATATTAGAAATAAACTACAATAAAAACAACCCAAAATACTCAAACAGCTGGAAGCTGAATAGCATGCTATTAAATATTGATTGGGTTACCAATGAAATCAAAGAAGAAATTCGAAACATCCTGGAAACTAATGACAATGAAAACACAACAATCCAAAACCTATGGGACACAATGAAAGCAGTCCTGAGAGGGAAGTTTATAGCTGTACAGGCCTATCTCAAAAAACAAGAAAAAATGGTAGTAAATCATCTAACTCTACAACTCAAAGAATTAGAAAGAGAGCAACAAGAAAACCCCAGAGTGAGCAGAAGGAAGGAGATAATAAAGATTAGAGCAGAAATAAATGACATAGAGACCAAAAAAACAATACAGAAAATCAATGAAACCAAGAGCTGGTTCTTCGAAAGGATAAACAAGATTGACAAACCTCTAGCCATGCTCACCAAGAAGCAAAGAGAGAGGACCCAAATAAACAAAATCAGAAACGATAGGGGCGAAATAACAACAGACCCCACAGAAATACAAATGATTGTTAAAAAATACTATGGACAGCTCTACTCCAACAAACTAGACAACCTGGAGGAAATGGACAAATTCCTAGAAAAATACAACATTCCAAAACTCAATCAGGAAGAATCTAAAAATCTCAACAGGCCAATAACTATGGAAGAAATTGAAGCAGTCATCAAAAAGCTTCCAGCAAACAAAAGCCCAGGACCAGACGGCTTCACAGGGGAGTTTTACCAAACATTCAAGGAAGAACTAAAACCTATCCTCCTCAGACTACTACAAAAAATTCAAGAGGAAAGAACACTTCCAAGCTCATTCTATGAAGCCAGCATCACCCTAATACCAAAACCAGGTAAAGACAACACAATGAAAGAGAATTACAGGCCAATATCCCTCATGAACATAGATGCCAAAATCCTCAACAAAATCTTAGCAAATCGGATCCAGCAGTACATCAGAAAGATCATACACCATGACCAAGTAGGATTTATCCCAGGGATGCAAGGATGGTACAATATCCGCAAATCAATAAACGTGATACATCACATAAACAAATTGAAAGAAAAAAACCACATGGTCATATCAATTGATGCAGAAAAAGCATTTGACAAAATTCAACACCCATTTTTGATAAAAGCTCTCAGCAAGGTGGGAGTAGAAGGATCATACCTCAACATAATAAAAGCCATATATGACAGGCCCACAGCCAACATCATACTCAATGGACAAAAACTAACACCATTTCCCCTAAGAACAGGAACAAGACAGGGATGCCCCCTCTCACCACTCCTGTTCAACATAGTACTGGAATTGTTAGCCATTGCAATTCGGCAAGAAGAAGAAATAAAAGGCATCCAAATTGGAAAAGAGGAAGTAAAACTGTCCTTATTTGCAGACGACATGATATTATACATACAAAACCCTAGAGACTCCATCAAAAAGCTACTGGACTTAATACATGAATTTGGCAATGTAGCAGGATACAAAATTAACCCCACGAAATCCGAGGCATTTCTATACACCAATAGTGAACTTTCAGAAAGAGAGATTATAAAAACAATCCCGTTTACCATCGCACCAAAAAAAATTAAGCTACCTAGGAATAAACTTAACTAAAGAGGTAAAAGACCTCTACTCAGAAAACTACAGGACGCTGAAAAAAGATATAGAGGAAGACATAAACAGATGGAAGAACATACCGTGTTCATGGATTGGTAGAATCAACATCATTAAAATGTCCATACTACCCAAAGCAATCTATAAATTCAACGCACTTCCCATTAAAATACCAACGGCATACTTCACAGATCTAGAACGAACTCTCCAAAAATTCATCTGGAATAAAAAAAGACCCCGAATAGCTGCAGCAATCCTGAAAAAGACCAAAGTAGGTGGGATCTCAATACCAGATATCAAGCTGTATTACAAAGCCACTGTTCTCAAAACTGCCTGGTACTGGCACAAGAATAGGCATATAGATCAATGGAATAGAATAGAGAGCCCAGAAATCGGCCCGAACCAATATGCTCAATTAATATTTGACAAAGGAGGCCAGAACATACAATGGAGCCAAGATAGTCTCTTCAATAAATGGTGTTGGGAAAATTGGACAGATATATGCAATAAAATGAAACTAGACCACCAACTTACACCATACACAAAAATAAACTCAAAATGGATAAAGGACTTAAACGTACGACAGGAAACCATAAAAATTCTAGAAGAATCCAAAGGCAACAAAATCTCAGACATATGCCGAAGCAATTTCTTCACTGATACAGCTCCTAGGGCACTTGAAACTAAAGGGAAAATGAACAAATGGGACTACATCAAAATAAAAAGCTTCTGCACAGCAAAAGAAACCATCAACAAAACAACGAGAAAACCCACTGTGTGGGAAAACATATTTGCCAATGTCATATCTGATAAGGGCCTAATCTCCAAAATTTATAGGGAACTCGTACAACTTAACAAAAGGAAGATAAACAATCCAATAAAAAAATGGGCAAAGGACCTAAATAGACACCTTTCAAAAGAGGACATTCAGAAAGCCAAGAGACATATGAAAACATGCTCCAAGTCACTAATCATCCGAGAGATGCAAATCAAAACAACAATGAGGTACCATCTCACACCAGTCAGACTGGCTATCATCAACAAATCAACAAACGACAAGTGCTGGAGAGGATGTGGAGAAAAAGGAACACTTGTGCACTGCTGGTGGGAATGCAGACTGGTGCAGCCACTATGGAAGACAGTATGGAGTTTCCTTAAAAAACTGAAAATGGAACTCCCATTTGACCCTGTGATCCCACTTCTAGGAATATATCCCAAGAAACCAGAAACACCAATCAGAAAGGATATATGCACCCCCATGTTCATAGCAGCACAATTCACCATAGCTAGGATCTGGAAACAGCCTAAGTGCCCATCAGTAGATGAATGGATTAGAAAACTGTGGTACATCTACACGATGGAATACTATGCTGCTCTAAAAAGGAAGGAACTCTTACCATTTGCAACGTCATGGATGGAACTGGAGAGCATTATGCTAAGTGAAATAAGCCAGTCAATGAAGGAAAAATACCACATGATCTCACTCATTCATGGATAATAGAGACCATTATAAACTTTTGAACAATAATAGATACAGAGGCAGAGCTGCCTCAAACAGATTGTCAAACTGCAGCAGGAAGGCCGGGGAGGGTTGCGGGGCAGGAGGTAGGAGGGTAAGGGATCAACTAAAGGACTTGTATGCATGCATATAAGCATAACCAGTGGACATAAGACATTGGGGGATAGGGGAGGCTAGGGGACTGTCTAGGGCGGGGGGATAAAATGGACACATATGTAATACCCTTTGTAATACTTTAAGCAATAAAAAAAAAATAATCAAAAAAAAAAAAAAAAGATCAAAATGTAACCGGTGACAACACAGTTTCATCACAGCAATATCTAATCTGAAAACATAATGAACATAATTTTACTCCAAATAACCAAAATAATGCAATGTTTAAATAAAGCCAAATATGTAGAAGTTATATAAATAAACTACAGTTATTTATAAACAAACAAAACTTAAATGGAAATATTTTCTATTCTAAAAGAAAAGACTGTCTCTGATACATTTCTTTAATTTTGAAATGTAAAGGAAAGCACCTAAAATTTCATGTGTCTTTTTCTGAATTTTGACATCCTATCTAATAAAAGAGAAACATGGTAATTAGCTTATGTCCGCTTCCCTTCCCATTGGCTAATCAGGGCGATATGCAAATTAACTGCCAGCCAAGATGGCGGCCAGCAGCCAGGCAGCTTGAAACTAACATGAGGCTTGCTTGCTTCAGTGACGGAGGAAACCAACATTCCCCGCCTGCCTTGCGGGCTCTGAGCTTGCAGTTTGAAACATAGTTACAAATATAGAAGCTAAACAAAACCCCAGAAACCTGCTTTCAGGCAGCTGGGATCTCAGAGCTGTAGTTGATACAGTGTTTCGATTATAGAACACAAACAAACCAGATACCTGCTTTCAGCAGCAGAGGCCTCAGAACTGGAGCCAGAGCTAAAGCTGGCCCAGAATAAAAAAAAGAAAAAGAAAAAAAGGAGCAGTTGGGAGCTTCAGTCACCCGCCAGCCTGAAAACAGCCCTCACCCCCTCACCCAGACTACCAGGCACCCCAGTGGGGACCCCTACCCTGAAGGGTGTGTGACCAGCTGCAAACAGCCATCATCCCCTCACCCAGGCTGGCCAGGCACCTCAGTGGGGACCCCCACCCCAATCCAGGACACCCTTCAGGGCAAACCAGCTGGCCCCCACCCATGCACCAGGCCTCTATCCTATATAGTAAAAGGGTAATATGCCTCCCAGCACCGGAATCAGAGGAGCTGAGAGGCCTCCCGGCACCAGGATCAGTGTGACGGGGGGCAGCGCCCAAACCCCCTGATCACCCTGCAGCTCTGTGTGTGACAGGGGGCGGCACCCCAGCCCCCTGATCGGCCCTGCTCTGTGCCTGATAGAGGGGAGCTCCCCAACCCCGATTGCCCTGCGGCTCTGTGTGTAACAGAGGGCGGGGCCACAACCTCCCTATCAACCCTGCTCTGTTCCTGACAGGGGAAGGCACCCCATCCCCCTGATCAGCCCTGCTCTGTGCCTGATAGGGGGGAGCTCCCCAACCCCCTGATTGCCCTGCGGCTCTGTGTGTGACAGTGTGCTGCGCCGCAACCCCCTCATCTGCCCTGTTCTGTGTGTGACAGGGTGCGGCACCCCACCCCACCCCCCATGGGCCCTGCTCTGTGTGTGACTGGGTAGAGCCATAACCTCCCCATCGGCCCTGCCCTGAGTGTGACAGTGGCTGTGCCCCACCCCCTGATTGGCCCTGCTCTGTGGGTGATAGAGGGCGGTGCCCCAACCCCCTGATCCACCCTGCTGTGTGTGTGACAGGGGGCAGTGCCCCAACTCCCCTATCAGCCCTACTCTGTGAGTGACAGGGGGGAGCTCCCCAACCCCCTGATTGACCCTGCTCTGTGTGTGACAGGGTATGGAGCCCCAACACCCCTGATGGGCCCTGCTCTGTGAGTGACAGGGGGCAGCGCCCCAACCCCAATTGGCCCTGCTCTATGCGTGACAGGGGTTGGCACCGCTACCTCCCCATCGACCCTGCCTTGAGTGTGACAGGGGATGGTGCCCCAACCCCCTAATCGGCCCTACCCTGAGCATGACTGAGGGTGGCATCACAACCTCCCAATCCGCCCTGCTCTGTGCATGACAGGGAGCAGCGCCCCAACTCCTCAATCGGCCCTGCTCTGAGCCCGACCAGGGGCTGCACCTAGGGATTGTGCCTGCCCTCTGCCACCCGGGAGCAGTCCTAAGCCAGCAGGTTGTTATCTCCTGAGGGGTCCCAGACTGCGAGAGGGCACAGGCCGGGCTGAGGGACCCCCCCCTTCCCCGCCGAGTGCACAAATTTTTGTGCACCGGGTCTCTAGTCTATTATAAAGTGTATTGAGAAAAATCAACAAAATTAGACAATGGGATTTTGCAAAGAAATAATGACTCAAACATTGATCTTTTATTAAATATGTCATTAAATATTTTATTAAATAATTGAAGAAGTTCAATACAGAGAACAGACTGATGGTTGCCAGAGGGGAGGGGTTGAGGGACTGGGTAAAAAAAGGTGAAGGAGTTAAAAACTGCAAATTGGTAGTCACAAAATAGTCCAGGGATGTAAAGTACAGCACAGGGAATATAGTCAATAATAGTGTAATAACTATGTACAGTGCCAGACAGGTACTGGGAATACCAGAGGGACTGCTTTGAAAGGTACATGTTTGTCTAACCTCTATAATGTACACTTGAAACTAACATAAAACAGTATTGAATGTAAACTGTGATTGAAAAAAAATTTAAAGAAAAAAAACCCAGCTAAATAAATAAAATAATTGAAGAAGTGTGGTACTAGTAGGTTAACATTTTAAAAATAAATATTTACTCATATGAGGAACATGGTAAAGAAGGTATTTCAGTCCAGTGTAGATAATTTCAAGAGTCCAGGGTGCAAAGTTTCAGTGAAATACCACAAACTCTGCCCCTTTCACTTTGTTCAAGTAAATATTAAAGCACTAACCTCATTCAGTGCAGTGTTTAAGAGTGCGGGCTCTGAAAATAGGTCATCTAATTTCAAATCCTGGCTCTACTATGCAGAAGCTGTATAACTTTAAAAGATATGCACTTCCCCTCTTCCTATGCCTCAGTTTTCCTCATCTGAAAAAATATGGATAATAATATGACCTGCACTAAAGAACCATCGTGTGGCTTCAGATGTAAAAGCTTGGAACAGCCCTAGCTGGTTGGGCTCAGTGGATAGAGCATCAGCCTGTGGACAGAGGGGTCCCGGTTTCGATTCCTGTCAAGGGCACATGCTGGGGTTGCGAGCTCGATCCCTAGTAGGGGACGTGCAGGAGGCAGCCGATCAATGATTCGCTCTCATCATTGATGTTTCTATCTCTCTCTCCCTCTCCCTTCCTCTCTGAAATCAATAAAAATATATTTAGAAAAAAGAAGAAAAGCTTGGAACGGAACCCAGCATAGTTTACACTGGGTTCAAAACCTCAAAAAGTGTTAACTATTATTAAAATTAAATGTAATCAATGCAACCCTAAAATATCTATGGAAATGTGGAGATATATTTATAATAGATATTAGAGAAATATCTAAAAAAAAAAAAAAAAAAAAAGAACACAGATGTCAAAAATTACTTGCCATTGTTTGGATAGTGCCTTTCTCTTAAAATGCCATACACTTACTTGGCTGGCTATCTGTAATACAAATCATCAGGCTTCACCGTTTTGTTTTTTACTTTCTAGCAAACCCCTTTGTTTAAAGAAAGGGCACATTTTGTGAGGGTCCAGGCACCAGGCCAATTATGGCCAGACTCTTTTTTTATTCCTCACCCACACTACCTTCCAAGGAGCCGATATTTACTTGGAGCACTGAGAATCAGAGCTGGGAATGCACATGGGGTGTCTCCGGAGGCCTTTTCTTTCAGTAACATCAGCCCACAGAAATCTCTCTTCCCAAACCCCAACAGTTTTTATTTCCCCAAGCACAATCTCCAGCCCTGCAATATGCTCTATTTGATTCATATCTACCTGGTCTCCTCAACTACTTTCTCATTCAGTTGCTCATTTCCTCACTCCCCATTCAATGTGTCTCAATGAATGATTTACTGATTGCTTTCCTATGCACCAAACCCTATGTTAGCTGCTAATGGGGAACAGTGTCTGTGCCTGTTGCAGGAACCTCCTCCTCCTGAAAGTTCACCGTCTTCACCATGGAGCAGGGCATGGGGCTGATGAGTTCAGTCACTGATGAGGCTATAGAAAGGATTCACACCATCTCATCAACTGTAGAGGGCGCTCCAGTTGAGTCCCTCTTCCCAGGCCTTTGCAGGCTCCCACCTGCTGCCTGCCCTAATAAGCTCTCTTTACTTCATATGAACCCTTATGCTTCTCTTTCCCATAGATAGATGAGAACAGTAACATTTATTCCCCACCCCCTTTTTTTCTCATACCTAACTGGTTTTCCCAGGATGGGAATTAGAGATTGTGCATGCACATTTTCCCCAGTCAGAGGCAGCCCCAGAGCACTACTTGGCTTGTTACTTTCAGGAAACAGAGAGGCAAGATTTTTATCTTTGTTTCCCCGGCACCATCTTAACCTGCAGTTCCTTCCATCTGGACAAGAACTCCCCCACTGATACAGAGCAAAGTGAGTGATAAAGGGGGTTCTGAAATTTGGTGCTCCCCCTAGAGATTGAACCCTAGAACAGTGTACCCAAAGGTTCTTTTTATCTCCAAGCTAGAAAGTAAAGAGTTTGGTTCAAGTATTCTGAGTTCCAGGCAGAAGTTCTGTTTCTCCCAGTCCCTGAAAGGACCTCCAACACTGCGTCTCTGACATTGAAACACACCACGCTGTTTGTACCATAGCAGTATCCCCTACCAAAGACACTTTTCTCTCCTTGACATAATTTTTTAAAGGTTTATAATCCCTTTCTGTGGTATATCTCTAACAAACTGTGTTGTGTGTGTGTGTGTGTGTGTGTGTGTGTGCACGCGCGCGCGTGCTCTTATGCACGTGAACATAGGCATGCCCGTGTGAAGGTGTATTTACCTGTGAATATGCACTGCGTGTTGGGACATTTCTCCATAGTGTGCTTACCAGTGTGTATGGGGACTGGAAGGCATGAGTCACTCGCTTGATTTATGAATTGTAACACTTTCACCCTAGAAGTACATGGGCAACAGGAAGCATTCCTGAGTGTAAATTAAAATTTAGCCCAAGATTCCTTGGGCCCTTCCCATGTGTGACACACATCCTACCTCAGTGCCTTTGTATATAATGACTTCTGCTGGAATACTCCTCTCCCCTCTCAAATCTTTACCTACTTCATTCTTACTTTCCAGGTAGTAGCTTAGAGCACATACTCACAGCAGTCTTCTCTGTCTCCCAGAATAGATCAAACCCATTATGCTATTTCACACTCCCCTTCTCTTTCTTCATAGCATTTATCATAATTTGTAATTATAAATGAGCACTCTTCAAATATTCCCAATTTGAATAGTTCCTGCTACCAGATTATAAACTCATGACGGCAGGATCATATTTCTTACTCACATTGAATTCCTAATAGTGAATGCCAAAGCCAGGATAGGTATTCAATTTTAGAGCTAAGAGTTGCAAGAAAGACAAAATTGCAGGGCACACATAGTCTGTGTCAATGACAGCAACTCTCTGAATCTGGCCACTAGAGACGGTAACTTTTGTAAACCTGGTGAGATGAAGTGTGCTTAGCCACAATCCTGCTCTATCTCTGTCCGTTCAGGGATCAGCATTGAATTCAGAAAATGAGAGCCACCCATAGGATAGTCTTCAGCAGCAATAAAAATAAGAAACTGTGCCACTTTCTTCAGACAGACGTGTGGTAGAGGCACCAAAGAACAGAGTACATGGTGGCAGCTCCTAAAGGACACAAAATTTGAGGCACTTCTGGAAGGACACCAAGAAAGCTGCTTCATCTCTCCCTGCTCTATTCTCTATGCCTCTGAATTTTCTAGCTACAAACATTCAGTTTCCCTTCATGCCCTCGTATCCATGCAGAAAGAGCTCTAATCATCCCCTCTTCTCCCACAAGTTCCCCTTTTCTCAGTGCCCACAAAGAATCAGACTCAGGCAGCAGCTGGAGATTGGATGTAATTGCATCTCAAGACAAGCATTTGCAGAGCTCACATGGGGCCCCATCATTGTGCAGTGGCAGGGATGGTTGGGTCACGCAAAGCACCCCCACCCTGTTTGTGGCCCTCTTTCTTCCTCATTGACTCTGGAATGATATTGTCTCCGCAGTAAAGAGCATAATAGTAAATTCAGTTCATAGTGCGGCTGCATTCAAGAATGGGGGAGTTGGACAGGGAATATGGGGAAAGGGGCACAGAGGAAAAGATACGGTCTGAACTTGGGCTCCTATGACTGCCTCAGCTTCTCTACCGCAGCATCCACATCACCTCCCGTGGCAATGAGGGCCTGGAGGTTGGCTTCGGGATTCAGAAAGCCCATGGCCCGCAGTTGCTCTAGCTGCACCCGGAAGTGAGTCTCGGGCTGCAGCTGCTGGGAATTGGTACCGGCTAGGGCTTGCAGTATCTGGAGGAAGGGACCGGAATGTAGGCCTAGCTCCACAGAACCCTGTTCTGGGGAAACCTCAGGAGCTGGGGCTGGTGGGGGAGCCTCAGGCATAAGGGTGTCCTCTCCAGGCTCTGCCTCTCCTGCCATATTTCCCAGCCCTGCTAGGCAAGGCATGAACCAGAGTAGGAGGTGAGGTGCCTCAGTCGCTAGGACCTGCAGACCCTGCTCAATCTGAAGCAGGGCACGCATGGCACGAGGGTTTGCCATGGCTGCCTGAAGATGCAGCAGCAAGGGCAGCTGCCGGCGTATCTCATCCTGTAATTGTGGGGCCTGATTCACGCTATCTGGTCGCAGAGATCTTGGATAAGCTAGTGGTGGCAGCCAGGAATGATCAGGGATTCCAGAGGTAGCTACCATTGGGGATGATGGTGAAGGACCAAATGGGGCCCTGTTGGCAGCAGCCCCCAGCCCTGAGATAAGATCAGGCATGCTGGTGCTGTGACCAGTGGAGCCATTCCCTGAACGATCTTGGCTTCCATTTTGTCTAGGACTACTGTTTGTGGGGTATCTCAAGAATGCTGGGCAAGAGGATTTGCCTTTGATTGCTACTGACTCCTTGGGGCGTGGATGGCCTGACTCAGGTTTCTGGGATGAAGTCGGTGGAACTCGAGATGAGGTTGGGGGAACTTGGTTTCCCGGTGGCGGTGCCTCTTGGCTTGGACTGAGGGTGGATGCAGTCCCCTGCAGGTAGGTTCCCAGGGACAGCGGGGTCTCATGTAATTGCTGGAGGTAGTCATAGAGCCCTAAACTACCCAGAATATTAGGAGCCCTATTTCTAATTTCAGATATGTCCTGGTCCCCAGGCCACCTGCCCTGCCTGCTACCTGAGCTTCCATTTGTGGAAGCCCAGGGGTTGGGAAGAGGGTCACAGTTCTCCATCCTCGAAGGTTGGCTGTTGTTAGTGGTAGCATTAGCAGTAGTGGTAGCAGCAAAGGGATTGCCACCAAACTGCTCCTGTACTGCATTAAGCATTGGGTCCATAATATCTGTGTACATAGTCCGAAGCACATTGTAGCCACCGGGGATGCTCTCCAGGTTACTGAGCGCCCGGTCCTGGCTACGCATCATCTCTTGCATCATGGCAGGGTTGCGTAGAAACTCCAGTGTCTGCCGCATGATTTCGGGATTGTTGAGAATATGGCCGATCTCAGGGTTGTGCTGGATCAGCTGCTGCATATGGGGGTTGTCATGAACCAGCTGACGCACCAGGCCTGTGTTGGACAGCAGACCCTGGATGAAAGGCTCATCAATGATCTGAGCCACAAACTCGGGCACAGATACATTCTGCCACATCAGTGAGCTTGGCTGGTCGGGGAAACTACCAGAAGTCAGGCCCAGCCCACTGAGGCCTGTGAGGACACCTAAGCTAAAGGTGGACGGCCCTTCTGTTGGGAAAATGGAGCTTGGCTGAGGGAGCAACCCAGGGGCTGGACCAGGGACTGAAGCATCTGGAGACTCAGTGCCCACGGTCCGGCGCTGCATCTTGATGACCAGGTGGACAGTGAGGCCGTCTCTCACTCCACACTGTGCCAGTGAGTCAGGATCCTTGAGGATTTTGCCGGCAAAGATTAAGACCAGCTGATCAGGGTGAGCCTTAAAGCGCTGAGATATCTCTTTCTTCAGCTGCTGGATGGTGCAAGTGTCTATGACGGAGAAATCCTCCTTGTCCTTGGGTGTCTTCACTGTCACTTTGATGAGGTGGGGATTCTGGACTGGTGCTGGACAGCCCTGTGGCAGGGCCTCTCCGCTTTTGGCCATGGTGGGCAGCAGAAGGCCCAGGTCTGTGGGGACACAGCTGGGGGATGGGAATGGGAGACCAAGATCATCTTTTGGAGCAGTGGAAAAAGTAGGAAAGGGAGCAAAAAGAGGACCTGGAATGTCAAGATGGGAAAAAACTGGAGGGTCCACATAGAAGGGTCAATGAGGTCTCTGGGGTAAGATGCTTTGGGAGGGTTATGGGTTTGAGAGATGTTGGTATCAGGGAAGGAACACCTGAAGTCATGGGAAAGAGTGCTACAATGGATGAGTAAATGGGCAAGGAAAAAGGATCCAATTTGGGGAATACATACCAATCAGCTGTGACCCCGTCCTTCCTCTTATACAGGGCTCCAAGCCGCCCTCATCTTGCTGAACAGCCACCCCTGAAGCTTTCTGGGCTGGAACCCACTCTATCAGGTCACCTCTGTGACCTCACCACTGACATCACAGCCTCATAAAGTGAATTTTGAGATTTCTCCAAGGTACTCTGGATCCCTGGGAACTGTCTTTCTCAACCTTTAACTTTTCCATTTCTTTATCTCAATTACCCTTTTCAGAGTGAGGGGCCTTAGCTGACCCTCTTTCTTAGTCCAAGAGTCCTGATTCTACAATCCCTGGTATGTGGCATGTGGAGACACACTTGGATTGAACAACTAAGAAAGACTCCTTAATCCTCTGTGTCCCCATAAAGACTCAAATTCAGCTAACCTCCAGTCAACCTTCTTCCTGGCATTTTATGTTCCAGTCTTTTCTCTGATTCAACATTAGCTACAAATTATTTATATATTTTCAAAGTATTGACTTTCTGATAGGGAGAAGCTAAAATATGAGAAGGGGAAATCATTATTACCTACAGAAGAATTCAAAGAATTGACTGGCTACTTATTGAGATTAGAAAAAAAAGGAGGAAATATGATTGTTACACAGAAAATTAAATAAGAGTTCAGTTTTACCTATATCTGAGATATCTATTTTATATAAAAGTGAAAATGTAGGGAGATAATTTAATATCATGAATCTAGAGTTCATCCACATTGACAAAGTATTTAGAATCATAAACTTTGTCTATCTAGGAAAAGGGATAGAGGTAAAAAGACTGAGTTGTAGGCCCTACAATATTTAGAAGTCTGGAAGATTAAGTGAATTCAACAAAGAATATTTAGAAGAAAAAACATTAAGTCAAAAAAGCAGAGAGAGATAAAATGAAGAGTTTCAAAAAGTAGAGAGTAACCAAAGGTGTCAAAAGATGCTGGTGAATCAGTAGAAGGAGAACTGGGAATTGATACTGGATTTTATAAAAGAAAATTAGGACCATGATGAAATAAGTTTTGGAAAAGTGATGGGTACAGGAAACCTGATGGACTGGGTTTAAAAGCAAATAAATTTTTTAATAAGTGGATCCACTAAAAACATTGTCAATAAGAAAAAAAGGAAGGTGGCTATTGGGAATGTGACAATAAAGGGTTTTTTTTCTTAAGATGAGAATATTACATCATGTTTTTATTTTGATGGAGGCAATACAATGAGAAAAAAATGAAGCATGAGAAAGAGAAAATAATTTCAAGAATAAATTGTTGAGTAGATAAATGGAGAGTTTAAGAGCCTGGGCAGTTTATTCAATACAACAGAATGAAGAGCAGAGTGTATGAGTACAGATGCAAATTAGTTGGTTGATTTAGTGATGGACATGGGTGTAAGTCAGTTCTGATCACTTTTGTCTTCTTGTTGAAATGAGCAAATAATAAGATAGTGTGTTGATTAAGGGCATTGGTTCCAAGTGTGGTTCCCCAGACCAGTAGCATCAGCATCAACTGAGGCTCCACTCTAGATCTACTAAATCAGAACGTCTTAGAATGGAGCTCAGAAATTCATGTTTTGGCACACTCTCCAAGTTACACTAATACAGATTCTGAAGTAATATTGGATTAAAAAATATCAAAGTATCACTAACAGACCAATTAAGGCCTTTGGTAATACTAGAGGCCCCATGCACGAATTCGTGCAAGGGATGGGGTCCCTAGGCCTGACCGGAGATCAGGGCTGATTGGGGTCTGGCTGATTGGGGCCAGCTGATCGAGGCCTGCAGGACGGGGGTGGGGGAGGGGAGGAGGGGAGGGAGAAGGAACATGGGAGGTTGGCCACTGGCTGGGGGAGGGACTGCGGGAGGTTGGCCAATGGGCCGGGTGTAGGGACCAGCTGTGGGGAGGGACCACAGGAGGTTGACTGGCTGTGGGAGGTTGGCTGTGGGAGCACACTGACCACCAGGGGGGAGCTCCTGTGTTGAACATCTGCCCCCTGGTGGTCAGTGCTTATAGCAACTGGTCAATTGGTAGTTCTGGTTGTTCAGTCCTAACGGTCACTTACGCTTTTATATATAGACTAGAGGCCCAGTGCACAAAAATTTGTGCACTCGGAGGGGAGGGGGGGTCCCTCAGCCCGGCCTGTCCCCTCTTGCAGTCTGGAACCCCTCGGGAGATAACAACCTGCTGGCTTAGGCCTGCTCCCGGGTGGCAGAGGGCAGGCCCAATCCCTAGGTGCAGCCCCTGGTTGGGCTCAGAGCAGGGCCGATTGGGGAGTTGGGGCGCCGCCCCCTGTCATGCACAGAGCAGGGCGGATTGGGAGGTTGTGTTGCCACCCTCAGTCACGCTCAGGGTAGGGCCGAATGGGGGGTTGGGGCACATCCCCCTGTCACACTCAAGGCAGGGTCGATGGGGAGGTTGCGGCACCACCCCCTGTCAAGCACAGAGCACGGTCGATAAGGGGGTTGAGGAGCTCCCCGCTGTCACTCACAGAGTAGGGCCAATAGGGGAGTTGGGGCACCGCCCCCTGTCACACACAGAGCAGGGCCGATCAGGGGGTTGGAGCGCTGCCCTCTATCACCCACAGAGCAGGGCCGATCAGGGGGTTGAGGCACCGCACCCTGTCACACACAGAGCCGCAGGGCCAACAGGGGGTTGGGGAGCTCCCCCTATAAGGCACAGAGCAGGGCTGATCAGGGGGTTGAGGAGCCTTCCCCTGTCAGGAACAGAGCAGGGTGGATAGGGAGGTTGTGGCCCCACCCCCTGTCACACACAGAGTCGCAGGGTGGTCAGGGGGTTTGGGTGCTGCCCCCTGTCACACTGATCCTGGTGCCAGGAGGCCTCTCGGCTCCGCTGATCCCGGTGCTGGGAGGCATATTACCCTTTTACTATATAGGATAGAGGCCTGGTGCATGGGTGGGGGCCAGCTGGTTTGCCCTGAAGGGTGTCCTGAATCAGGGTGGGGGTCCCCACTGGGGTGCCTGGCCAGTCTGGGTGAGGGGCTGAGGGCTGTTTTCAGGCTGACAGGTGACTGAAGCTCCCAACCACTCCTTTTTTTCTTTTTTTTTTTTTTATTCTGAGCCAGCTTTAGCTTTGAGGCTTGGCTCCAGCTCTTAGGCCTCTGCTGCTGAAAGCAGGTTTCTGGCCTTTGTTTACCTTCTGTATTTGAAACAATGTTGCGATCCTGCTGGCTGAAGCCCGGCGGACTAAAGCAGGTTTCTGGGGTTTTGTTTAGCTTCTATATTTGTAACATAGTTGCTTAGAGTTGCAGCTCAGAGGCCGGCAGCAGCAGGTGGGGAACGTTAAAGTCCTCCGTCACTGAAGCAAGCAAGCCTCAAGTTCGCTTTAAGCTGCCTGGCTGCCGGCCACCATCTTGTCTGGCAGTTAATTTGCATATTGCCCTGATTAGCCAATGGGAAGGGTAGCGTACGTGCGCTAATTACTATGTTTCTCTTTTATTAGATAGGATACTTAGATGACATTAGTCTGCACAGTTGTCTGCTTTCCTTTGCCTACACAGAGATTAGGCAGAGTTGGATAGACCATGGTAAGTTTGGTAGGTGAGTGCTATGCCAGAATGATTATATTGACAGATATGGACTAGTTTTGGAGCTACAGAATTGTGGTCAGAAAGCAAAAGATGATGCAAGAAAGACACCTATCCCACTTCTGAGTCCATAGGGAATGAAACAAGCAATCAGCACTGCTGGAGAAGCGATGTCCTCAGTGGACAGCCAGAATTCCATTACAGCAAAAAAGGTAAGGGAACATTTGAAACGTTGTAGGTATAAGGACTTTGCTGTTGCGAAATTATGAGGTCTAAATGAGAGGGTGGAAAGGTTTGGAGAACTGATGATGAATGGAATATTGAGTCAGATGAGAGACAGTCAAGCATATTGTGATGAGACTTAGAAAGATGACCTGGAGAGCCTGGGCTTTTTATGTAAACAGAGTCAAGCAAGGTATAAGGCATAACTGGATTAATAGAGTTGTCCTATTGGGGAGATAAAGCATCAGTTTTAGCTATAATTTCTTTCTTGAGATGTATTTTTTTGGTATGTTGTGGTGGTGGAGTAGGAATTTTTAGCATTTGGAGTGCTAGATGCTCTTGGAGCTTTATGGGCCTGTCCTTTGCTCTTGCTGATGATGTCAAAGCTGGAGGATGGGTGGCCTGTGGGCAGCACAGACACCTCTGTGGATCCAATTTGCAGTCCAGAATCAGAAAACTCTCACCACCTCCACCACTCCCACCCTAAATTCAGACACTATCATCTTTAATCTGCTTTATCACAAAAACACCTAGCAGTGGATTTTGTTTGTTTGTTGTTTTTTAATATTTTTATTGATTTCAGGGAGGAAGGAAAAGGGAGAAAGAGAGAAACATCAATGATGAGAGAGAATCATTGATCCATTGCCCCCTACATACCCCACACTGGGGATTGTCCCACACTGGAGATCCAGACCTCAATCTGGGCACATGCCCTGACCAGGAATTGAATGTGATATCCTGGTTCATAGGTTGCTGCTCAACCACTGAGCCACGCCAGCCGGGTAGGGTTTTCATAGTAAAATTCAAAGTCCTTACCAGACCTACAAATCTCTTCATGACTTCTCTGATGTCCTTTCCTGACCCAATTTCCTTATTCACTCCAACTACACGATCTCCTTATTATTCTTTAAACACAAGGACACTCCTACCTGAAGGTTGTTTTTATTATACAGCTTTCTCTGCCTGGAACATAATTCTCCCAGGGAATTGCATGTTTAATGTTAGTCTCATTTTTTTCTGACTCCTGCTCAACTGTCACCTTTACAGAAGTTTATTGCTTTTGTTAACAATGTGGAAATAGTTGGAGCTTAGAAGAGAAAATGGACAAGAACAAAGTCCTTAACTTCTTCAGAAAAGTGGTATTGTAAAAAAAGGATCTCAGGTTTTTCTCTGTGCATAAATTTTGTGAGTCTAGACTTAATTGAAAATGTTTCCATAAGATTGGGTGGAGATTTTCTCTATCCTAGAAGCAGGAGCAGGGCCAGCCAGGGAGACTCCCAGCAGGGGTAGGCAAACTTTTTGACTCGAGGGCCATAATGGTTTCTTAAACTGGACCGGAGGGCCAGAACAAAAGCATGGATGGAGTGTTTGTGTGAACTAATATAAATTCAAAGTAAACATCATTACATAAAAGGGTACGGTCTTTTTTTTTTTTTTAGTTTTATTCATTTCAAACGGGCCAGATCCAGCCCGCGGGCCGTAGTTTGCCCACGGATGCACTAGGGTCATTCCAAACTAAAGTTTAATGATCTACTCCTTGCAAAGTACTTTTAACTAACTTATTAATTGGTCTTTTCTGCATGTTATTATAGCAGAATTCTTAGAATGATTTGTTTCAATGTCCTAGCCTGGTCTTAAATGTCTGTCTTTGTGTTGAAGCATTAGGGGAAGAGATGTCTGTGAACCAAGAAGTGAGAGTGAAAGTGGTTAACAGTGAAATTCCTAACACGGGTTTGGGCAACTAAAAAGCCATATTCTCAGTTCCAGGTAAGGAACTGAGGATGGTGATTAATTTTTATTCGGATAGCATGTGAATTTTCTATTAGTAGTTAGGCTAAATGCATATGTGTGTCTATGTTAATGCTTGATGTGGATGGAAATATTGTTATGTAAACATGATAATGCATATGTCTGATTGGATAAATATTTGTGCATGTATATGTATGAAGTATAAGCATGAGGCAGTGTGTGTGAACTATTCTATTGTCTGTGTAACTGTGAAGACTTCAGGGTCTGAAACACTGAACATTTCATTCACTTGCCTAATGGGTATGTGCACCATGCAGATAGATGCATCAAGCAAAGAGGCTGGGCCCATATGTTCTCAGTATGTTAAAGATAAGCAAAGAAACTACAGACAGTTGTCTAGGAGACTTCCTGCTGTTACAGTAAAGGATATTCTTTATTGAGAATGTCTTTACCTCAATCCCAATCCACCCACAGCCCCTTCTCATCACTGGCAAAATATAAGTCTTTCCAGGGACACCAGCATAGGAGAAGTAGGGATTGTAGGTGGTCCCAGGCAACGGGTGTCGCAGGCCTGCCTCATTCTCATCTATCATGCACTTCCTAGAGCAGGACTCAGACCTAAGCCCTTCCCCAAATTACACTCAAGAGTGAGACTTATTCAGGAGAGTGAAACATTGATTATCACTCCAAGACACTGTCCCCTTTTTCCCAGGTACCCCACAGGTGGTTGGGGATAAGAAAGGGAACTTATACACCCCACCCTAATGACAAGCTCCCCTGATATTCTTCAGGGGAACAGAAGGCTCTCAATCTCATACAGTCCTACAATTGTAGGAGCTGGACTCACAGTTTTCAAAACACAGAATATGAGGTGTGTTTTTTAAAGTCCAGCTCCTGCAATTCTAGGATTCTGGTAAAGGGTTGGGGTAACATTTTCAGGCCCATATTTTGTTTCCCAATCAAACCCCAATAAAATCCACCTAGGCCATTATTACAGAGAACTTTAATGTGCTGATTGAGATATAAAGTATAAAGGCCTAACTAGATATAATCAATGCCACCAATCATTAAGGCTAATGGCCATTTTGGGGAATGGTCCACCTGAAGGGTCAAGAGGAGGACACACTTCTACCAATGCTCTTCCCATTGGGTCTTAGGACTTATTGGGTTTGACAGCTTTTGCAGGAGCTCAAGCCTCATAGGGCCTTTTGGCTGGTGGTGTTGGTAGCCTATGCTTCAGTGGCAGGAAGGTGAGGTCATAATTGACCAGGTAGCCATCATTGTAGACATACAACTTGTGATCTAAGGAGCAGTAATTGATGCCCTGCAGAGTTTCCAGCATCTTATCCAGCAGGATGCTGAGATGGTGCTCCTTCCCAGTGGTGGTATCAAAAGCATAGAAGATCTCCTCTTGGCGGGTGCTCAGAGAGCGTAAGGCATAGAGCATCCCACAGGCCATGAAGGCCCCTGATAGGGCTGGCTTGTACTGGCTGGTGCGCCAGGTTTCTTCCACATCTAGGGTGCTGGGATTGAGGCGACTCACAACCAGGTTGCCCTTACTCTCTTCTGTAGCATAGAGCACCCACAGCCCCTTCTCATCACTGGCAAAATCTAAGTCCTTCCAGGGCACACCAGCATAGGAGAAGCGGTTGTTGTAGGTGGCGCCAGGCAACGGGCGCCGCAGAACCAGGCTGTTGGAAGAAAGGTCCACCTTGGCTATTTCACCTGTGCCATAGTAGTTAAAGTACATGAAGTTCTTGTACACAGTATTGCCACTGCCATCACCAAAGCCCATCTTCCGCTGCTCATAGTTCTTCAGCAGTACCAGGTCATCATAAGACTTGTGCAGTCGGTAGTAGTCAAAGTACCTAGGCCAAGCACCACACCAGAGTCATCAGGTGACAGAAGGAAGCAGGGTAACAAAGTGCTATTAAAAATGGGCAGGCTGGTGTTCTAATTAATAGTGGGGGACTTTGGACTCAAACAGAATTGATTTTTAATATTTAATTTTTTACTTACAATATGCTATGAGAATGAATAATGGGAAAAAACATAACAGTAATAATAACATCAACAGCAACAATGCCTAATTAAATGAGATAATGCAATGTGCATGCATTATCTCATTTAATTATAACAAAGTTACTTTTGGATAGGTTTTATCCCTTCAGGCTAGGAGACTATGTCTCAGGAAGGTTAAGTAACTGGCTCCAGGTTAATCAACTCATAAATAAAATTTGTTTAAAAAAATTACCTCCTTGTCAGGAGTAAGATCGTGCAAATAATATAATTACTAGAGAATTCATCTCAAAGTAAGCAATCAACAAGTGATAGCTATTACTTTTTCTTCTTTATGGAGAATTTCCTTTGTTTATACAATGGGGCCTTGACTTACGAGTTTAATTCGTTCCAAGACCGAGCTCGTTAAGGAGCTCGTTAACTCAAATTACTCTGTCAACTCAAAGCAAAAAATTCTTTAGTCGAGACACTCGTAAGTCAAGGCCCCATTGTACTTCACTGCCTCCCACCTGCTCTTGAGACACAGGTGTTCTGTAATAGGACAGAGTTCTGAAGCTGAATTCAGGAAGATTTACGCCCCGAAGGTCACTGGGAAAGTCCTTTACATTATTCCTGACTTATCAGTATTGCCACCTCTTAAGATTGGGCAGTAAGGCCTGACTTACCATCAGAGATTTTGAGACGATTTAACAAGCAAAAGCATGTAAATGTGTTCTGTGTACTAGGAAATATATGTAGAAATAGGGAGCGTTATTGTCAGCAGAAAGCTTATCTTTCTGAGATAAGCTTCAACTGGGGTTCCTCAACTACTGGTTCAACCCACATTCACCCCTCCCTGCCTTCTCGGGCGAGCCTATATCACATTTCTGTATGTACTGATTTTAAAGACCTAGTCTGTGAGTTGTGTCTGCCTTCCTTACCAGGCTGCCAGTTTATTGAAGGGGTCATTCATCTACTCATTGATTCATTTAGCCATTCTTTCACAAATATTTATCTGCATCTACTATGTTGCCCACACTTCTCTATCTAATCTCATGTGATAGTCTCATATATTTAATTAATATCATTTTATAGCTGGCTGAGAGGTTCTGAGATGTTAATTCACAAAGTCACTTATCCTAGCCCTAGCTGGTTTGGCTCAATGGATAGAGCATCATCCGCCTACAGACTAAAGAGTCCTTGATTCCAGTCAGGTTCGATTCCAGTCAAGGGCACATGCCTGGTTTGCAGGTTTGATCCCCAGTAGGGGGCGTGCAGGAAGCAGCAAATCAATGATTCTCTCTCATCATTGATGTTTCTACCTCTCCCTCTCAGTTCCTCTCTGAAATCAATAAAAATATATTTAAAAACAAAACAAAGTGAGATATGCTAAGTGGTAGTACTGAGATTCAAACTTGGATATATTTGACTCCACATGTCAAGTTTGGTCAAGTTTATCCTCTGAACTGTTTCTGAGCAGAAGCTAGGATTCTAAGGCTCAGATATAGAAGAGTTTTTTTTTCTAAAAATATGATTAAGCTAGGAATAGAACCAGCTCTGGATTACCATGGGATTGGAAATTTCAGACAGTGAATTTGTGAAGGAAGTTTAGGGCAGTCTGGTCCATCCTTAACCCACGAGAAGAGCACTAGGAGTTAAACAGTCAAGTCTAGACTAAGTTTTCCCAGGGGCATGTCTGAAATAGAAGAATCTGGGATGGGGCCACAAAGAGACCTGGTAGGGTAGGGTAAGGAAAATTTGGAATTAACCTGGTTGCAGAAGAGAAATCATCTTGGACTCACCTGCCATCTGTACGCAGAGGAGCCACCCAGTAGAGGGAAGAGGATGAGTTGGGTGCTGAGTCTCGGCCCCAGGCTCCTGCCTTGTAAGAGAAGCCTCTCCAATTGAGCTGCACCACAATGGGTCTACTGACTTTCTGGAGCCCTCCATGGGCACAAGAACCTAGAAAAGAGAGCAGGCAAGGTACGAGATAAGTATGAGGCACATGACGCAGAGAGAGCAGAGTATGAAAGTGTAGTAACCATGTGTGCATTTGAGTGTATGTCCATGTGTAAGCAGATGTGATTGTGCATGAATGGAGACTAGTGTGTATGTCTGATTATAGGTGTATTTACACATCTCTGTATCTGGCTATGCCTTTGTGTGAACGTGTAGCAATCTCGGTCTACATCCTTTAGTGAAACACCAACCACAGAAATAAAAGACTTACTTTATAACAAGAGCTTTACTGTCCACCTTTCAGTACACCATATTCAACCCTACATGCCCAACCCTGTCATTGGGGAGATAAGGTCTTTGGAAATTCAGCCTGGGGCCTCACCTGGGGGCAGGGCTTGGTCAGGGTTTCTGGATGCCTCTTCTTGCTCCTTCTCCCTCTCACATTCACTTATACGGCTCTGAAGGACATCCACTTCCTGGCGGAGAGCTCGGAAGCTGCTCTGGTCGGAGTCAGCCAGAAGCTTGAGTGTGAGGCTGGCATTAGCCACCTGAGGAAGTGAGATGCCAGGGATGTGGGTCACTGAGTGTTCTTAAGCTCCCACATTTCTCAGCTCAGGGTCTTCTTCCCCAGAAAGAAGTGATTTGGGAAACTGTCAAATTTTCAGGTAGATAAGACAGCAGGCTAGGGAGGAGAGAGAGATTCTTAAATCTATCCACATACCTGGCTCTGGAGTTGGTAGAGGATGTCCCCAGCTCTAACCCTTCCCTTCGCTTTAAGCTGGGCCACCAACTCCTGTGCTCCCTCCAGCTCCAGACGCAGCAGGTTGAAGGCTGGGGACTCATAGGAGACAGCAGGGGCAGTAGGATTTCTGGACTTCAGGGCGCCATTCATTTCTAGGATCTGGTTGTCATTGTCTTCAATGGTGTGTGCATACTCACTGACCTGGGCATGGGTGGGGGGAGGGGTGGACAGGCAGTTCATAAACCTCAACAGCTATGGCTCTTTCCATCTATTTACATCCCCACCCAGTGCCTCACAGCCTACAAAATTCTCTCATATCCCTCACCTTATTTGCTTCTATTTATAACCCTTGAGGTGAGCATTACCATTATCCCTATTTCAGAGCTGAGAATGATAGCATCCTTTCACTGCAAGAAAAATAAGTCTTTCCCCTACACCACACAGATTCTCTCTTTCCTTTTCTGTTTAGAGCCACACACTCTCAGGAACGCTTTAGTGAGTGAATGAATGACCTGACTTCCAGCTTCCAGTCTGCCCCAATCCATCAACCTTCCCCAGGAGCTCCACTAGTGACCATTCAAAAAAAATACTGCCCACACCACACTGCAGGTGCAACATTTCTGTTTACTCATCTTTACTTACTGAATCACTTCCAAGCTCACTAACCTGGCCCACACATCTGTCCACCAATTGCCCCTATTTTAACTCTTCCACTTAGGCTGTCTCCTGCCTCCTTTGCACTAATGACCCCACTTCCAAGCCTTTTCCTGTCCTCTATCCTCTTCCCATCTCCCAGTGAATCCATATTCACTAATTCACCTGTTAATATAGGAAGCACTCCCTATATAAGCCTCTCTGTTACTTCTCCTGGGTATCCCCCAAAAGTGCCCAGTTTTCCCTTTACACTAAGGATTTGCCTCAAAGATGAGTGCTGTGCTTCCTTCAGTTCCTTCTTTACCACCAGAGCTCATCCTGGTGCTAGGGTCTGGAGAGGCTGCGCCTGTGCTGCCTCATGTTCCAGCCCCAGCCCCAGCCCCAGCACTCACCCTGGACAGCTCCTGCTCATACTTGCTCAGGAGCTCTTGGGCTGTACCCTGTAGCTGTTCCAACTGTTTCAAGGTGATGACATTGTTGGGCAGGTAAACCACACAATAGCATAGGCCGTCTTTGTCCAAGGAGCCTGGCACACGTCTTACCAGCTGCAAAATGATGGTTACAGGTACATTAAGCATATATGTTGGAGCACACTGTGCTTTTAGGCAACATGAGGCAGGAGAAGAGGCTGACCCTGCTCTGGTGTGCCTAAGGAGAAGTTGTTCTTGACCCTGCACCAGAGGTTGTTCTTAACTGACTGGGCACTCTTCTGCCATGGGTTTGAGTGACCCTTTCCTTGACTTCTCATAACTAAAACCACAGTCTTCTCCAGCTCCTATTGCTAGGGCCACCATCACCCTACCTCATATACTAGCTTGATCTGCAATGCCCGTAACTGGAAGCTGACCTTTCCTGGCTATTCTGTGGGATAGAGGAAAGCAATGCTGAAGAGACTTGTCAAGGGACCAGTTTAGGGGCTGCAGTTCTGGGCAGTACCCCCATTATAGAGATTTAGTAGATCCCCACAATTTTGTCTTGAAGAAGCAGGTATAGAGAATTCCAAATTGTCAAGAAAAAAAATATTAGCAGCACCATGGGGCACCAGAAACTAGATTGATATTCACCATTCACAAGAACATGACCAGGTAGAACTTGTTATCCACATTTTATGATTTAAAACCCAGAGGTTCTGAGAATTTTTACAACTATTATGCTGAGTCACATAATTAACAAGTGATCAGGTTGCAAGTTGCCCGAAAGTCTCATGCTTATTCTACATCCTGTGCTTATATACTAAGGGAGCTGCAGAGCTCCCAGCTGTGTTGGGGTGGCTGTGCAATGCAGGCCAAAAGGATGAGGTGGCAGGCATTTGCTTTGCCTCAGCTAAACAGAGTGAGGGGAAAAGGTTCTAGAAATAAAAGAGACATAATTTTGGGTTCTTTGCTTCTTTACCTATTATCTTACTTATAAACCCACTGATTTGAGAGCCAGACTGCCTGAATCTACTACTGGCTCTGTGACATTGGGTGAATTACTTTACTCTCTGTTCCAGTGCCCTTGTAAGAAATGAGAATACTTATGTTTTACTTTATATCTTAAGAAACATAAAACACCAATCAAAATGAATTTATTCACCCTTATGTTCACAGCAATTCAATTTACAACAGCTAAGATCTGGAAACAGCCCAAGTACAGTAGATGAGTACATGAAAAAGCTGTGGCACATTTACATCATGGAATACTATGCAGCTGTAAAAAAGAAAGATCTCTTACCCGTTGAGACAGCATGAAGGGACCTGGAGAATATTATTCTGAGTGGAATAAGCCAGTCAAAGAAAGACAAATACCATATGATTTCACTCATATGTGGAATCTAATGAACAAACTGATTTGACAAACAAAAAATATCCAAAGACATAGAGGCATAGAACAGACTGACGAATTTTAGAGGGAAGGCCTGGGGGGAGGGGGAAGAGTTAACCAAATAACTTATATGCATATATGTATAATCCATGGACATAGACAATAGTGTGGTGAAGACCTGGTTGGGGTGGGGTCAGGTGTGAGGTAGAGAGGGTCAATGGGGGGGAAAGGAAGGCATCCATAATGTTTTCAATAATAAAGATGAATTCTTTAAAAAGAACTGTAAATATATGTAGAGATTAATTTGTAAAGACTATTACTAGCCAATGGTCATTATAATTAGTTATTATAGACTCTAAGGGTGGCAGGCATCTTATTAAGACTCATATTAGCCTGTTATTATTATGATCCCCTATGTTCATATCTCCACTCCCATTTTGAAGATTCCTACCAAAGTTGTTGATTAGGCCTGTGGCACTAGCTGAGGTTTCTTTACAGAGTCTTTAAGAATTAAGATATATGTCCCCAGCCCTTCTTTGAATTGTCCCACACATAGTGTCCATGGTCCTGGTAGTTAATCTGGCACTGTCTTCAGTCTGCCACAACTCCAACCTAATAGTGTAGCTTTGGTGGATAATGGAGCTCAGGCCGCATGCTTACAACAGCCCAGGCTGAGCTCCCTTATCTGTAGCATCCTTAGCACAGGTAAAGGGTGGCAGACTTCTGCATAAAATAAAGATCTATGAAGAGCAGTTGACAGCCCAGAATTCTTTCCACTAACTTTCACCCTTGTTTTCCCCTCTCACCCTATGCTCACCCAAGCTCAGGGATCATTGGAACAGGCAGGGTACTCCATCCTTCTTCCATTCATCCCTCTCCACTTTCACTCTCCCCTAGAAACTGGGGTTCTTAAAAATAATCTAAGCAATGAGGGAGGCCAGTCCAAAACACAGAACCATCTTCCTCCCTCCACCACCTGTACCTGCGGCTGTCCTTGGATAACCAGGGGCAGCATCAGTAGAGTAGTCAGAAGAGTTGGGGCTGGTTGCATCTTGCATCAGCTGCAGGATTGACTAAGACCTCTGAGTTTCCCTAGGCTTTTATCTCTGGTCCAAGTGAATAGTCTCACTAGGAGGGGGCACAGATTTCGACATCTAAACAAACTGAGGTTGGGAGAGGGTGTGGAGAAGGTATGGGGATAAGGGAGGGAGGGAAGGGTTGCGACAGACTGATGCCTGCAGATAGGAGGTGAAATGAGTTTCTCACTACAGTGTCTTTCTCATCCATCCCCATGCTGAGATCTGCCCTTGTCCTGCTGGGCCACCTTGTCCAAACAGATTAAGGGAAACCTGATGCATTCTGTGGGGGCCTTGGAATGGATCCCTTTCAGTATGGATTATGGTATTTCCCTCATCCTTGAGGGAGGAAATACTTTAAGAGGAAATGCAACCCTACCTGCTTCATCTTGAGGACAGAGCCATTAACTTAACCATGTGCCCTTGGATGAGGGCCAAGCTGTATATCTAGGGGGCTGGCTTCAGCAACACTGTACTGGTCTATTCTGTTATGTGCCCTGTCTCACCCCTAGAAATTTGTCTCCTCCATGGTTATAGGCTCTTAAACATTTTTATCTCACCCCACTATTCAAACGCAGTCCCCTATCCAAACTCCTGATGCCAGCAGCCATCAGTGTCTGTCCTTCAGGAAAGTTCCCTCCTAGTTCTAACCAGCCACGGGAGCCTGTTGAATCTTCAGTCCCCTAGCCTCTCAGCTGGGCTTCCTACAGAAAAGGAAGAGTTTAGGTCCTGAGTCCTGGATAAGAAGTCACAGTTCAGTGTCTCTGATGCTGCTATGCCTCTTAAGTATTTCTCACACCTACTCAAATACCAAAGTGGATGTCAGATTTTTCCATTGAGGAATTTTTTCTTTGTAGCTCCACTGTCTATACCCTTTATTACTTTCCAACTTCTCACTGCAGCCCCAACTTCAGATATTAAGGGCACTCGGCATAAAGGCCCTCGCTTACTCATCCCATGCTTTAGGGTCCCTTGCCCAGCATGCAATACCTGGTAGGGAAAGGCATATGAAACCCACACTTCTGGGGAAAGGGTTAGAAGCTTAGGTGAATGTATGACTCCAGGGAGACATGCCCTGTGCTTTGCTGGGAAATAATTGATGAGATATTATACCTAATCTTGCTTTATAGATTTGCACCCTCTGATTTCCTGCCCAAGACCAGGGATTCATTTTCCAATTCCTCCGGCCTGGTCTGGCTATAACCTCGGGATCTGGAAGAACCACATAGCTCATGGAAATAAGAAATGAGTTGGAAAACCTAAGCTGCATGAAATTGGACTCCTATCTAGATTCAGTGTCTAGGTGGGCGCTACTAGAACTTAAGGATAGGGGGGATGGAGGGAAGGATGGTAGAAGAACAGATAGAACATGAATCATAAAAACTGGTGCTGGGGTCATCATCCTATAATTTGGAAGCTGAAACTAGCTAGTGGTACTAGTTGGGAAAGCAGGAGAAGGCTCAGTGTCTGAGCTAAGTGGGGAAATAGCTCAAGGAGGCAGCCATGGTATTGCCCACTGCCTTCCCTTCCAGAACCAACAGCTCTCCCCTATTTAGGTATTAACCACTCAGGTCAGAAACCAGATCAGTTTCTAGAGCTTTGTTCTATTTTATTCACATTTCCCCAGCCCCTTCTGTCTTCATCCCTTCAGCAAACATGGAGTCCCTGCCTGGTGTCACACAATACTTTCTCTCAGCTGCCCGTGTCCTTTGACATCCCTCCCCCCAGCTTTGATGTACCATAGCTCTGTGCACCTGAGTCACAGCCTAAATGGTGTGGCTCAGTGACTGAGTGCCGACCTATGAATCAGGAGATCACAGTTCAATTCCCAGTCAGGGTACATGCCCAGGTTGCAGGCTCGAACCCCTGTGTGGGCCATGCACGAGGAAGCTGATCAATGATTCTCTATCATCATTGATGTTTCTTTCTCTCTCTTTCTCCCTTTCTCTCTGAAATCAATAAAAAAAAATATTTTTTTAAAAAACTTACTTCCTCCATTGACCAGTATAGATATCCATGCCTTGACTCAACTTGGTGGCTCTTTTCATTCTGTCTTTTGTCCATGGGAAAATTATTGGATTATGCAGAACTCGGTCTTGGAAAGTTCTGATTCCACTGAGGGTACAGCAGAGCATCCAGTTTAGGCTGCAATAGAAGCAACTGGGTTCAGTTCAGATGCCACAGTAACAGTGCAATTGGTGGTCAGGTTAAAATGGTGGAGGCAGGAGGACCTTACTTATCTGAGTTTAAGCGGGTGCAAAACAGCCTAGAAGAGGCTTTTCATGCTCCACCTAAAGACCACAGTTATGTCCTTGAACTTCATGAGATATAGCATCTGCTATTTTAACCTGGTCCTGGGCACTGAGGAACCTGGGGCAGGTGAACAGAGAATAAGGTCTCTGGCCCTGAGTGATGCTATCAAGCTTCTGTGTGTGCTCTAGCTTTCTCTGCGGCACTGCTTCTGGGCCTTCTCTCACATCCCCACACTTCAGCTCTTGCAGAGTAGGGTCAGGTAATAAGCCAGGCTAGACTTTTCTGCATGGAAGTCTTGTTTGTTTAGAAACCAGAGCTTCCTTCTGAAGGATGAGGCTTCACCGAGTCATGGGGCCACTCTCACAATGGGAGCCCTTGTGGGCTCCTTTGAAGCTTGAGAACATTCTGTCAGGACCACAGGGCAGACCCAGCCTTTACAAAAGAAGGAGGATATGTCAAATCCCTGAGAGTCTGAGAACCTGTCTCCCAAAACCACAGGGCAAGCACAACTGTACCCAGGCAGGGGCCTGGTAAGAAAGTTCTGTACTCAGGATGAGGGCCCTATTAGCACACTTCCTCTTGGCAAAATTCCAGAAACAACTCCCTTGTTTCCCCCATGTTCACACCCCTACTTCTACTCCTTCCATTTCCTCCCATAGGCTAAATGGCAGGGAGGAGCAAGAATCAAGGACACACTTCCAACCTTCCAGCCTCAGCCTCTGTTCTGTGTTCGGTTCTCTACAGGCGCAGCTGCACCTTTCTCATCGTCCACCTGCCTGCTTTGCTCTCCTTGCCTGCCCAGTCCCTCATCTCCAAGCTCAACAAGGCCCAGCTTCCTCTGTAGGCCAGGAGTTTAGAAAAGGACACATTGAGAGAGAAGTTATTTAGGCTCTCTGATCTCCCTGACCTCCCAGGCACAGGACTGTCTCTGAGCTGTGTCTTGGAGTCCTGAAGCTTCTCCTTGATGGTGGTGTACTTCAAAGGTGTCACACTATTGTGTGCCCATGTCTATGATCAGGCAACTGATGTACAGAACAGATAGGGTCACATAAGGATGGGACCAGGAATAAGAGCTCCTGGATCTCAGTCCAGGACTAGTTCCTCTCCTGGAATTTTTGCCTGACTCCTCAATCGACAACAATTTTCTTCTTGACAGGAGAAGCTGCCTTTACAGCTCACACAGATTTGGCAGCTCTACTTGGCCTTGAGTTTCCACTCCCACTTCGAGGGAGCCCTCATTCCAGACTCCATTCATACCCCTTCTCCCTGGCATGAACTTTTGGGGCCAGTGGTGGTATACAGACCTGAATGAACCAGTCATAGACTGTGACTTGTGTCCCACCATCTGCTACCTCCTCTCCCTGGGGTTACAAGCCAGAGTTCATCATCTCCCTCTTCTTTTTCCATTGATCCTTCTCAGGGGGCCTCTGGCTCCTCAGAGACATTCTACTCAGAATGGATCACATATTGTATCTTGCTTAAGGGACCTGCGGGACAAGGTATTCCCTCCAGGAAAGAGAAGAACATCAAAGAACATGTTAAATGCATCAGGAAGCGTTATGGGGAAAAAGAAGGCAGGCATGGTGGGAGAAGGTCAAGAAATAAACTCTGCGAGGCCAGTGTGGCTCAATGGTTGAGTATCCACCTATGAACCAAGCTGTCACGGTTTGATTCCCAGTCAGGACACCTGCCAGCAATTAATGATTCTCTCTCATCATTGATGTTTCTATCTCTCTGTCCCTCTCCCTTCCTTTCTGAAATCAATAAAATATATTTTTTTTAAAAAAGAAATAAACTCAGACAGCAGTCTGGATTTGTTATATTATTTGGGATGAATAGATTAGCCACTTTGAACTTTGATTTAAACAGAATATGTGGTCCCCACCCTGATTTTGGAGGAGGAGGTAGGTGTGAAAGGGAAATGTAGTTCAAGGTTATATTTTTCTTGTTTCTGTTTATTCTCACTTAAGCACAGTGGTTAAGATCCAGAGCGGGTTCTGAAGACTCATTATCAAGGTTGAAATCCTATTCCTGCTACACATAAACTGTGTAACTTTGGACAAGAAACTCAGTTTCTCTATGCCTCAATTTCCTTATCTCTAAATTCAGGATAATAATAAATATGCCTGCTTTACAGGAATATTGTAAGGATAAATAAAATAAAGTATGTAAAGCGATTCCATAGGGCACAATAATGCCTGAAACACAGGAAATGCCTAAATAGTATTGTGTTAAATCGTATTGTTATTATTATCCTTAGCACTTTGATTACTCTGGAACCCAGTTCTTTTCCACTAAATTCTTAATTCATAATCTGATAAAAAATCTTTTATTGCCAAACCGGTTTGGCTCAGTGGATGGAGCGTCGGCCTGCGGACTGAAAGGACCCAGGTTCGATTCCGGTCAAGGGCATGTACCTGGGTTGCGGGCACATCTCCAGTAGGAGATGTGCAGGAGGCGGCTGATCGATGTTTCTCTCTCATCGATGTTTCTAACTCTCTATCTCTCTCCCTTCCTCTCTGTAAAAAATCAATAAAATATATTTTAAAAAAAATCTTTTATTATATCTTTAAAAAATAAGATGAGTTGTAGACTAGACTAAGGTTATTTGAAAGCAGAATGATCTTGATTTTGAAAAAAAATGGCTAAAAGTCAGGCTGAAAGATTCAGATTTGATCAGATTAGACCAAAGAAAAAACTTCCTTTGCCAAAGACGCAAGAAAAGTAGGTTGGGTACAACACTGTATCTAAATAAAATGGGGAATTTGGAAGCATTGTCTTCTATTCCCTGTTCCCAGTACCCAACCTCACCAGTCCATGTTATTCTGATCCAGGAATGGTGAGTCTGAGGAAGGGAGTGGTGACACCTTAGCCCCAGTTCTCAAACTTAACAGCCACCTTAACCCTCCACTACACAGTCTCCTTTGCACCCCAAAGTTGTTCTCCAAAAAGTAAGTCTGTTCAACTCATTTCCATCAGAAATGAGGCTTCCTGGAGCATCTCTTCAAGCATGGTCACTTTTAGAAGGACCTTCAGTGTTTGGCTCAATATGGAATAAATTCAGGTATGAAATGGGGGGAGACATTTTCTGGAACCCCAAACATTGTCGAGAATGTGACTGATCTTGGCTGATGAATTCCTTCTGATGTGACAGGAGCCTTTCACCTCAATGTTGTGAAGATAGGATTGAAGATGAAGAATGGACATCCAACCTCTACCTGACCAATGCTGCTTCAGTTTCTGCCACTCCAGCTCGTCCATTCAGCAGTCAGTGCACCAGGGACCTAGAAAACCCAAAGATGCTCCTGTGATCAGCTGGGAGAGAGCAGGTGCGGGTGAGAAGGATTGATGGGACTCTTCTCTGAGTCCCTCAGGAGGGCATGGACACTGAGCCCATGGCAGAATGGAGGACCTATTAATGGCAGATGTGAACTGTAAATGAGAAATTAGTTGAGGTCTGTGGTCATCTCTGCTGACTTTACTGGTCCCAGGATGTATATACCTGACACACTCGGGACCTGGGGAAAGGTAGAGACTGAACAGAGAGGTCTCTGCAGAGCCACTGAAGTGACAGCAGCAAATTCAGATGGAGATGTGTTTCACTCTAAGGACAAACCCAATTGAAATGGATAGTCATTATGATTTCGTATTGTTTCTGCCTCCTTAGCCTTATAAAGAAACAAAGCAACTCAGTGGAAAGAGCCTGGGCTATGGAATCCAGCAGACCTGGGTTTGAATAAGGCTCCTGTACTCCGTAGCCTCTCGCAAGTACCTTAATTCTTCTACCTTTAGTGTTTTTTTTTCCCTTTGTATGATGAGGAGTAGTGTATCTTCCCAAAAAGTGTTTGTGATGTTTAGAGTAAAGCACCTAGCAGGGCACCTTGAGCTCAGGAGAATGAACACAACATTATTCAAAGTAGTGTAACTGGGAAAGAGTCAGCTTGATGACAAACTCTGCTTTTCTGACATACTTGCTGGACAAACATGGGGCAAGTATTGAATCCTAATAACAGACATAGTTTCACAATATCATTCTTTCCTAAAAAAAAAAAAAAAAAAAAAAGTACTCTTTTTTACTGAAAGCAGGGGAAGATCCGGCCCATGAGTCGTATAAAGCCAGTGAAATCATTTGGTTTGGTCCTGCCAAGGGATTAGGGGTGTGTTAATTAAATGTTTGACCAAATATAGCAGGCTAATTTCTAAGTTGATAATTTTGTAATTATCCAAATGGCCCCTTATAATATCCAAATGGCCCTTATCAGAAAAAAGTTTCCCCACCCCTGACTTAGAAGGGCATAATAGAATGTGATAATGGCAAATGTTTCACAGTATGTCACCCACAGTTTATATTTGAATAAAATAAGGGGGTTACACTATCATAGAATGAATTCACAATTTACAAAAACAAAACAAAAAACGTTTTATGCAATACCAGACCCTCCAAGAGTTGTATCTGAGTGCCCCAAAGACACCTCGATCCCAGTGACTCCCCCCTCACCAAGATTCCAGTCTATCTCCCTATTCCCATAAGCCACACCTGTGTAGAGCAGAGTTGTCCTGGCTACTCCCACACCTGGCCCTGCTGATGTGCCTATAATTTGTCATCTGTCCTCATGGGTAAAAACACTTAGAATGCTATTGTAATCATGTGTGTTTAATACTCTTGAGTAGTCTAAGCCCGTCTCATGTTGGCCTTTTCCTTGGGGAGTGTGTGTGTATACAGTATCATCTAGAGTGTGTGAAAGTAGTTATTGAGATATGGCCCAGAGACCACAAGCAACAAGCCCACTGTGCAAATGTGACGATTTATTCCTGAGGGTATTGAGTAAGGAACCCAACCTGCACTACTTTCTGTGGGGGGACCTGCCCTAAGCAGGCTGCCCATTTTCTAAAAACAACTTTGCACATTTAGGAACAAGTTAATGATAAGGAAGTCCAACTCACAGGACAAATAAGTAAATAAAGCTGGCAAAGTATTTTTATTGCAACTTGATGAATGCACTGGTATTAGTAGCCTGATAGTTATTTTATCATATGTGTGATTTCAGAGTGACAGTGATGTGAAGGAAGAGTTATACTTTCAACACTTTTGCTGACAAACCCAACTGACACTGAACTATATATAAAACTATGAAGGATACAATATCAACCAATGTAGTTTAGAGTTTAAGTTTGGTATAAAAGTATGTTCTAATGGAACAGTGATAGGTACAGGTAAACCTGCAGTAGCTACCAAGATTATAAGGAACTTACATCAGAATGTAAACCAAAAATCTTGCAATGAAATATAAAAGTCTGCTAAATTGAATAATATGTTTAGTGCTACAGAAAGAATGTGGAATTATAAAAATTAATGTGTTAAATTCAAGATTATTCTCTTTACTGCCAAATGAAGAATTATGGTTATTATGGGGAAAAGCTCTATTGAGATGTTTAAATGATGGGATGTACTTTTAATGTTTCTGAAAAATAATAAATCTTTTGACCCCACTTTTTAAGGGTGTAAATTGGATAGACATACTCTCTTATTTGACCATATTTGGTATTCTTAATACTTTCATGCAAATGCTTTTCAATAGTGGAAACATTTTAGAGGTACATATAGAAGTTGGAAGTTTGGAAAATCAGAGTTTCTTCATAATATTATGACATAATTCATAAAATAACAATAGTTTTTAATAAAATAAGTGATGAGCTATATATTATGCATCTGCAATATATATATAAATTTAATAAAATGTTTTGAATTTTATTTTCCATCAAAACAAAATTCACACAAAGATTTTTAAATATTTAGATTCTATTTCTTTCATTGAAAGATCATTTGGCCCTGGCCAGATGGCTCAGTTGGTTGGAGCATGGTCCCATACACCAAAAGGTGGCAGGTTTGATTCCTGGTCAGGGCACATACTTAAGTTGCAGGTTCGATTCTTGGTCAGGGAGCATTCAGGAAACAACTGATCTCTCTCTTTTTCTCTCTCTCTCCCTCTCTCTCTCTAAAAAAAAGACAAAACAAATAAACAAAAAAACCCCACATATCTTTGGATGAGGATTCAAAAGAAAGATATTTGAATTTAACTATAAAAATATAAGATAGATTGTTGGAAGTGGCTACTAATAAGCATTGAACATGACTAATAAAAACATAGCTTTGCTTGCCTAATTTTTTAAATTGTCTAAAGTTTTACATATGTCTCCTTTTTCCCCAATTGATGCCCCCCCCCCCAGCCATTCCCACTGTTTGCCTAATTTTAAATAAAAGATAAAAATAAATGTTCTTAAAATGATGAAATTATTTTAGAATTATTTCTGCCATTTCTATTAATAGAGCTTTGTGAAACAGATTTGTCTAGTATTTATACTAGGAAAGCAACACCTAACCAAACAAACACACAGAAATGATTCAATTATAAATTAATGCCTACAAGTAGCATTGTCATGAATCCAAACTGTTAGATAAATTAACAAGAAAGATGCAAGTTTATTTGATACATTAAAAATGTCTAAATGCGATATACATGGTATTGCTTTAAAAAGTATGAGATTTTTACTATCCACTTACAATTTCTGTTTAATTAAAAAATGACAAAATGTCATGATATAACTTGAGTTCTCTACATTAATCACCTACATGCACACTTTCAAGAAACATTATGTACCATTTTTGTAAGTCTTTCATTTTTTCTGTGTTTATTTGGGTTATAGTTTTGTAATATATTTTATGCCTTTTGAATATAGTAATAGAAATAAGATTGTATGTGCTACCGTTATTTTTAAATTTTATTTTTCTAGTTATTTATTTCATTGTATTTTGTGAAAGTATTAATCTATAGTTTTTGTGAATTAAAAAAGTGGTTCTTCTTCATTGATAGTTTGAGAAAAACTTATCTAAAGGCCTTTCCCTACATTTACACATATATGTACATCCACATTTGTTATCCAATGGTTGCCTTCTGCAGAAAAAAATAAGCTAGTGTTGATTGTACTATGAATCTTCCTTCACTCTCTCTTCTGCATGTCCCCCAAAGTTAAGACTTGGAAATAAAATAGTGAAAAGCATAAATAAATAAATAAATAAATAGCCAATCTGAATATCCAGTCATATCACATTCTTGAATTAAATACTACCAGAAATAAAGCTCCTATTTTTATATCCATCTGTCTGCCTCCTATGCCTATGTTACAATTAGTTTGCAACAGGAAGTAGAGAATGTGTGATTAATTATTAGCTTTCAAGTGCCAACAATAGCACCAAGCTATGAGACAGTTCACAGATCTTATCTACTGATATTTTGGTCAGTTCCCTACATCCACTGAAGACTAGGTTTTAGCTCCCACATTTTTCACTGCCCAACCCATACAACTCCCTGAACAATGCCATCATCACTAGAGATGGTTTCCCCCATCAACCTGGACTTGCAGATCTTTGAAACACATGGTTTCTCACCCAGTCTCAGGCAATCCCCTCTGGTGGCAGGTTCTGTTCCTCTTATTCTTGGAGCTCAGAGTTTTTGTGCTATTCTAGATAATCACAGAAATGAACTCCTCCAGTAAGCTTCCCTTGACTCCAAGAAATGGTTGATTAGGCTTCAATTGTGCTTCCCTAATTCTCTACCCCAGTCATTGCAAATGTAAAATAATCTGAATAAATCTACATGTGAATTTCCTCCTTGGGCTAAACGATAAACCTCTTGATTGTTTGCAGCAGGTGTACTTGCTTTACATCTCTACTCCCAGTTGTATGCATTTTCTTTTATATAAGAGGTGCTTTGTGAATGCTCCTGGACTACAATGATGACATAAATTACTTGTAAATTTATTTCAATAATATAAGCTCAAAAATGGCAAAACAAGCCATTAAAAACCTCCAACTGCCTCTTTTCTTCTAAGGCAAGTGTTATAAATCTGTTTTGTTACTCATATTAAATACCCCTACATTATTCTTCTGAACACAATAACTATATCTAATTGTCGTTGGCATATGGCATTAGCATATATGTAATAACTGGTCTAGGTACAAAGTGCAAGTATCTGGCCAAGATGGGGCAAATGAGATGTCAGAGTGAGTGTGGCTAAAGATCTAAAGAATGGTTAGATGTGGGACATCTAGAAGAGAGGGTATGAGGAACATATTCACGATCCCTACTTCTTATAGAATAGAGTTAGTTCTAAAATATTGGGATGGGAAGATAAGTCAATTATCTTATTGATAGGGTCTTACTAGCTTATATCTAATATAAGAGATGTGGAATTCACAACAAGGAAAATATATAGGATGAGGCAATTTATGTGTGAGAAAATTACCTGCTGATTTTTGTATAATTATTCTTTTTGAATCTGAACCAAAACATGTAATTTCATTCATGGTCTAACAATGGGACAGAATTTTGCAACCAGTCACACCAGAAAGAGTCATTGCAAGCTATGGTAGTAAATTTAAACTTGAAGGAAGAACACTAATCTGTTTTCTTCTCCCATAAATAGTAAAGGGGAGGGAGCACTTTATTTTATTTTATTAGTTTTTTCAGTTACAGTTGACACTCAATATTAATTTTAGGTGTACAGCATAGTGATTAGATGTATACAACTTACACTGATCACCTTGATAAGTCTAGTGGATACTATACATAGTTATTGTAATATTATTGACTTCATTCAGTGTGTTGTGGAGTAGGAGAGTTTTAAATGGTAATGAGGGCTCAGATATAAACGTGATGTGTCCTAGATGAGAAAGACTGTGGTAATTAGTAAATACACTAACATAACAACTAACATTAGAATAGCATTTTAAAATCTGCAGAGCATATTCATCTATAGTGTTTTTTTTTAATCCTAGTATTGATTCCCTGAGGTAGGAGAGCAGGTAATGAAATTTATAAGGAAGATCATATATAAAAACTGAGATATAGAGTTACCAGCATAGAGTCCACAAAGCCAGGTAAATAAATGAACTCTCCTGGGCAGGGTAGAAAAATAATAACAGATAACTGGGCCAAAGACAGGGATTGGAGGAGGAAATGGAGACAGTGCAAGAGACAATCCCTTCCTTTGTTGTTTTTCTAGGTATAAGCTTTGATGGAAGCCACTGGTGCATGTCGGTGAATAATCAAGGGTTTGAGTTCCTACCAGAATGAAAGATGTATGTACTTTTAAATTATCTCGGTCCAAACTCTATTTATTTATTATTCCTTCAGTAAACTTTAAAAATATCAGCTGTTGGCCAATTCACATTCTCAGCAAAATGGAAATAACCACAAGAGAATAAGAGATAATCTCTTTGGATATTTGTGAGCATTTTTAGCAAGTTGGCACAGAAAGCAGAATCCTTGGTTAGTCAAATGTGGCTTAACTTAAGACAACTAGAGTTCACAAAAACAATAAAAAACAGACTCTGGTATTTTTTTGTCTTCCTGTAGAGTCTGATTTCACAAGAGTGAAGCTGCATTGATGCACTGGGAATATCACTGAAGGAATATCACTGCGCTGGGGGGTAAGAGATTCTTGCCAGAAGCCAATTCCAGCATGTCAGCAAGGGCTGAATCATCTGGGAATGGCTGATGGCATTTCCCAAAACCTGAAAGGGATGCATAAATTGATATCTTGCTGCCAGGCAGCTCAGGGCATTTTAATCTACATGTTATTGCCTCCTACTGACCAAACACCTGAACAGCTGGAGGCATTTCCTCAAATCTGACAATGGACTCTGTGTAGGAAACCTGACCCTTTGAAGTGTATATCTCCACCTCGCCTTCGGACAAATTGTGTTAATAAAAAGCATGGGGTCCTGAGACTACGAGATCTTAGTTCCTTTTAGCTAAGCTCCTCTGACCCCCAAATGCCTTTGAAAATTATATTTTGTCTCTGGACACTCTTACTTAAGTTACACACAGCCTTTCTCCAGATTGCTGAACCCTTCTTGATGCCGGAACAAGAACTCTGGCATTAATGGCATCCCGAACTGAGACTTCCTGAACCCTTGCAGCACCAACGGATTCTATTCTGTCTAACTCCACATGTATGACTTCTTACTGTGTGCCTTGGAAAAGCCATTCTCACTATATTCTGTGGTCTTCAGTTTCTTCTTCCAAGAATGAGATTGGCTGATTCCATTCCCACAGGATCTGGCCCTGCTCCTCTTCACCCCTCATCTCATATTCCCATCTCACACTGCGCCAGACACACCAGCCTCTTCTGTCTTTCATTCATGTCACCTGTCTCCAGCCCTGGGTCTCTGCATTCTCTAGTCTCTCTGCCATTGTTATCCTCATCCAGTTTTAGTGCACCACTTTACATAGCTTTATTTCTTATTGGTTATATTACTATTTTAAACAATGAATGTATTTATTTTCCTGCTCATGTGTTACTCTTCCCAGAATATAAGCTCCATAGAAACAAGGCAGATCCTCTTTCATTATTATTGACCTCATATTCTGAATCCTTAGAGTAATGTTTGGAATATAGTATCTACTCAATAAATAATTTCCAGATGATATATATATTTTTAAATTTGTTGGCAGTACTCTATAACTTTTTTTATCATAGCATATAGTATTTGCTCACTTCTAATGCTTGTGACATTTGGATGCACCTGACCGTGAATGTTATTTTATTACAGTGTTGCCCTCCTCATCCCCTTCCTCACTGCAGAAGTGTGTCTTGTAATTGTGTCTTACAATCAAGAAAGTACATTCTATAGATAAGAACTCCACTAGTCCTCTGGACAATGGAGTGCATTTTTAACTTCAGTGTTCAAATGAACTACCTTGAAGTCTCATCTATGTATAATGAGGAAGGAGAAAGAGGTTTTTTTAAGCACCCACAATGACAAATCCAGTTCTTTGCCTAGATCTCCAATTATTTTATGTCCAACTAGGGAGCTCATTTTCTCAATGTGTCTTGGAGCCTGGAAGCTACTCTCCTCTCCCAGTACCAGTGCCAATACCCCTGGCATTGATAAATATACTACTTCTCTCCTTTCCATTACAACACTGCTGATAGAAATCATAGCTTATAGCAAATTGTACTGAAAATGTTTTGTGTGCAGGGGGATGGGATACTTAAAGGGATTTACAATGAAGCATAAGATGGAAACTAATTAGAATAAAATATTATTATAAATATCCTAAATCCATCTACTAATCCCCTAAATAAGAAATTTCTGATTGATATTTTTACTTTTAGTCTCTGTTCTTCAGTGTGTCTATCTCATTTAACACATTTTCTTTCTCCAAAACTGTAAGTCTCAATTTTCAATTTTTTTTTTCATTTGGAATAACTCAGCTCTGTATTTTCATCTCCTTTTTCCTGATCATATCTAGTAAAATTTCCACAAGCAAACAACTCATCAAGTAATTTTTCTACATAGAATCATCTCTCCTATAGAGGTCATACCATTTTCTTGGTATGCAAAAGTGCCTGCAGGCAGTTCTTACTTTCAATAGTGTTTGCTTTTATAAGTCTTGCTACAATAATACACTATACACTTATCCTAACTTTTCTATTGTGCATTATTCTATACCTTTGGTAGAAAACAAAAGTATGACCTTATCTCTGATCTGTTTGGTCTTCACTCCATAGACAATGGGGTTGAGTGCAGGTGGAATAACTATATAGAGGTTGGCAAACATGATGTGGAAAGTACGTGAAACATTATGTCCAAAGCGATGAGCGAGGATGGAGAAAAAGGCAGGTGTATAAAACATGAGGATGACACAGACATGGGAACCACAGGTACCAAGTGCCTTCTGCCGGGCAGCTCTGGAAGGGAGGCGAAAAACAGCACAGAGAATAAGAGCGTAAGAAATGGCAATGAGAATCACATCTGAGATGACTGTCATGATGGGAACACAAAAGCCATACCAGATGTTGATGGAGATATCAGCACAGGCCAGTCGGGCCACACCTATGTGTTCGCAGTATGTGTGGGGTATGATGCGTGTCCGACAGAAAGGCAGGCGTGTGAGCAAAAATACATCTGGCAAGATGATACAGAAGCTTCGAAAAGAGATGCCCACAGCAATCTTGATGATCATCTTTGGGGTCAAGATAGTGGTGTATCTTAAGGGAGAACAGATGGCCACATAACGATCAAATGCCATGGTCATCAGGATGGCTGAATCCAGGACAGAGCTATAGTGGAGGAAGAACATTTGTGTGAGGCACCCTGGGAATGTAATTTCTCGAGCCCCAAGCCAAAAGATACTGAGTGTTTTAGGAACACCAGCTGTGGACAAGATGAGGTCAGTCATAGCCAGCATGGAGAGAAAGAAGAACATGGGTTGGTGAAGGCTACGCTCCACAGCGATGAGGTAGAGAAGGATGCAGTTTCCCACCACAGCCACAATATAGATGATACAGAAGGGAATCCCAATCCACACATGGGATTGCTCCAGGCCTGGAATCCCCACCAGGATGAAGGGTCCTGGGTTGTAACTGCTCAGGTTGAAAGTGATCATGACAGGTCAAGATGTCCCGGATCCTGAGGACAGAGGGTGGTAGAAGATAGTTAAGGGTCACTTGGGTCACTCTCACCTGCAACCATTCATCATTATCAATTCCTAAAGATAAACTGATCATATAATTTATCATCCTAAATAGGAATGTTAGACGTGAATAAAGGTTTATATCATAATAATGGCAGGTAAACCACGATTGTCTTAGATGTATTTGGAATGTATGATTGTTCTACATAAAGAGAATATCTTCTCTTTTTTCCTGCTGATTTAAACATAGTTTGCATGACTTTATGGACATTATTGGTTAAGATCTGCTTGTCTGTCATTGTGGAATATCAATCTCTGCCTCAGGACAATTACTCATAACTACCTGGTGACTGTGGCTCTTAGGTTTGTAAGGTCAACAACCCCTTATTGCCATTCAAAAACCTAAGTCAGCTTAAGAAACACTAGCTGAGTTCCAACAGTATGCTGGATAACTCAGGGTTGTTGTTTTTTCCAGTTGTTTAAAAAACATTTATTTGGAATGTGGCATTTTTTAACAAAATAAAATAAAAATAGTCATTCTCAGAAACAAATCTCTTTATAAAGTTAGTAAATTGGTGATTATATATACTTAAGAAGTCACAAGTAAACATTTTGTTGTTTTTATTTTTTTTGCCTTTTTTAATTTTATTGTTTAAAGTATTATAAGTAGTATTACATATTCTTTTTGCCCCATTGATCTCCTACCGACCTCCCCTCCCCCCCCCCCCCCCCCACACACACACATGCCCTCACAACCCCTGCCCCAGTGTCTTGTGTCCATTGGTTATGCTTATATGCATGCATACAAGTCTTTTGGTTAATCTCTTACCCCCCCTCCAACCCTCTTCTACCTTCCCACTGTAGTTTGACAGTCTGTTCGATGCTTCTTTGCCTCTGTGTCTATATTTGTTCACTGTATCTATATGGCATTTATCTTTCACTGACTCGCTTATAACTCAGTTTTAAATTAGAAACATTTTCTATAGCTGAGGTTGGTGAGCTCTTGCTCTTGCTCATGCAAAATAATAAAAATTAAAAATTGTTTTTCAGAACCCTATATGCTATACAGCTGTATAACAATCTAATCTTTTGGACTTAATGGCACTAGTAGTCAAGATTGCTGTCCGAAAGAAGGATTGTTTCCTTGTCAACACATATTCTTGAAATAGACGATAGACTCCCAGTACACATACTTTCTCAGATACAGGCACATACTTAATACTTACAACCCCAAACATACTATGAACTATATTTACATTCTCTCATACATTTTACCATCATATGTTTACCTTACATTATCTTTCACAAACATAAACAACCCTTCCTCTCTCTCTCCCTCTCTCTCTCTCACACACACACACTCACACATGCATGCACACATACACACACACACATGCACACACCAGACATATGCACTGCACACACACACACACACACCAATGAAATCACACCAGACACATATGCACTGCACACACACAACAATGAAATCGTAATCAAAATATTCTATGATTGGATTTTGGATTTTGGCACTTCCATTGCTATGTAACAACTGCCCAAAACCTTTACTTGAAAAATTTCACTTTTAAAGACTAATCCCCAATACCTGCTTTCTTCTCAAATACATAGAACACTATTTATAATCTTCAGATAACAAACTGTACAGCAAGGCCAGGGGTTCCCAAGATCAGAACTAAGAGGAAGCTTATGATGGCCATATGCCTCAGATTCCAAATCTGACAATGACATAACTCATCTTCAACCTTATGTCTACCCCTATTTTGAATCTCATTCTTAGGTCCAGCTCACCATACCTTCCATCTCCCAGACCAATACTTAATTTCTCCAGTCTTCTGCTTTGCCAAATGAGGAACAGGTTGCTCTTTTCGTTTCTTTTCTTTTCTTTTCTCTTCTCTTCTCTTCTTTTCTTTCTCTCCTTCTCTTTCTCTTCTCTTCTGTCCTTTTCTTTTCTTTTCTTTTCTTTTCTTTTCTTTTCTTTTCTTTTCTTTTCTTTTCTTTTCTTTTCTTTTCTTTTCTTTTCTTTTCTTTTCTTTTCTTTTCTTTATGACCGTCCCTTATCTATAAATACAAACACTTTTCTTACAGCAACTCAAAACCTTCCTCTACTGTGTCTTCATAATTCAGAGGTTCTAGGTTCTGGGAACACAGCTCAGAGTTCAGGCAGTGGGCCAAGCAGTCCAGTCTCCGTCTGCTGAATATCTGTGTTCTCCAATTTAGCTTCACATTGGCTCTCTTGTCCATTTGGGTTCCTGCACTCATCTATTGCCAACAGCAAAGATCTGATTGGGTTGTTGAAACCTCTCTTCTGTGCTCCTTATTTACTCCAACAACATATGGCATCAGCCCCCTAAAATTATATATTTTGAATCATAGCTCTTCCAGCTTGTCTGAGGTCATCCTTCTTTTATACACATGTGAAGAAGTCTTTTCTAGCTTTTATATTTTTATGCACTCAGATGCAATAGATGTTTACACAGTCATTCAAAAGTACATACAAACATACATGGGCACACGTAAAGAAAGATAATCTGAAGTTTATCATTCTACAACAAATTCACAACGTGGGCCAATCTACATGACAGTCTGATTTTGCAATAAGTCAATAACATTAAAAAGAGATGGGGCTTAAATGAGGAAAATGCAATTCTTGACTGGATTCTGATTAAATAAGCCAGGTATAAAAGAAAAATAGTGTATAATTGAGTAAATTTAAATATGAAGTAGGTATTAGATGATATGAAGTAATTAGTATTATTTTTATTAAATGTGATTATGTTATTATGATATACACACACATACACAATTGCCCACAGTATCTTAATAAAATATTGGCAAAGAGTATGTGTTCTGGAGCCAGAAAAGTAGGCACTTTAATACCAGTTCCATAATTGACTGGCTGTGTGAACTTGGAACTTGGGCAAGCTTACTTGAACTATATGATCCTTGGGCTCCTCATTTTCAAAAAGGGACCAATATTTCTAATTTTTGCTGTTATTATTAAGATGAAATAAGACACTCTCCAAAACCACATTTTAGTGTAGTACCTGGCACATAATAAGCATATAATTTTTACTTATTTTTATTAGATTATATTTTATATCATCAGTATTATTACTAGAAGTTAAACCACAGAGTGAAAAAAAGAATCAAAATAGACAGATGCATAAAAACTAAGGGCACCCCTGGGCACACACAAACCCAGACTTAATTCCACTCTTAAGTTAGGGCTACGGGTCCTTGTCAGATGTTTGATAGAGAAATTGCCTGACAACTTACAATGGCAATTCTTAACCCAACTATATAATTGTCCATTTATTCTAATCTTTTGAGTCCCATTGATGGAGCATATACAAGTACTGGAGAGCATGCTCTTGGCTTATAGTTGGGAGTTGCTCAAGAAAGAAAGCTATAGTACTTAGTTCCTGGCTCCTAGAAAGTGAGACGCAGAGTTTTTCATTCCCTCCCCATTTCTCTCCAAATCTGAGTCCAAACAACATCCCTGGGAACAGCCAGGGACTCACCTAATCTCCAATAGAGCCAAATAGAGAGAAGAAAGATTGTGCTGACCAGCATACGGAGGATCTACAAGAGGGACAGAGCCACCAAACAAAGAAATAAATGAAGATGAGAGGAAGAGACTGATGGGCAGGTGATTCCCTGCTCATTTATTTTTTCTGGTAACTGCTCAACATAGGGAAGAGGTAGATAGTGAGGGCCTGAGGGACCCTGACTCTCAAGGGAAGAGTATAAAGAAGCTTATGTTAATCCTGCCCACGATTGCGCACTAACATTGCCTCAGGGCGCAGTTTTGGTTTTGCATTTGCGTGTGAGATGATGTGCCTGTGGGTGTGCAGTTGTGTGTGCATGTGTGCCTATCACATCACTAGGTTTTGAGTCCATGCTCTCACTTACTAGATAAAAGATTTTGGACAAGTTTTCTATTAAAGTGTGATCATCTATAATTCCTACCCATTAAGGTTATATAAGGATCGACAAATTAAATAGGACAGAATGTGCGAAAATCAATAACACAGTGCACCCATTAAAATTATTAAATGTCCCACTTCAAGATAGTCAAATATTGTTTTTCAGAGTGAGGCCCCAGGCACTACACTAATAAACTCTACAGTGGAGTCTTATACTGTTTATGTTTCCCTAGAAGACCAGCATATATGTGGATGTAAGCATAAAGCATATGCAGCTCAGCCTCCAGCCCACACTTAGGATTTAATGAGGAAATTGGTACAAATGTGTTTTTGATCAATGCTGAGGTGACCTCTAGTGGAAAAATATAGAATTTATACATTCTAAATTCCAGGTCAAGATAAAAGCAAATAAATAAGCAACCTCCATAGCAAGAGTTCATCGTTTCTGAGAACATTTAATATAGTACACAAATCTAAAGCTCTACATGAAATCACTTCTATAATTCTCTTAACAACCCTATGAAATAGGTAAAACATTTATACAGTTTTAAAGATGTAGAAACTGAGGCAGAGAGATATTAAGTAGCTTACCAAAGGTCACACAATAAGAAAATGGTAGAGCTGAGGATCCAATGTAAGGAGTCCTGTGCATATAACCAAACCTCTCTATAAAGTATGTGGCACGTGGCATGTACACGATATATTGATAGCAAGTGATATAAAATTAAGTCACATAAAGGAAACATAGAAAACTGACTATATGTGACAAATTAGCATCATAAAATCAAGCACATCACTTAGGTTACAATTAGAGATTGTTTGAACTTCCTAACACTGAAGTCTTTTAAAATAAAATCTGATTATATGTTGCTCACCTGGGAAAGATCTAAAACAGAGAGACAAGTGTACTTCAGACAATTTAAAATATAAAGGTGGGATATAAAACAAACTTGTAGACACAGACAATAGTATGGTGGTTACTGGAAGGAAGGGAGTGAGGAATAGTAAAGGGTAAAGGAGGCCAAATATATGATGACAGAAGATTACTTGACTTTGGGTGGTGGGACATAGTACAATATACAGATCATGTATCATAGAGATGTACACTTGAAAATTATATCATCTGATTAACTAATATCACCCCAATAAATTTAATAAAAATAAATAAATATAAAGGAAGAAGCCTAGCAAAGTAAAAATCAGAAAAGGGAAAATTAAACGTAAAAAATATCAAGTGAAGCAAAAGATACTTTGTACTATTAAAAGAAACACACCTAATGAACATGCTGTCATATTCAGATGTCTCTCCTTGGCACTCTGATTTTAAATATATAAGTATATAAAATAAATTTTCCTCTTTTTAAAACATATTTTCAGACACATGTAAAAAAGTGAATTTAGACCACCAACTTACACCATACACAAAAATAAACTCAAACTGGACAAAGGACTTAAATGTAAGATAGGAAACCATAAAAATATTAGAGGAATCCACAGGCAGCAAAATCTCAGACATATGCCTTCACTGACACAGCTCCTAGGACTGTGATGGCGAACCTATGACACACATGTGAGAGGTGACACACGAACTCAAATTTTTGGTTGTTTTTTTTTGTTAAATGGCATTTAAATATATAAAATAAATATCAAAAATATAAGTCTTTGTTTTACAATGGTTGCAGATATCAAAAAATTTCTATATGTGACACGGCACCAGAGTTAAGTTAGGATTTTTCAAAGTGCTGACACGCCAAGCTCAAAAGGTTCACCATCACTGTCCTAGGACAATGGAAACTAAAAAGAAAATAAGCAAATGAGACTACATCAAAATAAAAAGCTTCTGCACAGCAAAAGAAACCATCAACAAAACAACAAGAAAACTCACTGCATGGGAGAACATATTTACCAATGATATCTCTGATAAGGTTTTAATCTCCAATATTTATAGGGAACTCATACAACATAACAAAAGGAAGACACACAACCCAATAAAAAAAATGGGCAATGGACCTAAATAGATACTTTTCAAAAGAGGACATAAGGAAGGCCAAGAGACATATGAAAACATGCTCAAAGTCACTAATCATCCGAGAGATACAAATCAAAATGACAATGAGGTACCATCTCACACCTGTCAGATGGCTATCATCAATAAATCAACAAATGACAAGTGCTGGAGAGGATGTGGAGAAAAAGTTACCCTCGTGCACTGCTGGTGGGAATGCAGACTGGTGCAGCCACTGTGGAGAACAGTATGGAGTTTCTTCAAAAAAGTAAAAATGGAACTTCCATTCGACCCAGTGATCCCACTTCTAGGAATATATCCCAAGAAACTAGAAACACCAATCAGAAGGGATATATGCACCCCTATGTTCATAGCAGCACAATTTACAATAGCTAAGATTTGGAATCAGCCTTAGTTCCCATCAGCAGATGAGTGGATTAAAAAACTTTGGCACATCTACACAATGGAATACTATGTTGATGTAAAAAGGAAGAAACTCCTATCATTTGCAACAGCATGGATGGAGCTGGAGGGCATTATGCTAAGTGAAATAAGTCAGTCAGAGAAAGATAAATATCACATGATCTCACTCATTTGTGGATTATAATGAGCAACATAAACTGATGAACAAAAACAGATTTAGAAACAGAGAAGCATCAATCAGATGCTCAAACCTCAGAGGGAAAGTAGGGGAGGGGAGGGGTAAGGGGAAGAGATCAACCAAAGGACTTGTATGCATTCATGTATATATATATATATTAGGCAAATTATGCAGGGACGTCATAATGGTCATGACCAGCTCAGAAGGAGGGGCCAAGCGGGGGCCCGGAGCCTGAGAGAACGACAGGGCAGCCCACACCTGGCCCTAGCGGCCTGTAGCACAGCCGCTGGGGCCAGGTGCCAGCCTAGAGCCGGAAAGAACAACACACATAGCGGCCCACGCCTGGCCCCAGAGCCGGAGAGAACAGCATGCAGGGGGCGGGAGCGGAGACACCAACCCGCAGGAGGGCCTGGCCCCCAACAGCCCCACGGCCACAGTGTCAGTCCTGCCTCTGCTCGGGACCTGTAGAGGAAACACCTTTTCTGACTGCTCATTGGCTAAGCTTGCAGTACACCACTTGCTTGGGTAATAAGAATCCAAGAAGGTGATCTAGGGATTTTCCACCTCACTCCTGGAGGAAAAGCCAAAGGTCCACTGCTGGAGGGGCGAAGAAATGTCATATTCTGCCCTAGCTGGTTTTGCTCAGTGGATAGAGCCTCAGCCTGTGGACCGCAGGGTCCAGATTTGATTCTGATCAAGGGCATGTACCTAGGTTGCTGGCTTCTCCCTGGCTGGTGCCCAGGTCAGGGCTCATGCAGGAGGCAACCAATTGAAGTGTGCCTCTCACATTGATGTTTCCCTCTGTCTTTCCCTCTCTCTTCCACACTCTCTAAAAATCAATGGGAACATATCCTCAGGTGAGGATAAAAAAAAAAAAAAAAAAAAAAAAGGAAGAAAGAAATGTTATATCCTATGAAAGAGACATCTTGAAAATGCCTAAAGAAAGTTGTCATTTTTTCATGGTGAAGCAACTGGAGCCCGTGTTGATGAAAACACCTTGGCAGTTGCAGAGGTCAGCAGTGGCAGCAGCGGGGGGTGATGGGGGTGGCGTTTTCCCCTAATCAGCTGGTCACCTCCTGCAGAGGGAGGCCAGACTGTGGCTTAGGCCCATTCCCCATGGGGAGAAGGCCTAAGCCATCAGTAGGACATCCCCTGAGGGTTTCTGGACTATGAGAGGGGGCAGCCTGGGCTGAGGGACGCCCCCACACCCAGTGCATGAATTTCATGCACTGGGCCTCTTGTATAAGCATAAGCAATGGATGCAGGCAACAGGGTGTGAGGGTGAGGGTGAGGGCAGGACTGAGGGGATGGGGGGGACATTGGGGGAATAAGGACAAATTTGCAATACCTTAATCAATAAAAAAATATATATTTTCCACAGACCTCCTTCTAATTCTCTTGATTCTTTGAAAACACATATCTAGCTACAGCAAATTTAGCAACCTGTCACTCACTTATCCAAAACCTTTTCTTCAAGTAGCACAACATCCTGGATGATGTTATTTTTTTACTGAAAGTCAGCCACCCAATTCCAAGGCCATATCTTGAAGATACTGTAATCCAAAATTAGCTAACCTCATGCTCACACAGTTAGACATTTTACTTTGTATCTATCCAATTGTATTATTCCATTATTCCTAATTTATTCTTCAACAACCTCCAGCTCTCTAGGAAAGTGAATTTTCCACTATTCATTCATTGCCCAGGTGTCTTTGCATTCCTCTTTATCAAAGTTAAAAATAATTCATCATTTCAACCATCCCTTTAGATAGAGGCCTGGTGGATGAAATTCATGCTCGGGGGTGGGGGGGTGGGGGGGTGGGGGGGAGGGTTTTCTTCAGCCCAGCCTGCACCCTCTCCAATCCAGGACCCCTCAGGGGATGTCCGACTGCCTATTTAGTCCTGATCCTGGGAATCAGGCCTAAACCGGCAGTCGGGCATCCCTCTCACAATCCGTGACTGCTGGCTCCTAACTGCTCACTTGCCTGCCTACCTGATTACCCCTAACTGGCCCCCTTGCCAACCTGATCACCCCTAACCACCTCTGCTTGCTGACCTGATCTCCCCTAACTGCCCCCCCAAGGGCTTGGTTGCCCCCAACTACTCCACCCTGATGGCCTGATTGCTCCTCACTGGCCCCCTTGCCAGCCTGGTCACCCCACGCAGCCTGCTGTTCAGTTGTTTGGTTGCTCCTCATGGCCCCCCTGCTGGCCTGGTCACCCCCACTGCCACCCCTGCTGGCCTGGTTGCCCCTCACTGCCCTCTCTGCTGTCCTGGTAGATGCCAAATGCCCCCCTGCTGGCCTGGTAGCCCCTCACAGCCCCCCCTCCCACCCACCGGCCTGGTCACCCCACACAGCCTGCTGCTCAGTCATTTGATCGTCCCTCGCTAACCCCCATCGGCCTTGTCACCCCTCTCAGCCTGTTTGGTCATCCGTTTGATTGTTTCAGCCCCTGGCTCTTTATATATATAGATTGTTTTACTTGCTCTACCAACTTTCTACCATATATGTGAAATAAAACTCAGTTCCTAAATTAATCAACCTAATGTTCCACAGCTTATTAGTGGAAGAGCACCCTGGTTATTAAGTATTCAACTTGGTTTTAAACATTACCATGAGCAGCTCCTGCTTCATTAACATCTACATGGATTGAGCACATCAATCACTATCTCTTGGCACCTAATATTTTCCCATGATGTTCCAAGCTCCTGTGCAAATCAGCATCTCATGGGTTTTCTCTCCTACCAAACATCCTAGGGAATTTGGCTCCAATCTTTTCTTGGGGAGTGAAGTGCCGAGAAGACACATGAACTGTAGAAACACATACTCCATTTTAATCTGGTCTCTTCTACTAATTAGCTGTGGGACATTGGGACATATCTCATAATTTTATAAATTTCTTTAACTCCCTGAAGGAATTTTCTTTTATGATATTTTTCAAAATTAACTTGAATAAATATGCCTATGTGTGTGTATGTGTGTGTAAGTATAAGTGTGCATCTACATACCTTTCCCAGAATGAGTACTCTCCTTTTAATACCACTGGGACAAGTTATTACCCCTATATCTTGATTTGGGTTCTGTACAGTAGCTGCCTTAATTTATAATGTGTGCTTCTCCAAGAAAAGTTCCTTTATTATCGTGGGTGAGTCTATTCCTCATCAAAGTTTGAAACTGATTTTAAAAGTAAGGGAAATAAAAGGGCATGGTATGGTATATAGGATGTGATCCTCAAATCTATCTTTTCAGCACAAGGACAAACTCTGAATGCCAAAAGGCTGTCCCTAATAGGAGTTGCTGTCCCTAGACATGGCTCTCTCTGCTGGACAGATCTTGGGAACTCATATGTTTTCTTTTTCTGACCTATTCCCAATAAAGGGCCTTAAAACAGTTCCAGCCTCCATGTAAAATGTTCTGTAACACAAGACTGGGACTGGAGTAGACTTGATAGCAAAGTTTTGGAACTTGACAAATGAGCTTCAGTAGAATCATTTTCTGTTCCTCTCAAGGGCACACATCCATCGCATGGGACAATGACACAGCTCATACTTTTCTGAGATCATGAGAGCAAACATTTATTATATTGTGCAGAACCCTTAAATAGGTGCTTTACATTGGTTGACAGTTTCTCACAAAGATCTTTAAAAGTTAGGTGCAGTTTAAAATCCAATTTTTATTTTATGAGAAGAAACAAAAATAAATCCATCATTACACACCTTGTAAGAGAATAGACAGGATTTAAATTCAAATACTCTGAACATAAAATGTTCACTCTTGGTACATATATTACATTTGTTCCCTCCCCCTAAACTCTCTGGACAACCTGCTGTATGTTGGGCAACAAATAGATATACACTAAAATACTATTTAGTTGTGGAATGATTATGGATTGTCCTAGAGTCATGGTTAATGTCTCTTCAAGTTAGGGTTAAAGGAAAATGTGGAAAAATGGGAGGGTAGAGGTATTATACTAATACTTTTCTGTTGATAGGAGGATTTAGATACCTTTTGCTGATAATATAGGAAAGAGTAACTGAGTAAATAAGCTTCTCTTCTAACCCAAGAATCAATAAATGTTCTACAGAAGGGAGACAGCAAGGAAGAGAAGGTCTTAATGGAGCAGTGAACTCAGGTGCAGGAGATGAGCCCCAGGACAAGGGTCGCTACACAGAAGTGAGTGAGGGAAGGAGAATGTTCAGGAGCTCGGTGGGCACAGTTTCATGGGAACTGGGCAGTTCCAAGGATTGAAATAGGGATAAACGGTCTGAGAAAAGTGACATTTAGAGAACTTGTAGATGAGTGACCCATGGTTTGTGACATTAAAAAATGAGACAGTCCTTGCTTCATAGTCTAGGAAAACCCCTACTCGGTGGGGAGGAACAGCCATGGAAAGAGTCAAGACCTTGGGATCAGAGGTGGAAGAGTCCTCAAAGGCATTGTACTCAGATGCATTCTGTAACCCTACAACCCAGTAGCCATTTTCAGGTCTGAATCTGGAGTAAGCATTTGGATAATTTGTCTGGGGGTTAAAAACAAACCCAGAGCTTTTCTTTCTATTGAGATTGCTTGTTTTACTGTATACCCCCAGAATCCAGGCAATTTTCCCAGACACGTCAACTTCCCAGTAACATTTCCCAGAAGAGAAATTTTGGCTGCCCCATACATCAAAAGCAGAAAAGTTACATGGGTATACATTCCTAAACATAATATCATTCCCAACAGTCACTTGTCTCTGATCCTCAGAAAAGACAACATTCGAAACATCATTGAATGGATTCAGCGTCAAGTCCACTGTAGGAAAAATTACATAGTCAGGTGAATTAAACATGGCATGTGTCTTGTGACATTTTGAGGAGGAATATGGGAATTGACTGGGAGGAACATGAGTTAATGGGTCAGTGAGGAGTAGATCAGTTAAGAACTGTTGTCTGTATGTCTGGGTGGAACACATGTAATTGAGATCATGGGACCTAAGAGTAAGCACAACTTCTGAAATGGGATCAGAACATGATGATTTGAAGGACCTGTAATTTCTTACCCCAGTAGCTTTGAACTTCTGCCAGCTCTGAAATGACAAAAGTTTCAATGATGATGTTAGAAGCAAAGGAGGAAACTCTGATAACCTGCCCTTTCTCTTGAGTGGGTGGGGAAGCCTCTCAGGCTGTCAACTGGGGAAGGAGGACACCTGGCCATTCCCATATATATGTGTCCACATCTTCAGCACATGGTCTCTATGTCTTCTTGTGAGGCCTACCTCCTCTCTTTTATCCTCATATAGAAACAACATCCATTCCTCCACGTGCTCTGGTACTGTAAGAATCTCACACACCCTTCCTCTGGCTTTCCTCACCTTTAAACACTTGCAGCATCCCATTCAGATCTGGAAATCGGAATGTACTTAGTTTCTTGGAAACAATTTTTGGCTTCTTCAAGGTCCAGATCTCGCTCCTAGATAAGACAAAAATTGATCCCTCACACTTCTTACCTTTTGTCTCTCCAAGACCACTGTCTTTCTCACCTTTCATTCCATTGATGCCTTCTCACTTGAATCCTCTTCAATGAAGAGCCTAAGGGAGGGACAGATGAAAGCCCTGACACTGCAACCAGAAGTGTCTTCACGTCTACCTTTCTATCTACCCTCTGTGTGACCTTGGGAAGAACTTATTCTCAAGAAGCTCATGTTCATCCTACCAAAATGAAATAATAATAATAATAATAATAATAACCTCATGCTCTCCATTTCTTAAAATAATACACTATTAGATGTATTGGTGGTACCTTTAAAAGTTGTTTGGTGCCTCTAATAAAAAGTTTTTCACATATGGAGGAGTCACTGCCATCTCAGTGGTTCCGCCAGGAAGAGGCTAGAGATGAAGGTCCCCAAGCAGACGCTTAGTGGAGAGACTCTAAAACCTGGCTACTGAGAGCTTTAGGTTATTAAGTGGGGGGCTTCTGTATTGAAAGTCTGAAGTGTTTTCTAAATCTATTAACCCAATACAGATGCTGAGCATAACATACAATGTTACAGTCTCTGGGGAATCATTACAAATATTTGAGAAAGGAGAAGTTAATACATCAAAATTAATAATGGTCTGAATTTCATGTGCTTGATGCTGCCAAGTGTGTATGCAACTTTAGTCAAAGAAAGACACCTTTCCTACAAGTTGCTAATATGTGTAAACAAAAAGAGATTTATTATTGACACCAGGACTAAAGCCATTATTCCCTGAGACTTGTATCTTTCTTCCTTCCTTTCTTTGTTTCTTTCTTTCTTTCTCTCCAAAAAACATCACCTAGAAAGACCTGTTTCTTCTATTATTAGAGTGAAAAAGAAATATAAAGAAACCATCTTTGTGGAAAATTTGGGGGCCTAGCAGAGAAAGAGGAAAAGATCCTTCCTGTGATAAGACAGGCACCTATTAAGTGTAGAAGCAAGAGACTAAGGTTTGACTAAAATGAGTGAAGTCATGGAATTCTGATACTGTAACCTCTTATTTCTTTCTTTTATAAAATCATTTTTAAATTTTTTAATTACAGTTCACATACAATATTATATTAGTTTTGGTGTACATCCCAGTAATTAGACATTATCAAACTTATTAAGTGATCATCCCCCCAAAATATCATACACATATGACACCATACGGAGTTATTAGAATACTATTGAATATATCCCCTGCCTATACTATACTTTACAGCCCCATGACTATTCTTTAACTACTAATTTGTATTTCTAAATACCTTCAGATTTTCACCAGTCCCCCCATCCTCCTTCTCATCTGGCAACTGTCAAAATGTTCTGTGTATCTAAGTGTGTTTCTGTTGTGCTTGTTTGTTTATTTTGATATTTAGATTCAATTGTTGATAGATATGCATTTATTGACATTTTATTGTTCATATTTTTTAACCTTTCTTTTTATTTCTTCTTCTTAAACAAGACTCTTTAACATTACATGTAGTACTAGTTTGATGACTATGAATGCATTTAGCTGTCTCTTGTCTGGGAAGCACTTTACCTGTCCTTCAATTCTAAATAACTTTGCTGGGTAGAGTAATCTTGGCTGTAGGTCCTTGCTTTCCATCGCTTTGAATATTTCATGGCACTCCCTTTTGGCTTGCAAAGTTTCTGTTGAGAAATCAGCTGACAGTCTTACGGGAACCCCCTTATAGGTAACTAACTGCTTTTCTCTTGTTGCTTTTAAGATTCTCATTTTGTCTTTAATCTTTGGCATTTTTTAAATTTAATATATTTTTTATTATTGACAGTTTTACAGATGTCCCCCATTTTTGCACACTTTATCCCCTCTCTACCCATTGCAGACTTTCCCCACACTATTGTATGTGTCCATGGGCTATACATATAAGTATGTAAGTTATTTGGTTTATCTCTTCTTGTCTCCCCTTCTCCCCCCTGAGATATGTCAATGTGGTCCAAGTCTCCATGCCTTGGTTCTTATTTTGATGGTCAATTCATTTTGTTCCTTAGATTTCACAAATAAGTGCTATCATATGATATTTGTCTTGCTCTTATTAGCTTATTTCACTTAGCATATAATAGTTTCCAGGTGGCATTTTAATTAAGATATGTCTTGGTATAGGCTTCTTTGGATTCATCTTGTTTGGGACTCTTATTTCTAATACTTCTATTATCCCTAACTCTGTGACCTCCCACCACCCAAATTTCATACCATTACAAAGTTTCACCTGTCATCAGCAGGTGAAATAATGTAATACCCAAGTTTCCCACATCTATGATTGTTTAAAATTATGATTTATTCAAGATTACTCTTATAGTTATAATTCTTTCATCACACAAAAAGGATTATGCCTGGTCTCACATACACATACCTTCTTATGGCGTTAATCATATCCTGGGGAGAAGAGAAAAAAAAACATAAATCAAGAGTAAGGTTGACATATTTAGAAAATTAAAATGGCTAGTTAAAATTTAATTTGAAAATATCACAAATATGTTTTAGTGAAAACATGAGCTCTACAATATTTAAGATACTCTTCTACTAAAAAATAATGTGTTGCTTATCTGAAATTCAAATTTAACTACACATTCCTTATTTTGGCAACCCTCAAATGAATGATAAGCCCTCCTACCTATATAAAGTTTTACTCACCTTCTTCCTCATACTCTAACACCCCCTAATATGTCTTGAATAAATAGATGGTCAGAATAAATATATGGGGGGGGGGGAGATTGAAGAGAAAAGACCCAAAATAACCATCCTAGAGGATTCATGTGAAGATGTTAGAATGGTGTTTCCAAGATCTAGAGATGGAATATATTTAAAAGGCAGAGATGGGAGCAGAGGAGGCCAGGAGTGCAGCCACACCAACACCCAGACCGGCCTACACACCACCCTAGTCCTGTGCAAGGGGCCACTTGCCAGCTACAATTTGTGTGGGACCACCACTGAGCCCTGGCAATGAGTGGTGCAGTAGCACACTGCAGGCTTCCAGATGTATGCAGTGAGCACTCGCCATAGAGACCTCCCAAACCATGCCTCCTTGCTGGTGTTCCCTGACCCCACACTGTGAGTGCAAGCCAGGGGAACCCTGCACCCCAGCCCCACTTAGTCCCCAGGTTTTCACTGCTGTTGCAACCCAGAGCCACCAGGCATGTGCCCTGCCTGGGCCCCAGGACCATGATGCTGGGGCAACATGGAGACACCTGGCATGCCAAGCCTTGGGTCACAGGAGCACCTTGTCAGAGCGAGCTGGAACCACCTGGCACCCCATCCAGGCCCCAGAACTGCACTGCAAGTGAGCTGCCAGAGGAACTAGGGCACCACCCTGCCACTGTTGCTAGGTCTGCACAGTGAACTGCATGCCATAGGGATCTGGATCCTCACAGAGAGTCGCACACAAGAGGAACTGTGCATATACCCCTGCTCACCTCAAGCATCTGCAGCAGACAGCAGAGGGACCAGATCTATGGGAGAAGGGAGTACAACTCAAAGCAAAGACAATAAAGGTGTAAGACTCATGGCAGATCCATTCTCTGAGCTAAGGAGTCCCAGACTATTTTTTTTTTTTAAGAATATATAGGATTTTCTTTTTTTTTTAATATATTTTATTGATTTTTTACAGAGAGAAAGGGAGAGAGAGAGAGAGTTAGAAACATCGATGAGAGAGAAACATCGATCAGCTGCCTCCTGCACATCTCCTACTGGGGATGTGCCCGCAACCAAGGTACATGCCCTTGACCGGAATTGAACCTGGGACCTTTCAGTCAGCAGGCCGACGCTCTATCCACTGAGCCAAACTGGTTTCGGCGAGTCCCAGACTATTGAACTGCTAGGGGCTTCAACCTCTCAGACCCCAAGCAGGGTGCCCAGGGCCAGAAAGAGACAGCAAAGTGGGGAGACAAAGATACAATCCCCAAAGGAAAGAAAAGGTGGAATCTCCAGAAAAAGAAATAAATGAAATGGAAGCCAGCAATACGTCATGGAAAGAATTCAGATTAATGATTATAAGGATGCTCAACTGTCTGGATGAGAAATTCATCAACGTTTGTAAGAATTAAGAAGAAATGAAGAATGACATATCTGCAATAAGAACACAATGGAAGGCTTCAACAGTAGACCAGCAGAAGTAGAGGACTCAATCAGTGAGTTAGAAGCCAAGGTCAATAAAAACACCCAATCTGAACAGCAATTGGAAAAAAATAAAAAAGCAGGAGAGATGAAGGGAGCTTTGGGACAACATGAAACAAAGCAAACTCTGCATAATAGGGGTGTCAGAAGGACAAGAATCAGAACAAGGAATAGAAAACCTATTGGAAGAAATAATGACAGAAAATTTCCCTGACTTGTGGAAGAAAAAAGTCACACAAGCACAGAGTCCCAAACAAGATGAACCCAAAAAGACCCACACCAAGACACAATGTAATTACAATGGCAAATGTTAATGACAATGAAAGCATCTTAAGGGCTGCAAGAGAGAGACAGAAAGTTACCTACAATGGATCTCCCACTAGACCATCAAATGATTTCTCAACAGAAACACATCAGGCCATAAGGGAATGGAATGAGGTATACAAAGTGATGCAAAACAAGGGACTGAATCCAAGAATACTCTATCCAGCAAAGCTATTATTCAAAATTGGAGGTGAAATTAGGATCTTCACAGGCAAGAAAAGGCTAAGGAAGTTTATTATCACCAAGCCAGCAACGCAATAAATGCTAAAGAGACTGTTGTAAAAAGAAGAAATATAAAGGTAAGAAGGAATACAGGCATAAAGAATTAAAAAATGGCAATAAACAAGCACCTATCAATGATAACCTTAAATGTAAATGGATTAAATTCCCCAATTAAAAGACATGGGGTATCTTAATATATAAGAAAAAATAGCCCATATTTATATACTGTCTACAAGAGACTCACTGCAGAATAAAGGACTCACACAGACAGAAAGTGAACAGAGGAAAAATCTTTCAGGCAAATGGAAAAAAATAATCTGGGGTAGCAATACTTATATCTGACAAAATAGACCTCAAAGTGGAGGCCATAACAAGAAATAAGGAAGGCTATTTCATAATACTAAAGAGATCGATTCAACAAGAGGATATAATTCTGGTAAACATTTATGCACTTAATACAGGAGCACCCAAATACATAAAAATACTTCTAGAAGATATCAAGGGAGAGATCTACAGCAATACAATCATAGTAGAGGACTTGAATACCATATATACATCACTGAACAAATCTTTTAGACAAAAGTCAACAAAGAAACAGCAATTGTAAACAACTCACTAGATCAGGTGGAACTAACTGATATCTTCAGAACATTTCACCACAAAGCCATGTAATATACATTCTTCTCAAGTGCACATGGGCCATTTTCAAAGATAAACCACATATTAGGACACAGGAGAAGTCTCTACAAATTCAAGAAGATTGAAATCATATCAAGCATTTTCTCAGTTCACAATGGCATAAAATTAGAAATAAACTACAGTAAAAACAATAAAAAACAATCAAACACTTGGAGCCTATATAGCATTCTATTAAACAATGATTGGTTACCAAAGAGATCAAAGAAGCAATCCTGAGAAAAAAGAACAAAGTTGGAAGGATAACAATACCAGACATCAAGTTATATTACAAAGCCACTGTTCTCAAAACAGCCTGGTACTGGCACAAGAGCAGACATATAGGCCAATGAAACAAAACAGAGAAACCAGAAATTGACCCAAACCATTATGCTCAATTAATATTTGACAAAGGAGGCAAGAGCATACAATGGAGTCAAGGCAGTCTCTTCAATAAATGGTGTTGGGAAAATTGGACAGACACATGCAAAAAAATAAAAGTTGACCACCAACTTACACCATATAAAAAAATAAACTGAAAGTGGATAAATGACTTAAATGTAAGATGGGAAAGCATAAAAATCTTAAAAGAATCCATAGACAGCAAAATATCAGAGATATCTCATAGCAATGTTTACTGATACATCTCCTAGGACAATGGAAACTAAGAAGAAAATAAATTAGACTACCTCAAAATAAAAAGCTTCTGCACAGCAAAAGAAACTATCATCAAAATAACAAGAGAGCCCGTTGCATGGGAGAACATTTTTGCCAATGTTACATCTGATAAGGGTTTAATCTCTAAGATTTATAGGGAAGTCATACCACATAACAAAAGGAAGATAAATAATCCAATTTAAAACAAAATGGGTAAAGGACCTAAATTGACACTTCTCTAAAGTGAATGTACAGAAGGTCAAAGGCATATAAAAAAATACCCAACCCTAGCCGGTTTGGCTCAGTGGATAGAGCATCGGCCTGCGGACTCAAGGGTCCCAGGTTCGATTCTGGTCAAGGGCATGTACCTTGTTTGCGGGCACATCCCCAGTAGGGGGTGTGCAGGAGGCAGCTGATCGATGTTCCTCTCTCATCGATGTTTCTGACTCTCTATCCCTCTCCCTTCCTCTCTGTAAAAAAATCAATAAAATATATATATATTTTAAAAAAGCCCAAAGTCACTAATCAAAACAACAATGAGGTACCACCTCACACTTGTCAGAATGGCTATCATCAACAAATCAACAAACTACAAGTGCTGGGGAAGATGTGGAGAAAAAGGAACCCTCCTGGTGGGAATGCAGACTGGTGCAGCCTATGCAGAAAACAGTATTGAGCTTTCTCAAAAAATTAAAAATGGAACTCCCATTTGACCCAGTGATCCCATTTCTAGGAACATATCCCAAGAAATCAGAAACACCAATCAGAAAGAATATATGTATCCCTATATTCATAGCTGTGCTATTTACAACAGCTAAGATTTGGAAACAGATTAAGTGCCCATCAGCAGATGAGTGGATTAAAAATCTGTGGTACTTCTATACATTGGAATACTACACTGCTGTAAAAAAGAAAGAACTCTTACTATTTGCAACAGCATGGATGGACCTGGAGAGCATTATGCTACGTGAAATAAGCCAGTCAGAGAAAAATAAGTATCACATGATTTCACTCATTTGTGAAATATAATGAACAACATAAACTGATGAATAAAAATAAATCCAGCCCTAACCGATTTGGCTCAGTGGATAGAGCATCGGCCTGTGAACTGAAGGGTCCCAGGTTCGATTCTGGTCAAGGGCATGTACCTTGGTTGCGGGCACATCCCCAGTAGGGGATGTGCAGAAGGCAGCTGATCAATGTTTCTCTCCCATTGATGTTTCTAACTCTCTATCCCTCTCCCTTCCTCTCTGTAAAAAAAATCAGTAAAATATATTTAAAATAAATACATAAATCCAGAAACATAGAATCATTGAACAGACCATCACACCTCAGAGGGAAGGCAGGGAAGGGTGGGCGGGGGGTGGTGGGGGGAAGATCAACCAAAGAACTTGCATGCATTTAAGCATAACTAATGGACACAGACAGTGGGGTGTGAAGGCCTAGGCTTGGGGGGTCGGGGGAGGCTGGGAGAGAACAATGGGGAAAAAGGGGACATATGTAATAATTTCAACAATAAATAATTAAATAAAAAATAAAAAGCAGGAAGGAGGCCTACTATTTCTTTAAAAATATTCATGAGAACACCCCCTTAATTCATTATGATTTTATGTATTCTAGTGACAAAGGGAAATCTATTTTGTAGACATCATTCCACCCTCTGCAGAATCAAAGATGAATAATTAATAATTCCATTTCTTAGAATGGGTATTTTATTTTGTTCTAGGAACAAGCAAACTAGCACATCAAGCAAATGTTTTTTTCTCCGGCCTCCCTCTACTCACTCTATGTACATTCTATGCACTACCCCAAAGGAATCTCATCAATGTGTAAGTGTGAAATAAGCCACAGAAACCAGCAGCAGAGAAAGTCTAAAATGTAATTGACTGATTCCCAGATATTTACGTTCCATATTCAAGAATGGTGTTAATATCCACTTCATCACTGTCTTAAAAAGTATATCTTGCCGAAACCGGTTTGGCTCAGTGGATAGAACGTCCGCCTGAGGACTGAAAGGTCCCAGGTTCGATTCCGGTCAAGGGCATGTACCTGGGTTGCGGGCATATACCCAGTAGGAGATGTGCAGGAGGCAGCTGATCGATGTTTCTCTCCCATCGATGTTTCTAACTCTCTATCTCTCTCCCTTCCTCTCTGTAAAAAATCAATAAAACATATATTTTTAAAAAAAAGTATATCTTACCCTGAATTCCAATATTGTATAAGCCAATCCAGTCCATATGCTAAGCCTCTTTTAGCCATCTTCTCTTCCCCATCATAATATTATTTGCCTTATTTCTTTGAACATAAATTCACCAACATATTTGGTTTCCCCCTTTAGTCTAAACTCTTTCATATCAGCAAAGCCTTGGCCTATAGTTGGCTATACTCCCTCAAAAAAATTTTACTGTCTGTATTGTTTTTCATTGTTATTGTTTATAACAAAAGCCCAGCTAAAATTGGCTTAAATTTAAAAGAAAAAAAGAGAAACTCAGGGGGCAAGCAGAACTTTTGCATTAGCTAGATTTCTAGGAAAAATCTTGTTATCAGGATCAGTTCTTTCTTCTCAAAATTCTATTTTCTACTTGCTTATATGAACTTTCCCTTCATTCTCTATCTGGTATCAACTTGAACATCCTGGTTTAAATGATAATCCCTAATATATCACCTAGAGGGAAAGAGAACTTTTCTTCCTAGTCATTACAATAAAATTCTAAGGCATACAAATCATTGCCCTGAATGGGTCAGGTGCATGTCTTAAAATAATCACTGCATCTTTGGTAAACCTATAGAAAGTAAATATGCTGATTTACCTAGAACTGAAAAACATATACATCCTTGGTGCTAGTACTACTGATTGTATCAACTCTAACCAACTACATGAACTGGAATTACTCAAAAAGTAATTCAACAGGTGGTTACCCCCCCCCCAAAAAAAAAATAATAATTGAATGTCATTGGACAAACAACTGTCCCATACTGTCCATTTCTTAGCTGACTGCCATTTCCTCACTCTATAAAAATCACATCAGGCTTTTAATAAAAATTGAAAATATACACAACAATTTTAACAGAAAATTCGATGGACCTAGGACAATGTTTCTGGCCCAGGTAATTGCAATGGAGTCTGCCTTGTGGTTTGTTGTGGATGAGCAGCATCTCTGGTTTCTACCCACTAGATGGCAGTAGAATTCTCCCAATCTCTGGGACAGAAGCGCTTTAGTCTCCTTAGAGATCTAATAACATAAAATAGAATTGTTTTGAAATGGAATTGAATAGAATGTTTTGAAATGGAACTCAATAGAATTGTTTCACTATTTTTCAAACAATTTTCTTTTTGCGGGGGGCGGGGGGAGAGTTAGAAAATTACCCTATCCAATTTCAAATTTTTCTATGAAGCCACAGTAAAAAACATTTAGAATATCAGTGCAAAAATATAGACATTCATATAAAAGATAATCCAAAAATATAATAGAGAAAGTTGACCTTTCACAAAGGTGCCAAAATAATTCCCTGGAAGAAGGGAGAAATTTTTTTCAAAAATGTTGAACTTATTTGTGCACAGTTTAACAATTCAATATACTTACTAAAAATCTTTGAGTTGTATACTTAGAGAGGGTAGATTTTTTTAAATGTAATTTATACTTCAAAAATAAGTTTTTTGAGGAAGAAGTAAAGATCCAGCAGATGGAAATTGGTTACTTTAGTATTGGAACCAAAGTTAAGAAATTCTTGTTCAGCTAGCAAAAAAGAATGGCAAGAAGTCAAGCAGAGAAAATCTGAAATTTCCTCAATTTCCCAATATGTTTCATAGCTAAGATTAGTCCTGCAGCTAATTCCATGGGAAAGAATAACATTAATACCAGGTACAATCCCTTTATCAAATTGCTATATTTACCCCACCCTTTTCTAGCCAGCACAAAGGCACACACATACCTACATACACACGCACAAGCACACACACACAATCATATATTCTCAGCCCTCACACAGGTATCACATTTCCTACCCCTTAACAAAACAACAAAACCTAACATAAGGAGAGATATGAGTTGCTTGACTAAGCTTAGTGAAGAAATGCCTTATAAATGCTACACGATAATAGAATACAATAAGAAATTCTCTCTCAAACTTTTGCACAGCACTTTATAAAATAATAATGTGAGTTTCCCTTGTCATTTGTACATTGAATTTTCCCAATGACTCATGAAATGAATGACAGAGAAGGAGCACTGAGGGGTCAAAGGAACCTTTCAATGAGGAAGAAAGTGCAGGGACCCAGAGGGGAAGGAAACCTAATCTCTGTAATTCCCCCAAATCTCATATATAGGATCTCCATCCCAAGTCCTACCTGCAGCTTGTCCATTGATGATTCACACATATGACGCTGGAGATCTGAGATGAGCTCTCTTGTGTACTGCCTCTGCTGGACCACCTGGTCTTTAGCCACTGCCAAGTTATCCAGCACATGCACTTCATTGTCATCCAGCTTTTGCAGCTCCCTTTTCTCTTCTTTGTCCAGGACGTCTCTCATTTCCTCAAAACCTTCTAGAATCCTCTCTCTCTCAGTCTGCATACGATTCTTTAGGGATGAGAAGAAAAAGAGGCAGTCAGAATGCCTAGCTGAGGACCTACTTTTCATGGGCCTTGGAAAGCCAATACAATATTTTCCTCAGGCACTTAGAAGGTAAAAGGAAGTGAGCCATTCCTGAAAAGGGCATTTTTTTCCCTACTATTTTCCTTGAGCTGTTCCCAAAGCAATTCATTCAAGTCTGCTTTCTCATGACCCACCAGGAAATACATGTGCTACCTGGATGAGGCCTGGATAACAATACCACACTTTATATGGAACTCCTCCACTCACATCTCCAAAATAGGGAATCCTGGGCCATCCCTTAACATTTCTTCTGGAAGTATCAGAACCTCAAACTTGATTATAGAAATGGGACATGGCTGCATGAATCACTTTCCCATTGGTCCTCTCTATGTCTTTGCCTCCAAATAGTTGCTTTCACTTGGGAGTGTCTACTCTGTAATTCCCAGCCCTCTGAGGTAACAAGGAGCAAGAGGCCCATTTTGATGTTTCAGAACTGCCTCAGGAATAATGTCTTTTTACCTTCCAGGTATCTCTCTCTTCATTGATGACAGCTTCCAACCTCTCAGCTTCCTGCTCCTCCTTCATCAGCCTGTCCACAGCCACCTGCAGTTTCTCCTGTGAGAAAGGAACTACCAAAGTCAAGCTATGAGCTTCCTCAGCACCTGAATAGCGGATAAATGGAGAAATCAGGCTCATCTCATAAGAGACCAGAATTTCAGAACTGAAGCTAGCAATTAGAACTGAGAATGCAGACAGAAATCTGAGGAAGCATGTGTGTTCTTTATCCCAGAGTGATGCAAGTTTCCATCTCTGTATCAAGTAGTTTGGATTTCTCTTTTCCTAAAGAAAGAATGGATCCTGCAGCAAGCAAAGTACTTTTTTCCTCAAGAACCCTCTTCCCAGATCTAACCAACCATGTTCCTAAAAATCCCATCTGTTCATGAGGGCAATCAGAACTTATCTTGAGAAGTAACTCTCACTCATACAACTTCTCTTTGATATGCATATTATTGAAGAAAATGAATGAATGCACAACAATGTCCCTCAGGCCTCAGAAGCTAAGCCAAGGATATCAAAGAGAATGTAGCACTCAGTTCTATGATGACAAGGGAAAGAAATAGGATTAAGCAGTAAAGATTTCACTTCGGATAACATTCTGTCCAATGTTTCCACACTCTGGGGCCTACCTGACATTCCTTGACCACCTCCTCCAAGAGGGATATTTGGTGACCTGGATGCTCCTGGACACAATGGCTGCAAATGGCCTTCCCATCCTCCTTACAGAAGAGATGGCAATTTTCCCCATGTTGCTCACAGAGACCCTGTTGCTCACAGAGACCATGTTGCTCACAGAGACCATGTTGCTCATAAAGACCATGTTGCTCACAGAGATCACTCCTCTGCTGCTGGTGTGACCACATGTTGACTTCTCTGATTTTCTTCACTATGTTGTCCAACTCCTTATTAGGCATGAGGTGCCAAGGGTCGTATGTGCTCTGGCACACAGGACAGCGACACTGCCCTCCAAAGAAGCTCTCTGACTCATTTGCAGCGATGCAGAGCTGGCAGAAGTTGTGGCCACAGTGCAGGCTCATGGGTTCTGTCAGGAGCTGCTGGCAGATACGGCAGATCACCTCCTCGTTTATGCTCCCTTGTGATGAAAAATCCATTGCCACGCTCTCCTGCTTCTTCCTGTCCTGACTCCAGAGGCTCTTCTTGCTCACAGACTCCTGCAAGACTGGGAATATTGAAGGGGGCAGGATAAGAAAAGCAGGAATAGAAAGGATACTGATTGTGCAAACATTTAGAACAGAACAAAACTTTAATATTCAGTAAGAAAGGAAAAGAGACAGAGAAGAAGAGTAGTCAGTGACAGAATGAAAAAGTCCCTTTGTAATAATTTCAAACACTTTATCTTAGTTTATGTCACATAACAAATTTCATCCCATCAAGGCAATGATTGCTATTTTCTCTTCTTCTACTGAATAGAGAACAACTTGAGGCCCTTCCTACCAAGAGCTTTATGTTAACCATCCATTATTCTTGTCTATTACTTCTCACCTGCAAACACATCCTACAGGTTAGATACAGTAACCCCACTGCAGCCCCCTGGCCTTTTACACTTGCATGACTTACTTTATTTGAACAGTTTTATTGAGGTATATTTACATTGCTTGCATTCATTTTAAGAGTACAAAAGTTTCTACTACATTTATTAAACAGAATAACTATCACCACAATCTAATTTTAGAACATTTCTATTGCTTGAAAACAAGCTTAATGCCATTAGCAGTCACCCTTATTCTGACCCCGAGCCTTAGGCTACCATTAATCTCCCTTGTGTTTTTACAAATTTACTTTTTCTGATTAATTCATAACAGAAAAAATATAATATACTAGAGGCCCAGTGCACAAAATTTGTGCACGGGGGGTGGGGAGTATCCCTCAGCCCAGCCTGCGCCCTCTCGCAATCCAGGACCCCTCTGGTAGGGTCCTTAGGCCTGGATGGCAATCAGGGCCTATTAGGGCTTTCCTTCCCCTGGCTGCCAGCAGACGGCCCATGCCTACCACTGCCACTGCCTGCCATCTGTGCTGCATTGCCCCCCCCTGTCCCCCACCACTGGTCACCTCCCTTTGCAGGTGACAGGTGTGGGGTGTGATCTTTTGGCTGGCCTGAAATTCCCTCTGTGGGGCGATCACTGGCCAGCCCTGCACACCCACCACAGCATCACTAGCTGGTGGCCTGGGCCTCCCTCTGTGGGCAATCAATCGCGGGGCCTCTAGATCGATTGCCCTGCAGAGGGAGGCCACCTGCTGCAGTGCTGCCAGCTGGATGGCCTGGGCCTCCCTCTATGGGGTAATCGATCACTGAGACCCCCATCGATCGCCCCGCGGAGGATGGCCTGGGCCTCCCTCTGCTGGGTGATCGTGGGGCAATCGGGGGGTCCCCTGGCCAATCGCATCACACCTGCCTTGGCTGGCCTAGTGCCAGTGCGTGTCATAGTGTGGTCATCCAGAAGGTCGTCTGGATGGACATTCTGCTGTCGGTCATTCGGTTGATTTGCATATTACGCTTTTATTATTGTAGATGATCCTTTGAGTCTGAATTCTCTCACTTCACAGGCAGTCATTGAGGTTCATCTCTCCTGCCTTTCTTTCCCATAATAAAAATAAAAACCCACTGCTGCCCTTCAGATTTTATACTTGCTTATCTCTGAATGGAATGATCTCCCTGATGTCAGCATGGCTCCTTCTTACGTTTTATTCTGTCTTCCACCTCACATGTCTCTTATCAGAATGACCTGCTCTAATTTATCTATTATAAACTGCCAATACTATTGCTTGCTGTACCCTTATATATTTTTCTTATTTTTACTACCTAGTGTATAACGTATTTCTTTTGTCCACTGATGTACTCAGTACCTATAAGAGTGCATCACACAAGAACAAGAACACAATGTTTGGTGAATATATAAAACTAGAAGTTCCCCATTCCCCATCTCTCCATAGATAGACATTTTTCTTATCAGCTTTCATCTTTATTCCCATTAATTAGAACTTCCCCAATACCTGAGAAGTGTTTACCTGCTAGCACTCCTGTCTCACACAGAGCCTTCCCATACCCTCCAACTCATTCCCCCAAAGACACCTTCAGAAACATCAAAGACATAATACAGAGGTCATTTCATCACTAACCACTTTATAACCAGTTATAATTTAGAAATCACTTTGGCCCTTTTATTTCTTATATATGTATTTTGATAAGAGTACTCCCTTCTTCGATTCAGAAGTACAAATTGGTAGCCACAAAATAGTCATGGAAATATAAAATTACAGCATAGGGCATATAGTCAAAAATATTTTAATAATTATGTATGATACAGGTGGGTACGATTAGGGGGAAAACACTTTTTTAATTTATATGATTGTCTAAACAAGGCTCCACCTCACAGGTTAGATGCTGTACACCAGAAAGTAATACAAAATGATATCGAATATCAACTGTAATTGAAAAATAATAAAGAAAGATAAATAAATTTAAAGAATAAAAAGAGTTCTTTTTCCTTCAAAATGTGAAAATAAAATAAATGACTTACAGAGGTCAAGGTCATTTTTAAAATAGGTAGAATTGTTGAGAAACATACTGCCCTCAATATTGCCATTGATTGTTCTCTCCACTACGGCACAGATTTAAAAAGACAAAAACAAATAGAGGGAGAGGTTGCAAGAAATAGATTATAACCAATATTATTGGGATGCACTGAGGTAACAGTGAAATGTGGCTCTCAGTGGAGAGAAAATTCCCTGTTCTTGAACCTCCAGAGAGACAAGTGACCACATGGGAGCTACAGAGATGGGCAGCAATCTGATCATCCATCCTCTCTCATCAGCTTTCCAAAGGACTGTACATTTATCAGGAAGGTTGTGAACACTTCCCAGAAGTTACCAAGACAAGAGTAAAAGAATCAGATCATGGGAAGGGGCAGCAGGTGTCATGTCTAGTATGAAAGGTGGCAAGAAAAAGCCCCTGAAACAGCCCACGAAGCAGGCCAAGGAGATGGATGAGGAAGATATGTCATTTGAGCAGAAGGAAAAAAGAGTATAAGAAACTTGAGGAAGTGAAAGCAAAGGCCAAGGAGAAGGGCCCCCAGGACACTTGCGTAATTAAGAAATCTGGCCAGAAATTAGCTGTTCCTTGTAACTGGGACAATGTTGATCCTAAATTCCATTCCTGTTTTAACATCTGTATTCTTTGTCGTAATGTCTGTTGCCACCTATAGCTAGATGAAGCTTGTTGTCTGCAAGTTTGCTGTACTTTTAAGAAAAAGCTTTTATTTAAAAAAAATAATGATAATTTAACAAAAGAGTAAGAGGACCAGTTTCAAGAGATCCCATCCTTTCCCACATGCATCCTGACAAGGGCTCTCACTCCGCTGGCCTCACCAGGGCTTTACGAAAAGGGAGAACAGAGCACCATCTCACAGGTTTCACTGGAGAATAGAAGGAAGAGATTTTCTGTCTGGAAAAAAAAGTATTCTGGATCACTTTGGCAAGGTAGAGAGTCAAAAATACAGACTAAGAAGAAAACTCAGCCTGGAGAAATAATAGTCCCTCCCAGAAATAAATAAGACTCTGCTCTTTTAAACCTCCCTTCTTTAAAAATCACTCTTCCCCCAGACGCAGTGTTTCTCTTTTCTGCCACCTCAGCAGAGACACCCACTAGCAGAGCAGCTTCAGAACCACCAGTCAGTCTGCTCCCTCAAGAAACTGCCCCACTTACTTTCAGGAGTCTTAACTCAGTGGAGATCAAGTGTAGGTCTGGTCAAGATTCACTCATCAATTCAGAAATGAGTTCTCCACAGAGGAGTGTCTCCACACAACAGGAGTGAGAAATGAAAGTTAAATTCATGGGAGTGGAAATGAAACTAAAAAAGAACAGAAACTTAAGAACAATAACAATGGGGCGCCACCATGTGGAACATTTGGGAAAGTTAATGCTTCAGTATGTTAGGACCTACACCAGCTTGGCCCTGAATCACTGTGTTTTTACCCCTTTCTCAGATTATTCTAGTAAGAATATTTGAATAAGAAGAATGTGAAATCCAATTACACATTCTGCAGCTTGCCTGAATACTCAAAATTTCAATTCAATTCTATACATACCAGTTAATTTATCCTATATTCATGTACTAAACTACTTACTATGGATAAAATCATCATCTACACAGTCTGAGTATCTGCACTTTGTAATGCAAAGTCTGATGGGGAAGATAATCAGTGATAGAGCTCAGTTCATTTGAGCTGAGAGGTAGCAGCTATTATCTATATACTAGGGGCCCAGTGAATGAATTCATGCACCTTGAAAGGAACTGTGGGCTGTGAGGCAGGGGTGAGCACAGAGGCAGGTCTCAGCCCATCCTCTGTGATCCCTGCTCAGCCCCTCCTGCTGCGGCCCCTGGTCCCCTGTCTGCCAACAGCCCCACTCCTGCTGCCGCCGCTCCTATGCACGAACAGTGCCGGCCCCACTCACACCCGCTGAGGGCGTGGAGCAACTGGGGCCAGCACTGTCAGCAGGTGCGAGTGGCGGCTGCTGCCCCAATCACCCCTTGGTTGTTTGGTTTTAAAACCCTAATATGCAAATACACCAAACAGCAGAACAACCAAACAACAAAACAACTGGTCACTATGATGTGTGCTGACCACCAGGGGGCACACGTGGAACATGGCAGGCATCAGCTGTGGCAGGATGGTGGAGCAGGTGAGCGAGGACACCAGACCAAGGCGGGGCGCCGGTCACTGTCATCGGGGCAAGCCTCTGGTGGTTACTGAAAATTCTTTGCTCCAGTGTGCCACGGTTCTGCCCAGGGCTCTCACCGCTGCAGACACCAGAGCTGCTTCCCTCACCAGCTGCCAGCACCCCGCGCTGGCCCTGATCACTCGGCGCTGTAGGCTGCAAGCAGTGGCTGCTGGCCCTGATCGCCCCTCAGGACTTCCCCACCTCCACTTGCTCTTGAGGGGCAATCAGGGCAGCAGCCGCTGCTCGCATTTACTGCGGGAGCTGGCCCCAATCATTCCATGCCATCAGCGGGTGCAAGTGGGGCCAGCTCCTTCAGCACATGGGAATGGTGGTGGCAGGATCGGGGCTTCCAGAAGGCAGGGAACTGGGGGCTGTGGCGGGTGGGGCTGGGCAGGGGCACGGAGGATGGGCCAAGACCCATCCCTGTGCCCACCCTGCCTCGCAGCCCACAGTTCCTTTCAAGGTGCACAAATTCATGCACTGGGCCTCTAGTTGTGAAATATAAAAATAAAATTTTAGAAAAGATTCAAAATTGAGAAAATTTTTCTACACCATTGAATCTTAGGGTTCCACCTGTTAATTACCAGTTTTCATTCTGACCTAGGCAGGCCAGATGAGGAAGCCTTCTAGTCATAATGTAATACATCTCTGTCAGTGACATGTTACACTAGGGGACAGAAAGAGCATGAAGGTTAACACATGGTGTTCTTCAAGTGGAGTCTTTTTTTGTGCAATACTCATACCTCCATAATCATACACTTTCCCCATTTCCTGGGGAAAACATTTGGTCCTTTTTACACCATCAATCAAAAGTAGAACTGAAAAAATATTTTTAAAAGTTAAAAAATAATAAATTAAAAGGAAGGTACAACTAAGGCATGTCATAGTACTATAATAAAAATAGAATAATAGTAAAATAAAATAAGTATAATTTTTTAAAAAGAACTGAAACATTTGTTTCCTCTACATGTGTTTGTACCCTGTTATTGATCATCTTTTTCTGAGAACATGTTTCTGATGCTGCAGTTACAAGTTGCTGGAAGCTCCAGACAAGGGTCCCTGACTGACAAGACTGCAGAGCTTGGCAGTCTTCACATAATAACTTATATGAGACAGGGAAGGTGACTGTAACATCAATAATTTTTCTAATTAAAGCACAGATATTTTGGTATTGGTTGTAACCCAGAGAAGATTAAGCAATCTTACCTTATAAACTCTTACTGATTTACATATATCTACTAGATGCCCAGTGCACGAAATTCGTGCACTCGGGGTGGAGGGTCCCTCAGCCCGGCTGTGCCCTCTTGCAGTCCATGAGCCCTCAGGGGATGTCTGACTCACAGCTTAGGCCCACACCCCTCAGTTGGACATCCTTAGTGCTGCCGTGAAGGCAGGAGAGGTTCCCACCATTGCCACTGCTCTCGCCAGCCGTGAGCCCGGCTTCTAACTGAGCAGCGTTCCCCCTTGTGGAGGTGCAATGACCACCGGGGGCAGCTCCTGCATTGAACATCTGACCTCTGGTGGTCAGTGTGCATCATAGCAACTGGTTGTTCTGATGTTTGGTCAATTTGCATATTAGCCTTTTATTATATAGGATGAGGCAGGAACTGGAATTTATGTAGGCATAATTGTTGAGGCATATTGACAGTTTCAGTTTCAAGGATATGAATAAAATTATTTTAAACAGCAAATAAACTCGTGATGCTCTGCAAGTGCAATGACAAGCATGTAAATTTTGTACAAAAAACATTCTGAAATATGACATTTTTTTCTTTTATCATCTTTGTCATTACATAATACTATCATTGAACATCCTCTTCATCCACCCCTGTACCCAATAAGAGTAAGATTTATGAAGGCAGAAAGGAACCTTCTCTATGATATTCCTTTATTGTGTCAGATTTACATACAAAATATTGTACATGGGGGGTGATATTTAAATAGAAAAACATACAGTTATATTGCTATGAATATAGTTTTAATTATATTGAACTTGCTGATAATAATGGTTCTGTGCTATTGGTGGTATTGAGGTCAACATAATTGCTATGGTCATAATCAAATTCTGGTATTATTAGAATTTGTGTAAATTCCTTTGACGGATTTTAAACAACAATTCTTCTCACATTCTGTTTTGTTCCTAATATGTACTCAGATACTTATCTGAATGTCTGTTGTTTACCTATACTAAGTACGTCAAACTCACAGCCCGCGGGCCACATGTGGCCCACAACGAATATTTTTGCAGCCCAGCCAATATAACGGTATATAAGAAATGTTTTAATAAAAATTTCATAACTTCATTTTTACAATATGCTGTTATACATAATTAGTAATAATGAACTACATTTGCTAATGACTGATTACTATAATCGTGTTGCATTCGTTTCCCTTACACACCTTACTCACAGGTGAACCATTTCTCTCCACTAATACTAGCAGTGAATATTTTAGCAGCCACTTGCCATGTCATTAGTCTTGTACTGACTTGTTTGGTGTGTGCAACAGGAAATATTCTGCTTTCAGAGAAAAAGAAAAATAGGTTTATTTGCATTATGCTTATTAATTTGTGCGGTTATTCAGTGTCTGGTAAGTTAATGTTCAAGAAAAAAATATTAATTTTTATTAAAATGTTCTATTATTTTATATGAATGATTACTCATTTATTTCAGCCCTTTGTACTCATTATGTCACTATTGAAATAAACCTATGTTTCTATGAAAATTGAAGCTTTTGTTTTTTTGCAGCTCACATAAACTTAAACCCTGTTTATTTGGCCCGTGTTAGCCTTTGAGTTAGACAAGCTTGATTTCCACCACCACCCTCTAACCACGTTATTTCCTGTGCCCTGTGCTATTTTCAGACCAGAAACAATTAAAAATTATAGATCCAAAGTCAGAGAATTTCTCTCCAATAGGAGATGTAGAAACTAAAGGAAACACAGAGCCCTGAGGAGAATGTATTATTCCCTGGGCCTTAGGACATAATATGCTGGGGTGGGGACCACAGCAATGTGCTTAGCTCTGGAGACAGACTTTAAGTGATGGGAGAAGGAGCATGGGTCATTCTGGTTTCCTATTGGCGGATGGTTCCTATTGGCCTAACAAGCTCTGATTTGCTCACTGGTGTCTTTCTACCTTACATTTGATGTCTCAGAGGTAGTTCCCAGGACACCAGCACCACTCCCCCTGCTCTCCAATCCTCTCTTTGGGGTTCTGATTTCCTCGAACATTTTTCAGATTAATATTTTTATACTGTATTCATATACAAACTCAAACACATCAGGTCCTCTCTGTATCTGCTTTTTTCAAATTTTAGATTGATCCAATATTTTACAGCCCAAAGCAGCCCTTCCCCAACCTACTCAAAAATGCATACTATCTGTTGTGGTTTAAGTTTTGAAAGAAAGGGATTTCTTGGGAGCTAAAGAGAAGAAATCTTATAAAGAGCCAGCTTATAGCCCTAATGGGTTTGGCTCAATGGATAGAGCATCTGCCTCCGGACTCAAGGGTCCCAGGTTTGATTCCGGTCAAGGGCATGTACCTTGGTTGCAGGCACATCCCCAGAAGGGATTGTGCAGGAGCCAGCTGATCGATGTTTCTCATTGTCTATTCCTTTCCCTCTCCCTTCCTCTCTGTAAAAAATCAATAAAATATATTTTTTAAAAAAAGAGCCAGCTCTGTTTGTAGTTTTCATTCACTCCAGGGATCCATTGCTGGAATTTGTTGGGATTAGTGGCGGTTCTATCGGAGTTTTCTCCTCATATGAATAGTCTCCTCCCCTCTTCTACTTCATTCTCTTTTTCTTTTCTTTCTTTTTTTTCTTTTTTTTCTTTTTTTTTTCCTCTTTTTTCTGTTTTCCTCTCTATCTTTTTCTCTTCTTTCTTCCTTACCCCCCAACTCTCTTAGTTCGGGTAGCCATCTTTATTTGGGGTTATTAATACCGTAATTCATTTGTGTTCAGTGCCTGGTACGTTGTGCCTTGTTGTGTTGTATTTTGTGCCTTTAAATCAACGCAGCAGATCCAAGCAATAGCAGCCTCCTGATCTCCACACGCTCTGTCTGAGGAACAGCTGCTGTGTGTGAAGCCTCCCTCCACCAGCCAGAAGAGCCACAACAGCTGTGAACAGCATCCATCAGAAGACCCGCTACCAACAGAGGAGCAACTGCTACCACAACCGCCCAAGGAGCAACCACAGCCCGAGGAGCCACTGCCACCTAGGGAGCAGCCACTGAACGACTCAATATCTATATATGTCAGTGAGATCAAACATGGGTAGACAAAGAAATCCCCAAAGGAAAGAAAAGGAGGACTCACCAGAAAAGCAGCTAAGTGATACAGAGGCATACAACATGATAGAAAAAGAATTCAGAATAAGGGTCCTAGAGTGCATACACCGGATGGAGGAAAAAAATCGACAACTTATCCAAGAAGCAAGAAGAAACAGATGAAAAAATCAACAACTTTAGTAAGACCCAAGAAGAAATGAAGTGCGATATAGCTGCAATAAAGAACACCATTGAAAGTATCAACAGTAGACTAGGAGAAGCGGAAGACCGAATTAGTGAATTAGAAGACAGGGAAGCAAAACACACCCAAACTGTACATCAGTTGGAGAAAAAAATTAAAAGACAGGAGGAGAGCCTAAGGGAGCTTTGGGACAACATGAAACGAAACAACATACGAATAATAGGGGTGCCAGAAAAACAAAAAGAGGAACAAGGATAGAAAACCTATTGGAAGAAATAATATCAGAAAACTTCCCTGAGGTGGGGAAGAAAAAAGTCACACAAGCCCAGAGAGTCCCAAGCAAGGTGAACCCGAAAAGACCCACACCAAGACACATCATAATTACCATGGCAAATATTCAGGACAAAGAGAGAATCTTACAGGCTGCAAGAGAGAGACCGAAAGTTACATACAAGGGATCTCCCATTAGATTATCAAATGATTTCTCAACAGAAACACATCAGGCCAGAAAAGAATGGACGGAAATTTACAAAGGAATGCAAAGCAAAGGACTGAATCCAAGAATACTCTATCCAGCAAGGCTATCATTCAAACTTGAAGGGGAAATAAGAAGCTTCACAGACAAAAAAGGGCTAAGGGAGTTTATCACCACCAAGCCAGCAATGCAAGGAATGCTAAAGGGACTGGTGTAAAAAGAAGAAATAAAAATCCCAGAAAGAAAACAGCCACACACAAAAAAAGAAATGGCTACAAACAAGTACCTTTCAATAATAACTTTAAATGTAAACGGGCTAAATGCTCTAACCAAAAGATATCGAGTGGCTGAATGGATAAAAAATCATGACCCATACATTTGCTGTCTACAAGAGACCCACCTCATTAGAAAGGACTCACACAGACTGAAAGTGAAGGGATGGAAAAATATCTTTCAGGCTAATGGAAAAGAAAAGAAAGCAGGGGTAGCAATACTTATATCAGACAAAATAGACCTCAAAGTGAAGGCCATAACAAGAGATACGGAAGGCCACTTCATAATACTAAAGGGATCAATTCAACAAGAAGATATAACCCTGATAAACATATATGCACCCAATGCAGGAGCACCCAAATACATAAAAAATCTCCTGGAAGATATCAAAGGAGAGATCGACAACAATACAATCATAGTAGGGGACTTTAATACACCACTGTCATCACTGGATAAATCCTCTAGACAAACAATCAGCAAAGAAACAGCAATCCTAAATGACTCACTAGATCAGATGGACTTAATTGACATCTTCAGAACACTTCACCCCACAGCCACGGAGTATACATTCTTCTCAAGTGCTCATAGGACAGATTCAAAAATAGACCACATATTGGGCCACAACAAAGTCTCCCCAAATTCAAGAAGATTGAAATCATACCAAGTATCTTCTCAGACCACGATGGCATAATATTAGAAATAAACTACAATAAAAACAACCCAAAATACTCAAACAGTTGGAAGCTGAAAAGCATGTTATTAAATATTGATTGGGTTACCAATGAGATCAAAGAAGAAATTAAAAACATCCTGGAAACTAATGACAATGAAAACACAACAATCCAAAACCTATGGGACACAATGAAAGCAGTCCTGAGAGGGAAGTTTATAGCTCTACAGGCCCATCTCAAAAAACAAGAAAAAATGGTAGTAAATCATCTAACTCTACAACTCAAAGAATTAGAAAGAGAGCAACAAAGAAACCCCAGAGTGAGCAGAAGGAAGGAGATAATAAAGATTAAAGCAGAAATAAATGACATAGAGACCAAAAAAATAATACAGAAAATCAATGAAACCAAGAGCTGGTTCTTCGAAAGGATAAACAAGATTGACAAACCTCTAGCCATGCTCACCAAGAAGCAAAGAGAGAGGACCCAAATAAACAAAATCAGAAACGATAGGGGCGAAATAACAACAGACCCCACAGAAATACAAATGATCGTTAAAAAATACTATGGACAGCTCTACTCCAACAAACTAGACAACCTGGAAGAAATGGACAAATTCCTAGAAAAATACAACATTCCAAAACTCAATCAGGAAGAATCTAAAAATCTCAATAGGCCAATAACTATGGAAGAAATTGAAGCAGTCATCAAAAAGCTTCCATCAAACAAAAGCCCAGGACCAGACGGCTTCACAGGGGAATTTTACCAAACATTCAAGGAAGAACTAAAACCTATCCTCCTCAGACTACTACAAAAAATTCAGGAGGAAGGAACACTTCCAAGCTCATTCTATGAAGCCAGCATCACCCTAATACCAAAACCCGGTAAAGACAACACAATGAAAGAGAATTACAGGCCAATATCCCTCATGAACATAGATGCCAAAATCCTCAACAAAATCTTAGCAAATCGGATCCAGCAGTACATCAGAAAGATCATACACCATGACCAAGTAGGATTTATCCCAGGGATGCAAGGATGGTACAATATCCGCAAATCAATAAACGTGATACATCACATAAACAAATTGAAAGAAAAAAACCACATGGTCATATCAATTGATGCAGAAAAAGCATTTGACAAAATCCAAAACCCATTTTTGATAAAAACTCTCAGCAAGGTGGGAGTAGAAGGATCATACCTCAACATAATAAAAGCCATATATGACAGGCCCACAGCCAACATCATACTCAATGGACAAAAACTAACACCATTTCCCCTAAGAACAGGAACAAGACAGGGATGCCCGCTCTCACCACTCCTGTTCAACATAGTACTGGAAGTGTTAGCCATTGCAATTAGGCAAGAGGAAGAAATAAAAGGCATCCAAATTGGAAAAGAGGAAGTAAAACTGTCCTTATTTGCAGACGACATGATATTATACATACAAAACCCTAGAGACTCCATCAAAAAACTACTAGACTTAATACATGAATTTGGCAATATAGCAGGATACAAAATTAACCCCAAAAAATCTGGGGCATTTCTATACACCAATAGTGAACTTTCAGAAAGAGAGATTACAAAAACAATCCCATTTACCATCGCACCAAAGAAATTAAGCTACTTAGGAATAAACTTAACTAAAGAGGTAAAAGACCTCTACTCAGAAAACTACAGGACGTTGAAAAAAGAGATAGAGGAAGACATAAACAAATGGAAGAACATTCCGTGTTCATGGATTGGTAAGATCAACATCATTAAAATGTCCATACTACCCAAAACAATCTATAAATTCAACACACTTCCCATTAAAATACCAACGGCATACTTCACAGATCTAGAACGAACTCTCCAAAAATTCATCTGGAATAAAAAAAGACCCCGAATAGCTGCAGCAATCCTGAGAAAGAACAAAGTAGGTGGGATCTCAATACCAGATATCAAGCTGTATTACAAAGCCACTGTTCTCAAAACTGCCTGGTACTGGCACAAGAACAGACATATAGATCAATGGAATAGAATAGAGAGCCCAGAAATTGGCCAGAACCAATATGCTCAGTTAATATTTGACAAAGGACGCAAGAACATACAATGGAGCCAGGATAGTCTCTTCAATAAATGGTGTTGGGAAAATTGGACAGATACATGCAAGAAAATGAAACTAGACCACCAACTTACACCATACACAAAAATAAACTCAAAATGGATAAAGGACTTAAATGTACGACAGGAAACCATAAAAATTCTAGAAGAATCCAAAGGCAACAAAATCTCAGACATATGCCGAAGCAATTTCTTCACTGATACAGCTCCTAGGGCACTTGAAACTAAAGAGAAAATGAACAAATGGGACTACTTCAAAATAAAAAGCTTCTGCACAGCAAAAGAAACCATCAACAAAACAACAAGAAAACCCACTGTGTGGGAAAACATATTTGCCAATGTCATATCTGATAAGGGCCTAATCTCCAAAATTTATAGGGAACTCATACAACTTAACAAAAGGAAGATAAACAATCCAATCAAAAAATGGGCAAAGGACCTAAATAGACACCTTTCAACAGAGGACATTCAGAAAGCCAAGAGACATATGAAAACATGCTCAAAGTCACTAATCATCCGAGAGATGCAAATCAAAACAACAATGAGGTATCATCTCACACCTGTCAGACTGGCTATCATCAACAAATCAACAAACGACAAGTGCTGGAGAGGATGTGGAGAAAAAGGAACACTTGTGCACTGCTGGTGGGAATGTAGACTGGTGCAGCCACTATGGAAGATAGTATGGAGTTTCCTCAAAAAACTACAAATGGAACTACCATTTGACCCTGTGATCCCACTTCTAGGAATATATCCCAGGAAACCAGAAACACCAATCAGAAAGGATATATGCACCCCTATGTTCATAGCAGCACAATTCACCATAGCTAAGATCTGGAAACAGCCTAAGTGCCCATCAGTAGATGAATGGATTAGAAAACCGTGGTACATCTACACGATGGAATACTATGTTGCTGTAAAAAAGAAGGAACTCCTACCATTTGCAACGGACTGGATGGAACTGGAGAGCATTATGCTAAGTGAAATAAGCCAGTCAATGAAGGAAAAATACCACATGATCTCACTCATTCATGGATAATAGAGACCATTATAAACTTTTGAACAGTAATAGATACAGAGGCAGAGCTGCCTCAAACAGACTGTCAAACTGCAGTGGGAAGGCTGGGGAAAGTTGGGGGGCAGGAGGGAGGGGTATAAGAGATCAACCGAAGGACTTGTATGCATGCATATATGCATAACCAATGGACATGGGACGCTGGGGGGTGGGGGAGGCCAGGGGATAGTCAAGGGGGGGGGGGGAAGACACATATGTAATACCCTTTGTAATACTTTAAGCAATTAAAAAAATAAAAAAAATAAAATAAAAAAAAATAAAAAAAATAAAAAGAGCCAGCTTATACACATCTTATTAACAAAAGGATTTCTTTCTTCTCATTCCAAAAGCACTGAACCTCATACAAACATCTCATACAGAGTCAGGAGGGAGCACATTAGTTCTCTGGGGCTGAGGATGTGGGTTAGTCAGAGATTCAAAGGGAGGCAAGCATAAAACGATGAATATGGGATTTGTGGGAGGCACACATCCTAGTTTGACCACTATGCCATCATCAGTTTCCCCCTGATTACCAAGCAAGCCAGGAAGAAGATAGAATACAACAATACATGTATGTTCATGTGGATGTCAAAGCCAACAAGTGCCAGATCAAATAGGCTGTGAAGAAACTCTATGTCATGGAGTAGCCAAAGTTAACACCCCGATAGGCCTGATGAAGAAAAGAAAGCATATGTTTGACTGGCTGCCAACTATGATGCTTTGAATGATGCAAACAAAATTGGGACATCTAAACTGAGTCCAGTTGGTGAATTCTAAATATAAAAACTATTTACTGTAAAAAAAAAAAAAAAAAAAAAAAAAAAGTATAAAAGTTATGGGCAATGAAATCTTTTTTAGTATGTAAATAGCCTATTCAAGAAATTATCTTGAAAGTTGGTATTGAGCTAACATGTTCTCTGCCCCAGTTTGCCATTTATTTCTTTATGCACTTACAGGTTGAGGTAGTCTGCAGGACAGCATAGAAGATGGGATTAAGAGGAAAGAACTTAGGGCAAAACACTGACTACTGGCTGCAATTTACCAACTCCACCATTCCTCATGTGTCCATGTATACATAGAGATCTTACCTTATATCATAAGTCGGAGGATTGATTGTGATGTTGTATGTAAGGCACTTTGCAAATTGTTTGGAACATTACATGACAGTCGACTTCTTAAGTTTTATCTTCTTCTAATTACTGTGCAACAGATGCTGTGGGTGCAGATATGGATAAGGTGATTTTTACAGTCCTTAAGGAGATCGCTGATTAGTGGGAAAAACATACACAGAAGCAGGCAATTTCAGTACAGAGTGACAAGAAACAAGAAAAACAAAAACAAAAACAAGGAGCTGTGAGGACACAGTAGAGGGCACTGATATAGTTAGGAAAGAGAGGAGGATGGTCAAAAAGTTTATACTGGAGCTGTCTTTTAAAGGAAAAATAGGAGTTTTCAAGGCAAACCATGGTAATAGAAACATGTTAGGCAGAGAGAATATTTCAAATGTGCAGAAGCAAATGAGAACATAGTGAGAGTTGGAGAACTGTCTGCACCTTGACATGCACACACCCTGGATGTGGTTAAGGCTAAGAGGGAAGGAGGAAATCAGAAGAGTTTGGGAGGTGAGCAGGAACTTGTTCCTTGTGCCTTCAAACTTGGTTGGGTCTTATTCCAGAAGCTAAGGGATGAAGGGGTTAATGGAAGGTTTCACCAGGGAGTGTGACAGAGTGAAATTGGCATATTATAAAGTTCATTCTGGCTGTCATGAGGACTTCCTACTGGAATGAAGTGAGATGCACTTGGAGTAAAGCTTTAAAGACAGAAAAATTAGTTTGAGCACTTTCACTGTAGTCCAGGCAGAGATGATGTGGAGCTAGGTATGCTGAAAGGTCACAGGAATGAATTGAATAATGTTCTCTCCAGAGCTGAGAGTAACACGAGGCTAGTGAGATGCCTAGGACGCAAAATTAAGGGAGCATTGACTCTCAGGGTCTTAAGTGCTCCTTTAAGGTCTGTGCCCTAGACACCTCTAAGGGCTCACTGTTCAGTACGTGAACAATCAAGGTATTATTGGCAGTGCAGCCGAAAAGGAATGAAGTATTTTCTTGACTCATCTGTCCCTGTCTGCAATTTAGCTGGGGGCAGCACCAGGCACCAAGTCCCTGAGGTCACTCCCTTTGGACTTTCCAGGAGCAATAAGTGTTCTCAGGCTCATTCTGTACTGTGGGGAGTCTCCCTTCCGTGACTGAGGGAATGGGTGCTGGTGAGTGAACTAGGCTGCACACATAGCTGGTGCAACATTTCCAGGGAACTTAGACACACAGACACGTAGCAGTTACTGTCACCACCCAGACTGCACAAAGGCGTTCCTGTGTCAGAGCACTGGTCACATGGGCAGGAGAGGAGGTAAAGTGTACTTTTTTGACTACCCTTCCCCATGCTTCTCATTCTCTGGGTCTACATCCCCCCTGCTGCCCCTGCAGTGGTTTTTTCCTACCCCTAGGTTCAGCCTTCTGGTGCTCCTTCCCAGGAATAATGTCCACTTCTGTACCTTGCTCTCTGAGCCTTTCTCAGTGATATTTTGCGGCTGTGATGATCTCATTCTAGTTTTCTACTCACAGACACACGTATGAGGAGAATGTCAGCAGTCTGGGGCCCCTGAATGAAATAGCCTTTTTTATTAAATTCATCTTTACTGTTGATAGTATTACAGATGTCCCCTTTGTTTTTGTTGTGCTTTTTCCCCCACTAACCCCCTCCTCCCCATAGCCACCCCTCCCAAGCCTTTACCACAATAGGGTCTATTTCAAGAAAGTGTTCTAATCTATTTTTTTCCCTTTTTTTTTTTTCAATTCTCACCACAGGATATTTTTCCATTGATTTTTAGAAAGAGTGGGAGAGAGAGAGGGAAAGACAGAGAAATATCAATGTAAGAGAAATACATTGACTGGTTGCCTCCTGCACACTCCCTGACAGTGCCGGGCCAAGAAGAACCTGTAACTGAGGTATGTGCCCTAGATCAGAATCAATCCTGGGATCCTTAGGTCCGTAGGCCAATGCTCCATCCACTGAGTCAAACCAGCTAGGGTAGAACTCCTGATCTGAGATGTGCCTGGGTGGGTAGTTTGGGGAAAGGGAGCTCTCCATAGGTTAGGGAAGTTAGGGATGCTGTGGGTGCTTCTCAAATCTTCTCTCTATGGGTGGCTAAATCCTGACTTTAACATTTTAGTTACTTATTAAGTTTGGGCTGATACATATAGCTTCTTCTACTTTAAAAGTTTGAGACACCACATCAGAGATGTTTTGTTTGTTTTTTTGCCCAGCAAGTTAATCTTTGTAAGAAAAAAAAATCCCTTGTATTAACTGTAAGTAACATTAGAAAGATGTCTTAATATGAAATAAAGAACAAGTATATATTGTTCCATGCGTACCACTATTCTTTGGTAACTGTATCTCCCTTTTCTTTGCCATGCCAGTTTATGGCACCAACAAAAATTTCAAGTGCTAGTAATCAATACCACACTCTTCAGAGTACAACTCCAAATACTTTATGAACCTGGAGCTAGTCCAACAGAAAATGAAATTACTGTGGATTAGAGAGAACATTACGTACATTTCTTTAAGGATTGGTGATATGAATTAAATAACTTCTAATGAGGGGGTGAGGGCATGAGTGGTGGGGGTGGGGGGGTAATGTGGGGATAAGGATACATGTAATAACTTAAACAATAAAGAAATTATAAAAAATAACTTCTAATGAAAGCCCAAATTTTTAGCACTCAATTTAATAATGAAACAGACTTCAACAAATTATTGTCATATATTTGGCAATAGTAAAATATTTTTCCATATGATAGAAAAATTCTCAGATAAAGTGATTCATTAGTTCAATACCCAGATATAATAGTCATATTTCTATGTTTTATCTACTAGACAGCCTACCTATGAAAATATGCTATTTGTTCCACAATGACATCAAGCATAACATGTTTTTGTGATCTTGTTTTTATTTAATAATGAATGGTAAATTTTAAACAGCATTTCTTTGGGCAGGTCTATCTTTCCTGATTCTGAATAAAAAGTGTGTTGCTTTTTGTTAATGAGAAAATTAATTTACTTTGTAATGAAGATTATTTATTAAATTTTAGGCTATTTCAAAGGTTGGGATTTTTATTTCTATCTTCTTTAAAGAGTATAGTTTGTTTCATCATATGTTCCTTTTTCAGTGATGAAACCCATTTAGCATGAAGTAGAAGGGTTTCACAAAATCTCTGGGAGGAGTGATTTGAGGAGATCAACTGTATTGTGTTCCCTGAAGGACAAAATTTTTTTGCTTACTAATTTTATTCAAATTCAATCCTGGCATGCGTGCATGCGCGCGCGCGCGCACACAAACACACACACACACACACACACACACACACACACGCATGAACAACTTCAAAAAGTTAAAAATATATCTTGTCAGTTTATAGTTTCAGAGACATTGATACAAGGAACAGACTGAAAGATCTAAGAGGGGAGAGGAGTGGGGGGGGAGATAGAAAGAGATTAACCAAAGAACATATATGCATATATGCATAGCCCATGGACACAGACAATAGTGTGATGAAGGCCTGGGATGGGGGTGGGGGTGGGGGGAGATTGAATGAAAGGGTAAATGAGAGAGGAATGTGGGACATCAGTAATACTGTCAACAATTTAAAAAATTAAATTAAAAATAAAGAAAGAAATATCAAATCTATTTTAAGAAGAGTTTAAATAAGAAGTGGTTGTATCCACTTTTATTTATGATTTAATTTTTGAATTGCTCATTACTTATTTCTGATCATGCTTCTTTAAAGTAATAAAGTTGGGATGTAATAATAAAGAAAACTTTGGGATAGAAATGTAATATTTTTTAATAATCTGGGTAAACTCTAGTACAGAATCTCATCCTAGCTTTCAGAACAAGTACTCACTAAGTGCTACATTGAAGCTCCACTCAATCTCAAGTAGCAGCATCCCTAACTGCAGTGATAATGATAATAAAACTTCAAAAATATATCTGTAATCAACAGGTAATCATTTATTAAACATAGAAACAGAAAACACTTATATCAACACCTTTGTTCACATAGACTATAACCCTATGTGCAGGATATTTATTTTATAGGCTTTGAACTCCTTTTCCCCTTTTATGCACATGTTAATGTATTTTTGTACACATGATAAGTGATCAATAGATGCTTAGATCAATAGTTGATTAGGCAACCATGAAAAATGAGATGGAAAAATTACTAGAATTCGAACAAAATCCACATTTCATTTATGATCTATGTAGTTATTTAATTTTAACAAACACAATGCATCAACCTTTTGAATATGTTAAATGCCTAATTAAAGAATAACAATAAAAAATAAAAGAATAGCAAATAAAAAGCAGTTTATTAGATAAATGTGTGTGCTGGATAACAGAACTGTTGCTTAGTTCAATAAGAAAAAATACTTTGTGTTTCTATTCATTTTTTATGTCCTTTATAAAAATTCATTATTTTTTCTTGTCTTAAAATGTTTAGCCAGAGAATAAAATTGATTATCATGAGTTTTACCATTTTGAATGACTATCATTTTAAGTTTGTGTCAATTGTGTGAGAAAATAGTGCCTACTGATAGATTTTCTTTGGAAGCATCTTTTAAAAATTCTTTGATCCCACTTTGAAACTTTGGAATCTTTCTCTGCAAAACAGATCATTGCACACATTTGGGTCTATAATTAAAACTTCTGAGTAGTTAGAAACTCATTAACTGAGATTTTCTATAGCAGATCTGAGCCCACTGAGAGTTAATAAATATATACTAGTTGGGTGTGACAGACTAGTTCTTTAACGTTCTTTCTGCTTACAGGTAAGTGATGAGCATTTCATACCATAATTCAAGCATGTCAGCTCCCAACTACTCCACTGTCAATTACGATATGTTTGTCCTCATTGGCATCCCTGGACTGAGGGAGCTACACATGTGGATCTCCATCCCCTTCTGCCTGATGTACCTGGTGGCCGTGGCAGGAAATGGAATCCTGATCTACGTGGTGGCAGTGGAACGCAGTCTTCATGAACCCATGTACCTCTTCCTCTCCTTGCTTGCTTTTTGGGATCTGATCCTATCCACATCCACAGTACCCAAAGCTCTGAGCATCTTCTGGTTTGATGACGTGGACATCTCCTTTGGTGGTTGTGTAGCCCAGCTCTTCTTTATGCATTTTGCCTTTGTAGTGGAGTCAGGCATTCTCTTGGCCATGGCTTTTGACCGCTATGTAGCCATCTGCTACCCACTAAGGTATACCACCATTCTTAGCCATGGTGTCATTGGCAAAATAGGGGGTGCTGTAGTGCTCAGGGGTTTTGCAACTGTTTTCCCTATTGTCTTCCTTGTGAAACGCCTGCCCTTCTGCCGGACAAACATCATTGCCCACACATTCTGTGAACACATGGGGCTGGCAAAGCTGGCTTGTGCTGATATCACCATCAATATTTGGTATGGAATCTCTGTGCCATTGCTCAGTGTTATGCTAGATATGGTGACAATAGTCGTCTCCTATGGGCTTATTCTGCGGGCAGTCTTCAGGCTGCCATCCCATGATGCTCGGATGAAAGCGCTCAGCACCTGTGGTTCCCATGTCTGTGTCATCCTCATGTTCTACCTTCCAGGGATTTTCACTGTCATTGTTCAGCGCTTTGGCAGAAAAATCCCCAAGCATGTCCACATCCTGCTGGCCAATCTGTATGTTCTTGTTCCCCCCATGATGAACCCAGTTATCTATGGAGTAAAGACCAAACAAATTCGTGAACGAGTGGCCCTTGTATTTTCTTCAAAAGGGAAGTATTGCTGAGTTTGACTGGATAGCACTGTGGTTTCTTATAGGCCCGAAGGAAAGGTCCTATTAGAAAAGAGGAAAGACCGTTGTCATTCAGGATAGACTGTACTTGCTGTGAAATTAGTCTATTTTTTTTTTTTTTTTTTAGGAATGATCGAAATTGCATGAGTTCCTTATCTCAGAGGTAACTAGGTTCCTGAAAATCAGTGTATTAACAAACTTCTATTTTTGCATGCCCATAGGGTTCTGCAGTATTTAATAACATAACATCTCTATTTCTATCAAACAAAAATAAAATTTAAAAAACACTGCTCCTTCATCTGCAACTCAAATTTTAGATCTCTGGGTCCTCCCCAACAGCTATGATGAATATAAATTAGAATGAGTGAACAGCAACATTGTGTACAAATTGGGGAAACACTAAGGCTCCCTCCCTTCTAGCTCATCTTATTCACTAAAGACTTGAACAGTCTTGTTATACAAATGTGCATACCTGTTCATGCAAGATAGCACCAGGCACACAAATGAAATTACATTTACTGCTGTAAGTACATGATTTTGGAAGATAAAAAAGGAACAAGATAATTAAGTAAAGCGTTTGGAGATATAATCTGCCTTGGATGCTGGGTGTCCTATACAGCCCTCCACTTTTTAAACTTTTTAACATCCATCTTACAGGATCGTTGTGTGAAGATCCAATAAGAGAATAGATGCTAAAGCACGTTGCAAACTATAAAATTCTGTACAAATGTGTTGTGTCACTGTCATTAATGTCATTATGTTCTCTGGTATGAGCTTTCACCCTCCTTATGGTCAAAGGTTAAGAACAAACAAAACAAAAACCTGTCCTTTGTCTATGGCAAAGTCCTTCTAGCTCCCTCCTTCTTCCTTCTCCCACCAGGTTCATCTACCTACAGTGAAGCAGCCTATCAGATGTGCATCACACATTTTATTTAGTTATTTTTAAAATATATTTTATTGATTTTCTTTTTGTTAGAGAGAGAGGAAGGGAGAGGGATAGAGAGTTAGAAACATTGATGAGAGAGAAACATCAATCAGCTGCCTCCTGCACACCCCCTACTGGGGATTTGCCCCCAACCAAGACAGATCAAACCTGGGACCCTTTAGTCCGCAGGCCAATGCTCAATCCACTGAGCCAAACCGGTTAGGTTGCAACACCCACTTTAGACAGAGGATGACACAGACAGGCATAATTCAGGTGCAGGTACTCAATCCTTCAAAATCCCCTACGGAAATTTTCAAAGAAGTTTTACCTTGCTCCATAACCATGGAACTTCTTTCTTTCCAGCTGTCTGCTCATATTTCTGGCCTATTGTGGGATGTAGAGAAAATACATTTTTGTGTTTTTCCAAAGTTGGACTTTCTGAATAAATTTTGTTAAAATCTTGGAATCCTGGGATAAAACCAGGTTTTGGGAAATTAATGTATAACTATAGTGAATGAGATAACTATAGATAGTGAGAGGACTCCAGAGAGATTAACTAAACTCCAGAAGCATGGAGACATGGCTGGGTTTTAGAGCTAAAGACAATGGTTTTATCTTTTCCCCAGAGAGATTTATTTCCCCTCAGTCTCCAAAGAAACTTTCTCAGAAGAAGGGAAGGTAGAGAGAGCAGGAGCAGTCTCTCTGGATTTTATAATCAGAGAAAATACAGTTCTCCTAATTTCTTGACTTTGTATTCATATGACATTTTAACTGGACTTCATTGTATAGCCCTGGGGCTTAGAATTGGGTGTGAGGGACCACACAGTTATTATTTGTTTTTTATGTGAATAATGATAGTCTGTCCCTGATCCAGAATACTTGTGTACATTCAGTATAAAATTGATAACATGAATATTTAAGACCCAACATGGGGTCATTACAAACTTCCAGTATAAATGGTCTTCTCAACCCTGTAAGTCTTGGGTGGCTGCCGTCCCTATGCCCATCCTTGTCTCTCCTTTCCACTCTATTCCCTGTAGCCACATAAATACACACACCTAAAGGAGCCTATCTAAATCATAGTAATGTGTTCCTCCCCCATCCCAACAATATTATCAGGCTTAGGTATATAAGGGTCATTGGGGAAAAAATGACCAGGGGACATAAAAGTCACAGATCAGAAAAAAAGAGCCCAGTAGTGGCTGAAGCTCAAGTTCTAAGACATCATGGCCAGGGCCACACCCAGGCTGGTGAGTGAACTTCAAAAGCCAGTGGTGTGCTGGTGAATGCTTAATAACTAACTTTTAGGGGTTTGATTTGGAGATTTGCTGAGCCACAAAGTGTAGACACTTCCACTATGACTGATTTCAAGTGACTTCCTGGCAAAATTCCTAAAAATTTAACACTTTGCTCTTATGAGTTAGTATGAAAAGCTCCAGCACCTCACTGATTGCAGCTCTTATTAGACCTGACATACTGGGATTAGGGTGAGCCTGAAAATTTCAGCGCTAGTTTAACTCAGATGTGAAGGACTGAAGTCAATATAGAGAAACCTTGCCTCACTGGGAGGTAGGATTATGAGTGGATAAGAACAGAGACTTTGGAATCAGGCACACTTATTACTATAGGCTCTTCATATATAATTTGTATATATTGAGCATATTTTTAAACTTCTTTATTAAGGTAAGATTCACATAACATAAAATTCACCATTTCAACAATGTTACCATGTGTCATTTACTGGCTTTTAGTACATTTACAATGTTGTACAACTAATGCCACTATCTAATTCCAGAACATTTTCATCACCCTTAAAACAAATCCCATACTCATCATGCACTCTTTTTTAAAAATATATTTTTATTTATTTCAGAGAGGAATGGAGAAGGAGAGAGAGATATAGAAACATCAATGATGAGAGACAATAATTGGTCGGCTGTGTCCTGCATGCCGCACACTGGGCATAGAGCCCACAACTTGGGCATGTGCCCAGACAGCGAATTGAACCGTGACCTCCAGGTTCATAAGTCGACACTCAACCACTGTTGAGTCATGCTGGCTGGGCTAAGTAGTCACTCTTTATTTAACCTTCCCCCAATCACCTGGCAATGCTAATTAACTTTCTGTCAGTATGGATGTGCCTATTCTTGGACTTTTGACAAAAATGGAACCATACAATATGTCAGCCTTTTGTGACGGCTTTTTTCACTTAGCATAATGTAAGGTCAGTGCAAGCAATAAATATTTAGCACCAATCATATGGTAAAGGTCTTTGAAGATATGTTAGAATATTGGGGTTTTATTCTAAGCAAAATGAGTAACTGTTCAATGATGTTCAATGATTTTAAGTAAAGGACTGACATGATCTAGTTGAAGTTTAGAGTAATAGCATTCCAGTTTTTGAGTGAAAAATTAGATGGGAGAGAAAAAAGTGAAGATAGCAAATTCTTAAAGGAGGCTGCTGAGAAAAAGCCAGGACAGAGAGAAAGTAGTGATCACATTTAAATGTGAAACATGAATGAATTTAAGGATATTAAGAAGGCATAATCAAGAGTAAATTAATCTTGAAATAATTAAAGAAAATAAATAAACAAACAGATCTTTGACATGAGAAACTAGTTGACTTTTGTACCATTTAGTTAATATAGAGAGTTAGAGAGAATGTGTTGATCATGAAGAAAGGAAGAGAAACAGGTGGTATTTTTTTCATGTAGATTTTGAAAATGGAATAGTCAAGAGAAGTTATCAAATAGAAAATTAACTATGTAGGACAGAGAAAGAATTGGGAGTGGGATTTATTTAAACTTTTCACCATACTAATAACTATTTAATTTATGAGTTGACTGTGTGTTAGACAAATTTAACCTCACAACAAGACTATGAGTTAAGTACTAGCTTTTCTTTTATTTTAAGAAGAGAAAATTGAAACAGGATAAAGGGACCAAAGAAAGAGTAAAAATTTTGTGCATTTATGTTTTTGATGGTAGAAAATTAGGATACTTCCTTCTGATGCCTATCATTTTCTTGAGACTTGAATAATCCTTACCTCTCTTTCTTTAATTCTATCAATTATTTTCTCCAAGAAAAATGAAGTCTTGAAATTTATAACCATTGGATCCATTATTGGGGGCTTTCTGCTAGTGATTTACATAAGAAATTCTATTTTGTGTTGTCATTGTGGTTTTCTATTTTATTTTTCAATTACAGTCAACATTCAATATTACTTTATATTAGTTTCAAGTGTACAGCATAATGGTTATGCAATTATGTAATTTACAAAGTGATCCCCACCCATAATTTTAGCAGCCATCTAACATCATGCATAGTTATTACAATATTACTGACTGTGTTCCCTATGCTGATTTTAGCATCCCCATGACTATTTTTTAACTACCTATTTGTACTTCTTAATCCCATATTTTTCACCAAGCCCCCAGCCCCTCTACTATCAGGCAAATATCAGTTTGTTCTCTGCATCTATGAGTCTGTTTCTGTTTTGTTTATTTTGTTCTTTATATTTCACACATAAGTGAAATCATATGGTATTTGTTTTTCTCTGTCTGACAAATAAATTATATTAAATAAATATAATTACTTGACTTTCCACAATCTTATTTTCTATGCCCTCATCCCCAGGTCACTGTTCCCTTTAGGAAAGAGTAGAAGGACAACTTTGTCCCTGATCTGCTTTGTTTTTACACCATAAATGATGGGATTGAGTGCAGGAGGGATTGCTACATAGAGATTAGCAAACATGATGTGAAAGGCGAGAGAGATGTTGTGGCCGAAGCGATGTGTAAGGGCAGAGAACAAGGCTGATGTGTAGAATATGAGAATGACACTGACATGAGACCCACAGGTGCTGAGAGCTTTCTGGCGGGCATCTCTAGACGGAAGGTGAAAAACAGCACGAAGAATGAGAGTGTAGGAAATACCAATGAGGATCAGGTCTGACATAATCGCCATTAGAGGTATAGTGAAGCCATACCAGATATTGATGGAGATACTAGCACAGGAGAGCCGTGCCACCGCTATGTGCTCACAGTATGTGTGAGGGATGATACGTGTCCTGCAGAAGGGCAAACGCTTCACCAGGAAAACAACAGGCAAAATGATACTAAAGCTCCGACCAACAATGCCTACCGAGATCTTGACAATTGTTCTAGGTGTCAAGACACTGCTGTACCTCAAGGGGGAGCAAATGGCCAGGTAGCGATCAAATGCCATACCCAATAATATGGCTGAGTCCAGAAAGAAGCTGAAGTGGAGAAAGAACAACTGGGTGAGGCAGCCAGAAAATGTGATTTTCTGAGCTTTCAACCATAATATGCCAAGCATTTTGGGGACACATGTGTTGCACAATATGAGGTCCGTAGAGGCCAACATGGAGAGGAAGAAGAACATGGGTTCATGGAGGCTGCGGTCCATAGTGATGAGGTAGAGAAGAATGCCATTACCTGCAAGGGCCACAAGGTAGATGGTACAGAAAGGAATTCCAATCCAGATGTGAAACTGCTCCAGCCCTGGGATCCCCACCAAAATGAAGGAGTCTGGATTAAAAGCTGTCAAATTCAATGTGGTCATCATGTTGATTGTCATCCCCTGAGGACAAAATACCACATTTAATTCTGGGGACTGACTGTTCACAAAATCCTTTTTTAAGTCTTTTTCATCACTGGGATACCTCCTGTCCTATCTCTTAACAAACACTAGAAGAAAAATGCAATCTACTTCTCACAACCTCTACAGCATTTACTAAAAGCTTCCCAAAAACCTTAATTATTACCCATGTATAAATATTACCTTACCATAACTGCATTGTTACTATATTGGAACCATGTCCCAATAGATCTATGACCTAGGAGCACATTGGCCCTTGGTTGTCAATTAAAATTCCAAGGTTGTCTTGCTCTCACCAAATAACTCCGTTTGAGGTTTCTCAAAGATGTATTAAATATCCTACTTGACACAAATCTCAAGAATATCCATTTAAATAAATAAGGGGCCATGTGTTAATTATCAAATTTGCATTTTTTAATGCCAATGTATCACTAGGACTCTGGTGAGTCAATCTACTACTGCTCAGAATTTACTCCCACCTCTTCAATATCTGGAAGACAATCTCTATCTAAATATTCTTTTCAACTCAGAAATAGTGTTCCAAGGCTCATTATCTTCTTCTACCTGCCAACTTCCTGATCAGCTACCCCATACGTCATCACATTGTTCTCCCACTGCTGGAACATAGTGATCTGAGAGTTGGTGGTAACCCTTCTTCCTCCTTCAGCCCCTATCTCTCATCTTCCAGCTCTTATGATCCTTATTTGAAATCCCTGTTTGACCGGCCTACTTCTTTTTCCTCTCTACTTCCTCATCTACTCACATCTTCTTACTCACTAATTGGAACCATAGAATAAGAGTTTTGGTTCTATCCTGCCTGGTGTGACTTAATTGTTTGAGCATCATCCCATGCACCAAGAAGAAATCAGTTCCATTCCTGGTCAGGGCACATGCCAGGGTTGTGGGCTTGATCCCCAGTAGGGGGACTGCAGGAGGCAGCCAATCAATGTTTCTCTCTCCCTCTCCCTGCCGGGAGCCGGTCCATGCTTGCTGTTTCAAGGGACCTGGCATATATGGCATACTGTTCTTAATATGTTTGCTCACCTTCTTGGCACTATGTGTTTTCACCAAGGTGTCTGAGAAAGGTTGTTTCCCCAGGTAGGGATTTTCCCCTGAAGTTAGGGAGGGAATAAAACCTCTTAACTAAGTACCAGGCGGGTAATTAATCACTTTAACTACGAACAATCATGCTTAAGCTACATAATCTTTACTCCCTGGAATGGAGATAAGAAACGCCCTAACCTTTGGAATAGAGATTGATAGGATTGGAATCAACTGGTATAAATACAGATGTAATAAGACAGCAAGACACAGAACTTAGAACACAGAGCTTAGAACACAGAGCTTAGAACACAGAACTTAGAATATGGAACCAAGAGAGACAGAACCTAGGCACAGAACCTACACAGAACGTTCTCTAGAGACAGAAGAACTTCGCTGGAGAGAACATGGCAAAAGTTCCTGGACAGAAACTGGCCTCAGAACCTAGAGACAGAACCTAGCGAGAGAACATGGCAAAAGATCCTGAACTGAACCTGACTACAGAAATTGGCAAGAGAACCTGACTAGAACCTGGTAACTGAACCTGGCTGGAGAACCTGGCTGGAGAACCTAGCAAGAGAACATGGACACAGACCCTGGCTGCAGATCCTAAGCAGAACTTCGCTGGAGATCCAGACCAGAACTTGGCTGGAGATCCTGGCTAGAGATCCTGGCTAGCCTGCTGATCAACTGAACGCTGTCTCCGTGTCATTCCTTCTTCGCCAACTCCGTCCACACCTTTGGGGACCCCTGGACCTGCTGGGGCAGGACCCCAGCATCTCCCTTCCTCTCTCAAGAATCAATAAAAACACTTTTTAAAAAAGGATTTTGGTTCTTTTAATATATTGCAAACCCTTCTCTTCTCATGCTACCATATTGATCTCTTTAAAATATAAAATTACCAAAACACTCACATTGCTTAAAAGCATGTAATTGCACCTGCTGTGCCAACAATTATTTTTATTTCCTGTTTTACAGTCAATACTTTCACTATATAGAGTGGTTCTACCTATATGAATGTGTCTCACATTCTTCCCTAAAATGTATTCATAGAGGACTCCCCGTATTTCTCCATCATTCCTACACCCCCTTGCTGGTATTGCTTCCTTTTCCATAGATGCAATCTTGTCTTTTCTCACTATGACTAAATTCTACTCATTGCTCTGACCCTGACAAGTGCTAATGTCTCCAGGAAACTTTCTCCAGTTTTACTAAACCATGTCTCTATTGCCCTGCTTGTGCAACCACAGTTCTTTTTTTAAATATATCTTTACTTTTGAAAGTATTACAGATATCCCACTTTAATCCCTCCACCCCAAACCTACCTCCCAGGCCTTCACCACACTATCATCTGTGTTCATGGGTTATACATATATTTACCAAACAATCAGATGTTTGTATTAAGCTTTGCATTATTTTTATTATTCTCTTGAAGTCTTTTTCCTAGATATGTGGCCAACCCTGCATTAATGATTAAGAACTCTTCTTGAGAATATAATTTCTGTCTCCATGTGTTTCTTCCAGCATGGAAGAAGGCAAGATTTCACATAGAATAACCAGTAATACAGTCTCAGTAGAAAACTGATATTTCAAGTCAGTCACTGCTGAATATATATATATATATATATATATATATATATATATATATATATGTATTCCCTTGACTTATTGACTCTTCTTCCATCTTCAAAGGTAATAACAGTACATTTAATCTTCCTCTAAACTTTTTAGAAATGTGACTTCATATCTCTCTGACTCTAAACTTTTCTATTTCCTTCTTCTGCTTTTGAAGACCATTGTGATTATACTGGAATCACCCAGATAATTCAGTATAATACCCTTATTTTAAATCAGCTGATTATCTACATAAATTTTCTTTGCCATATAAATAACATGTACAGGTTCCAGAGATTTGGTTGTGTATATCTTTGAGGGGCTATATTATTCTGCCGACCAGAAGGTCCTTTAACACTGCCTGTTCTTTCTCATTCTGCTTTCCCAAGACTTCTCCCACTATCACCATTACCACATTCAGATAATACTCACAGACAACTAGTTTTGATGTTGGTGCTGGGTTAGAAAGCCAGTAGATGGCTGGAAGAGGATAACTCCAGGATGAGAACAGAGATTTAGAAGGGAACATAACACAACTGGGGGGTAGGAGGGGGACATAGAAAAAGAAAGAAGGAAAGGGTACAGAGCAGGTGAGGCACAGGGAGAAGGACATTTAATTCTAGCTGGGGAAGAGACACACCTGCAGAGCATAGCCTTTTTATCTTTTATTGGTTTTCTCAGGGGATGAAGAGACTGAAAAATGAGGGGCCTAAAACCTAGGGGGATTCCAGGGACTCTACTCCCCAGTCAATATCATTAGTATTTATAATAAATGTTTACATTAACATTTTTTAAATCTTAATCACATGCACATGGGATATGATTCAGAGTTTTAGACTCAGGAGAGAAACCAGGGAGTGCTGAGATTCTTCAGGGTATGGCCTATGTCGATGAGTCATTTATAGACACTGTAGCTAGGCTCCTGGTTATGACTTGGAAGAATGGCGTGCTGGTGGCCCTTTAAATTCTGATCACATGAGATAGTTATGTGAATATTTGGAGATAAGACAGTCGATTGTTTAGGGACACTGATGAGTTCCATGTGATATGGTTGTTGGGCAGATATGAGTATCAGGATTTCAATGCCCTCCAATTTTGATGCATTCAGTTCCCCAGCCCCAACTCCTCCATCAGGTGAGGGTTTTTCTGGATTATTATATCATACTAGAGGCCCGGTGCACAACACTCATGCACTGGAGGGGGTGGTCCCTCAGCCCAGCCTGTGCCCTCTCGCAGTCTGGGACATCCTCCAAGGGGTTCTTAGCACTACCTCAGAGGCAGGAGAGGCTCCCGCCACCACCGCTACACTTGCCAGCCCAGCTTCTGGCTGAGCAGTGCTCCTCCTGTGGGAGCACACTGATCACCAGGGGGCAGCTCCTGCCTTGAGCATCTGCCCCCTGGTGGTCAGTGCACGTTATAGTGACCAGTTGTTCCACTGTTTGGTCAATTGGCATACTAGGGTTTTATTATATAGTATTCTATTTCACTGAATGGGGCTTTCTAGTCTCTACTTGTCATTGCATTGAGATACTTTTTGAACCAAAGAAACTCAGTGATTTCTGAACAAGATGTATAAAATTAAATCTTTACATAAATCACTTCCTTAGGCCACTGCATATTCATTGAATGCTTACCATGTGACTGGAAATGTATGGTTAACATCCAACTGCTTATGGCAAAAACCTAAGTTATTCTTAATATTATCACTTCCTTATTCTCCTTTCATTTTATTGATTTTGTCCATGTATTGCCACTCCTCCCCCAAAATACTATAGATCTCAGTGTTTTACATAGTTTTTTCATTTGTGGATTGTCTTTCTAACTGTGTAACAAATACATAAAACAAAGCAAGTTTTGCATCTGCAGAAAGAGCTGAAGATACATTATAATTTTGTGATGCTAACTACTCTTTCCATTTTACTGAACCAGACCAAGTCCAGAATGCTTCAGAGCAAAATAGACCAGAGCTTTAAAGATGGTTGGACACCAATTACCTTGGTATATCAACTGTGGCAAATAAAAATGGGTAAAATAAACTTCTGTTTCCCTAAAATTATATTTATATTTTTGCCTGGCTGTGTGAGTGAGTGCTCAGATCTCTGAGCTCCTTACATGAAACTTTCTCCCATTTCAACAAGTCAGAGTTGGAATTTCATGGGGAAAAAATCACATTGAGCACACGACACCAATCTCACCCATTCCGACAATATGAAAGAAAAAATTTAACATTTTAAAATAAAAACACACAAAAAGCCATTTTAAAAATTGAAGTAATAGAACAATGGATTGAAAACTAAACTGCCATAGTCAAGAGGAGCCTACATAGACATGACAACTAAAAGTAAAGAGATTTCCTGAGTGGAACTCTGGGATAGCAAATGGACATTTGGTAGTGACCATGGTTGAAAAGCCTAAGGAATATACTGAAAGCTATTTCAGAAAGGAAACCTTTTCTCAATTAACAAACAGACCCCAAAAATTAAGTAAGGTCTGGCTCAGAGAGGGGAGTCATTCTCATTTTAGAAGAACCTGAGACTGATTGATACAATTTTCTATCTTCTGAATACTACTCTTTAGTTTCTTGGTTTCTGCTCTGGTTCTAGTAATCTAGTTTCCATCTTATCCCAAAGCATTACCACCACTATTTATCTTATTTGTGAAATCCTTTCACATTCATTGCCTCAGTTGGCTCTCACAATATCCTCTCTCTCTCTCTCTCTCTCTCTCTCTCTCTCTCTCTCTCTCTCACACACACACACACACACACACACACACACACACACACACACACACGATTGTCTTAATCCCAACTGCAGTGGGACTGTCTATAAAGCCTCCCCAACAAACACCAGGAAGAATTATTCTTCTGGTCTCTGGACTCCCACAGCACTCTGTACCCACTGCTGTATTATAATTACTGGTCATAGTAAGGGGACATTGACCTGAAATTCTGACCCAAAGAACAGATAAATCCAGGCTTATCAAATTTTTGAATAAGACTGGGGTGATAATTTCCATATATCCTTTCTGTTAGGATGACATATAAATATGATAGATCTTAGGATTAGTGAAAGGATAAAGAGAAAGCAATGAGGTGAAAAAAAGAAAAAGAAAAAAGAACTAGGGATTTAAAACTAAACTCTAGACAGGTGATAAGTGAAAGAAGCCTGAAAGAAAAATGCTATAGGAAGGACAATGGGGAGAAAGAGTAGGAGTGAATGTATGGAGGGTCATATTGAAATGGGAAATGCAAAAGCAAGTTCAATGAAAACTTTTAGGCTACGAGCCTCTGAGTTGGTGCTGACTACCCCCCTTAGATGCTCAGAGTGTCTAACAATATATCTGTTCCATCTGGCTCTTTGCCAAAACATATCCCTGTGTGCCTTAAATTCCCATTTGAACAAAGGCAGATTTGCCTAAGTGGTGGAGGAGGAATTTGTAGCTGAAGGAAGGAAAGATAAAAAGAGGGAGGGGAATCTCTGCTCCCAAAGGACAGGAGGGAATAAACATCATATGAAGCAAGACCTGAGATTCAATTCTATATATTAAGGAAGTTAAGCTGTGTGTGGAATATTGAACTGAGACACTGTGAGTCTGAGAAGGTGGCATCAAGGAGGTAAGTCTAGGTCAGAAATTTTCAGGATGGAGAGATTATAGATGTGGAGGAATTGATAGGAAATAAGTACCAGATAAATGGGCAGCTCTATAGCAATGTTCAAGGAGGGGTGGAGGGCTAAAGAATTATCTAGGTTGTCTGGATTGAACTGTGTTTTCCTGAAGAGTGGGATGGGAGAAGGGCAGTTTGGAGGGTTACTTCCCTGGTGAGGATGGGGAGATTGATGAGTAGGTGATTGAAAGAGCATCTTCCCCCTGGTGGTCAGTGCACGTCATACTTGGCTCCTAAGGGGCATGTAAGAATCATAAATGACATAGAGGTTCTATCCTCAGACACTGAGGAACAACAGAAAGAACAGTTATTCTACTGCATTTGGGAGACAACTTATAAAGAACAAGGTTTCTGGATGGTGAAGTTATGTAAATAATTGAAAGACAGATGGGAAAATGAATTCACTGGACTAGAAGGGATAGTTTTTCTGGTAATTTTTCCAAAGATGATAGAAGCATGAACCAGTGGGTAAGGGAACTGCACATATGAATGGAAGATCTGAAAGGGGGGCTGCCAGAGAGACAACTGTAAGTGGAGCTCTTCGGATTGTTGTCTAGTGTGGGGTATGGCGACTTCAATGGGTGCCTAATTGGAGTAAAAACAGAAATCAGCCAGAACCGGTTTGGCTCAGTGGATAGAGCGTCGGCCTGCGGACTCAAGGGTCCCAGGTTCGATTCCGGTCAACGGCATGTACCTTGGTTGCGGGCACATCCCCAGTGGGGGACGTGCAAGGCAGCTGATCGATGCTTCTCTCTCATCGATGTTTCTGGCTCTCTATTCCTCTCCCTTCCTCTCTGTAAAAAATCAATAAAATATATTTAAAAAAAAAACAACAAAAAAAACAGAAATCACATGATAAATGGTGGGGAGGTGCTGTGAACAAAGGCTGTCTTGGAGGTGGATGATTTAGGAGAACTGAAATCAGAAGAGAAAAGTTTATGCAGGTGCTGATGTGACCGACAAAGGTGAGAATGTGCAGTGGAGGAAGATGAGCATGATGAGTGATGCTGTGGGAAGAGTGAGCACAGCAAATGGCACAGACTACAGCTGAGATGAGAATGTTACTATAAACCTGTGATTTTTATCTGTGTATGTGTCCTTGACAGTGTGAACTTTACGTGGCTGAGTGGGTGGGGACTTTCCTATTCTATGATTTTTTAAAACATTCACTACATATCATCTCTATTCCACACACCAGTGAACAAGACACAGTGCTGACTCTTAAGGAGCTCATCATATATTGGGACTGAAAATATTTCAAGTGTGGTAAATGCTAGAGAGAGAAATAGATAACTGCAGGGCAATTTAGGCATAACCCAGCCTTGGGAAATGAGGAATGTCTTCCTGAGTGAGAAATATAAACTGGCTACATTAAAAAGAAAGATGAAGAGAAAGGAAGTGGATTGTATAAAAGACCACAGCTCTAGTCGGTTTGGCTCAGTGGATAGAGCATCGGCCTGAAGACTGAAAGGTCCTGGGTTCAATTCTGGTCAAGGGCACATGCCTGGGTTGTGCGCTCAATCCCTAGCAGGGGTCATGCAGGAGGCAGCCAATTAATGATTTTTTTTCATCATTAATGTTTCTATCGCTCTCTCTCCCTCTCCCTTACTCTCTGAAATCAATACAGATATATTTTTAAAAATAAAAATAAATAAAAGATCACAGAGAAAGAAGAGCAAATTCAGAGACATGCATTTGTCCAGTATTGGTAGACAAAGCAGAGAATGTGTGCACTTTATTAGGCAATGGTAAATTATTCTCTATTGTCAGGTAAGTAGTACGCTCTGAATTAGCTTTGGAAATATAATTTATACAGAGTGGAGCAAAAGTAGGTTTGCAGTTGTGAGTATGTGAAATACAGAGTTTATGTTTGTATTATTGTTTATTAATTATTGTATTAGATTCCATACTAACAACTGTAAAACTACTTTTGCCCCACTCTGTATGTGGAGATTGGTTTAGAGACTGGAAGGACTGCAGGTGAGGAAATCAGTTGGGAGGTCTTTCAGTAAATGGATCTGAAGCTTAAAAAGCAATATAGGTAGCAAATATAGATTTGGGAGGTATTAGTACATGCAGGCTAAATGAAGCCAAGGCAGGTGGAAAGATCAGCCAGGGACAGTGAAGAGTGAGGGGAGCCTAGAAACAGAGAAATAGGAAGCACCTTGGCGAGCCATCCAGCAGGGACAGAGGAGCCCTTAATGAGGACTGAAAAGGAAGGTCAGGGACAAGAGAAGAACTAGAGCTGAGTAGAAAAATCAAAGCCAAATCTAGAGTTTCATGAAAGACATGATTCTGAAGGAAAGAAGAGAGACAGACAGGAAGTAGTGAGACAGGTTAGCAGAATACAATATTTTTTTTATTTTTGCTGTTAACTTTTCGTTTGTTTTCAAGGTTAAAAATATTTGAATGTTCATAAATAATAAAGATAACAATCTAGGAAATTAGGACAAACTGGGGGTAAAGAAGTGGGGAGATAATTGATGAAACACAGTCCCTGAGGAGGTAGGAAAGAAAAAGAACTCAGAAAATAGGTGGGGAAATTATTCTTGAAGATATACATACATACAAACATACACATATGCATGCATATATAAACATATACATGACTGCATCTGACGATATGCGTGTTTATGTTTACATGTGTGTGTGCGTGTGGACCTAAAGAGCATTAAGCTAAGTGAAATAAGCCAGTCAGAGAAAGAAAAATATCATATGATTTCTCTCATATATGGAATCTAATGAACAAAATGAACTAACAAGCAAAATGGAGATAGATTTATAGAGAGCAGCCTTGCAGCTGTGTTTGTGGGGCAATGGGAGCTGGGGGGGCGCAAGGATTGAGCAAAAAAGAAAACAAAATAAATAAATAAAAAACTCTTGGACACATAGTGCAGTGATTGCCAGGGGAGGGGGACTGAAGGGAGTAGTGGAGAGTATAGGGAGGACAAAAGGTGATGGACAGAGACTTGACTTGGGGTAGTAAGCACACAATACACTGTACAGATGGTGTGTTGTAAAATTATTCACCTTAAACCTGTATAATTTTGTTAACCAGTGTCACTCCAATAAATTCAATAAAAAGGAAAAATAAAAATAATTTAAGGCCACAAAAAAGAAAGGTATGTGAAGTGATTGATGTGTTAATTAACTTGATTGTGGCAATAATGTCAAAATGTATTCATATATTAAGTTATATTTACACTTTGTATAGATATAATTTTTATTTATTACTTATGCCTCAACAAAGCTAAAAATTTCAAATTAAATAAAAAACTATACATTTATTTTTGATAAAATCAATAGTTTAACAATCTATTGGTCTTCCCATTTTGTGTACATGGTATATATCTCCATTTGTTTACATTAAAAAAAATCTCTTCCAGCAATATTCTGTAATTCTCAGTGTAGAGCTTTGCAAATTTGAGCTAAGTGTATTATATTTTTAACATACATTTCGTATGCATCTATGTTTGTATTGCACTACAAACTTTTAAAATGTGATTGTATAGTTATTTGCTGCTAGTGTAGAAAAATACAATTGACTTATTTTATCTTTGCACTCTATAAATAAAAAATAAATAAATGACCTCAGGGAGCTTTCTTGTTCCTAGGTAGAGTAAAATATAACTATAACAAGGGAGATATTGAAAGGCAGAAGGGACATCAACACTAGTTTCTCTGAGAATGGAGGAAATGAGAGGAGGATGGGTACAGAGATAAGATAAATTTACAAGAGTGGAATAATATGAGCAGTTGTCTCCTGATACTCTTGAAGTCTCCATTATGTATGAGGGAAATTCAGTTGAAAGGGAGGAATGTTCATTTGGGCAGTGGTAAAGTTATATATTCATTGTGAGAATAATTCAATAGAACTTAGTAAGAGTCAATGGGCCTAACATGTAATTGAGTCTATTTGTATGGTTGTCATTTCCTTCACATCCTAGCTAAGTGATGAGGAAAACACTGGTTAGATTTCATTGAAGCCTGAACATTTTCACAGAGAATGATGCAGAAACCAATTAAAGCTGAGACATTATTGGTCCTGGCAGAAGACATAGACATGTAGATTGTAGAATAGACTGTGAAGAAAGTAAAAAAACTTCTTACATCAGTGATTCATAAACTTTAGCATGGAGACATAGAATGCTGTCTCCAACCCCAAGGGTGGGAGGGTCCAAGAATTTGTAAGTTCCCCAATGTTGCTGATGATGCTGGCCTGGACACCACACTTTCAGAAACATCACTCTACACCTTCTTTCATGTTCTAGGTGACAGCCCCACACTTCAGAGTCACAGAGGTGACTCAGGAAGCACCACACAGCTTAATAATGTTTCTATAGATGAGATTTAATTTAACACACCAACAAGACAAGCATTATGCTCATTTTTTGAAAGGTCAAAAAAATTGTTATTCAGAAGACAGTGACTTGTCCAAAATCACACAGTCTGACAGAGCAGATCTCTTGCATGGGGCTGCAGCCTGAGACTTTTGCAGTTTATAAAACTGCAAAAAACTGTACCCATCGAGATTAAAGAGATTGTTTTTTACTTTCTAGTTAATCCTACTCTTTTCAGAACCTGTGGCACTGTGCTAAGTCTGGTAATGTTTTTGAGCCTTGTGTTTCCAGAAAGTCTTGCAGCTGTATGGAGAGCCTATCTATGGGTCTGTAACTGTGCACTTTGTGCACAACTCATGTGTGAGTGTCTATAGGGAATATACCTGTGTGCAAAGCCATAATGGTTGGAGGACCTGTGAGTATGTGCAGACCTTGTGGTTGTTTGCAAGCTTTTATGTGCACTCTGCTAATGTTTACAAAGTCTGAAGCTATTTCTCCCCTGTGGCACAGGTGAGGGTGCTACAGAAAATCATGGCTCTCTAATCTACTAACAGCATAGCTGCTGCAAACAACTCAGACACTCGCATGGCAGGCTGCTTCCTCATTGGCATCCCTGGGCTGGAGTATCTACACATCTGGCTCTCCATCCCCTTCTGTGCCATGTATGTAGCCGCCCTGGTAAGCAACAGCGTTTTAATTTGTGTTATTCTCTCCCAGCCAAGCCTGCATGAGCCCATGTACATATTTTTGTCCATGTTGGCCAGTGCTGATGTCTTGCTCTCCACTGCCACGATGCCCAAAGCTCTGGCCAACTTCTGGTTAGGTTCTAGCCACATTTCCTTTGATGGCTGCCTCACCCAGATGTTCTTCATCCACTTCCTCTTTGTGGCCGACTCTGCAGTCCTGTTGGCCATGGCCTTTGACCGCTATGTTGCCATCTGCTCCCCTCTGCGGTATGCCACCATCCTCACAAGCACGGTCATTGGGAAGATCACTGCTGCCACCCTGACCCGCAGCTTCATCATCATGTTTCCATCCATCTTTCTCCTCAAGCGCCTGCACTATTGCCGGATCAACATCATTGCACACACATTTTGTGAGCACATGGGCATTGCCCGTCTGTCCTGTTCTGATATCTCCATCAATGTCTGGTATGGGCTGGCAGCTGCTCTACTCTCCACTGGCCTGGACATCATCCTTATCACTGTTTCCTACATCCGCATCCTTCGAGCTGTCTTTCAACTTCCTTCTCAAGATGCCCGGTCCAAGGCCCTGAGCACTTGCGGCTCCCATGTCTGTGTCATTCTACTCTTCTACATTCCTGCCCTCTTTTCTGTCTTTGCCTATAGGTTTGGTGGGAGACTCATCCCAAGCTATGTCCACATCCTTCTGGCCAATCTCTATGTGGTCATCCCACCAATGCTCAATCCTATTATTTATGGAGTGAGGACCAAGCCAATTTTGGAAGGGGCTAAACAGATGTTTTCAAATCTTGTCAAGGGATGTAACTAAAGGTTTCCAATTTGAGCTCAACTTAATCCCTTTTCATATTTCATATTCACCATATCCTCATCTCTACATCTTTCAGTTATCTTGTGTCATTCTCACCCATGTCCTAATTTATTTAAATGAATGTTATACTCAAATTCTTGGTCCCCAGATGGGAGTGGTGTTTCACAAAGATTTATGAAAAAAAAGTCATTAACTCCAGAATTATTTACAATAGCATAAAAAAAGGAAAATAGCTTTTATATTCTGCATGAATGACAATCCTATATAATAAAAGGCTAATATGTCAATCGACCTAATGGGGGAATGACTGGTTGCTATAATGCACACTGACCACCAGGTGGCAGATGTTCAATCAGGAGTTGCCCCGTAGTGGTCAGTGCACTCCCACAGGGGGAGCGCTGCTCTGCCAGAAGCCAGCTGACAGCTAACGAGTGCAGCAGCAGTGGCAGGAGCCTCTCCTGCCTCCTCGGCAGCACTAAGGACCCCTCAGGGGATGTCTGCCTGCTGGCTTAGGCCTGCTCCCGGCAGGCAGACATCCCCCAAGGGGTCCTGGACTGTGAAAGGGTACAGGCCAGGCTGAGGGACCCCCCCCCCACTCCAGTGCACAAATGTTGTGCACTGGGCCTCTAGTAAATAAATAATGCTATGTTATATATACTTTCTATCAAATATTAATCAGTCACTAACAACAATGTTTACAAAGAGTTTTTATTGGTTTGCAGAAATGTTTCGGGTGGAATATAGAATACAAATAAGTGAATGCAAAATAAAATAAATGTTCTACTAAAATCCACCTTTGATTTATTTGTTTAGAAATCTATACTAATACCCACCTCACTTTCTTCTACCTATTATTCAAATCCCTTCTGATCCCTAGCATCTCAAGAAAAACTGAGGTAAATGTGATAACTTACCTGGAATCTACCATCCAAATAGAACTTTTCCCAGTATTCACTTGCATTTTCTCTCTAATGACTTACCTAATCCCTTGCATGCAATTTTGATTACCAGTGCAATATCTTTCTTACAGTGGGAACCCCTGAGAACTCTCATGTCTAAAAATTGATAGTTCCATGAAATGATAGTATTTTTATTACCAGTTACACATGTCCATAATCACAGATGTGTATGTACCCAAGTTCAGAGATGCTAACACACAGCAACATATATAGGTGGACACATCCTTTCAACAAAATGTAGATAATTGTATAGGAACAGAGCACTCTTTCCCATCCAAATATGTTTTGTATTTAAAAATTATATTCATCATTAAAATGAGAAGTCAAAATTCTACTTATATCTAATGGATGTTAATTTATATATTCTTTAATAAATGTTTAAAGAAATATAAACATGGCTATGTAATTTGGTAGCTTGCTCACTAATCATTAATTATTCACACCACAGATTAGCTTAGACTAATGTTCTCTGACACTCAGAAGAGCAACTCAGCCTGGACTTTAGTCAAAGGTCAACTCATCCTTAAAAACCCAGTTCACACCTCAACTCTGTCCACTCCCATACTCTGCCCAAAATAAAAGATCCATCCTCTTGGGTACTGAGAATAGTTATTCTCGTTTTATCAAAAAATTTTTCATGTTTGCTCCTTTATTCCTTGTCTAAACCACGTTCCTTAAAGAAAGGGGTGATTTTGTATGTGCCCTGACTGGAGATTAAAACTGCAACCTTGGCATATGGGGACATTGCTCTAACCAACTGAGCTACCCAGCCAGGGCTTGCTGTCCATTTTTAAAATGTAATTCTTTACTAAAAGGATGTGTTAATAGGAAGGTTATTATCTGTTATCTGTATCTAATTATTCTCTGCTGTCCCTGAGTATGCCCAAATAAATCATGGCTTTACCCATTTAATTTGACAGATTTTTAAAAATTGAAAGAGTAGGGAGAGGAAGAAGCTGAAACAGTTTCTCCCCATCCCACTTGACTTTTTCCAAGCCTCACAGCCCTCAATCCCCTTATGATTTTAAACTTTAGCCTTAGAAAAAAAAAATCAGAAGACATCAGATGAAAAACAATTTTTGAGCTTCCAGGTACCACATCCTATTGATGGCCACCCTCTTTCTTTATTAATAAGAAGTTGTTTGTTTGGTTTTTTTAAAAAACAAACAAACAAACAAACACACAACTATTTGCCTATCTATGTCCATATCAATATTATGTGGTATGTATGTGTGTGTGTGTCTATATATAGATATATATATATATATATATATATATATATATATGGATTCCATAAAAACATGGAAAATACATACACTGTTATTATTCAGCCATCAAAAGAGTGAAGTACTCATACATTATACAACATGAATTAACCTTGAAAATGTTATGTTCAGTGAAAGAAGACGCATTGCCCAATCCTCTGTTCTGACTTACCCAAACACCCCCCTCTCTGTAGGTTCCCCTTCCCCAACCCATTTTCAAACCAGGTCAGGCTCATCATCTCTGTATCCTTGGGACAGAAGTTTGGCCTACCTCTTAGAGTTGCTGTGCCATTGAAACCCTGTAGTCACAATTCCTGGACTTCATAAGCTTTACATGTATTTATAGGATCCAAACACAAACATTTACAGTCTCTCAGTTATAGAAGTTAAATGTAAATGAAATATAATTTAAAAATATAATCTGTAATTTTAAATTGATACATTTTCATTATAATTTTGCAAAAGATGCCATTAGGATGCCAAGCGGTTGTCTTGACTCACTCCTATAACTTTAGATATTTCTATTCACTTAGCTACTTTAGTTAACATATTAATATGGAATACAGGTGTATTAGTGTTATTAAACACTGACATGATGTCAGAAAGCCAAAAGATGAAGACATTCTAGAAGACTTCCATCTCTAGCCTTCAGTTGTTCTCTACGGCCTCAGAATTTGCCATTCTGTAAGCGAACACCATAGGGCAGGTTGGGACAGTGGTGACCACACCCCTGAGTGCAGGACCTAGGGCTTTGCTAGGCCGACCAGCCCTATCAGTGGCATCTCCCCCTCCCCCCCTCCCCCCCGCCCCGCCTCTTTGCCCCTGAGTCTTTCTGCTTTGCTGGAGGTGGGAGCAGCAACAAATCTCTGGCCCAGATCCAGGCTACGGATTCCAGGTCAGTAAGCAAATCCATTTTCTGGCCGGCCACCGCTTTCCCCACTAGTCCTGAGAGTTTGACTTGCCTTCCAGGTTGGGTTGGAGGGCTCGTGAGTGGAGGAAGAGTGAGGGGCACCTCTGCCGTTTTGAGTTGACTCTAGTTTGGGAAGGGAGCACAGAAGAGGGACCTTTGGAGCTAGGAGTAGACTCTAAAGATAGTGATGATTAAACCCTGATTGTGGAAGCTGAAGAATGTGGCGAGGCAGCTCTGGAAGGGCTGGTGGGCAATGACAGCAAAGCGAGCCGGGCGTGGACTCAGAGGTCAGCAGCCCCTCCCCCATTCCCTGCCTCGGCTCCGGAAAGCGAGCACTGTTTGTCCTCCACCCTGGAGGCCCAGACCTCGCCCTGAGGGAGTTGGGAGCTGAGGCCGAGCTCAGCCGGACCTGCGGGCAGGAGGGGGAGGAGGCCTGCCTGTCTCTGAAAGGGGTGGGGCCACATGCTAGTTGTGTTGGGTGCTGGGGGGAGGGGAGGTAAGAACACCGAAAGAGTGAGCGCCCTCTGTTCTTCAGAGTCTATTTAAAAGTCCTTGGTCTGCTCTGGGGAGCCCTGACCCTCTGGTGCTGCTCACACCTGGAGCTTCTCTGGCTGCTTCTTCCCTCCCTGTGCCCATCACAGGCAGGTATCCGCCCGCTGCTCTGTGACTGGGCCGCTTATTGTTACTTATGGCCATGAAGGGGGTGACAGGGCAGTGAAAGAGATGAGTCCCTTCCCTTAGGGAGCTCATGATTTAGATAATTGTATCTTTCTTTTTCATCCTCACTGCAGATGAGCAGATGAACATTTAACCAGTCATTCAACCCAGACGGCAGTGTGTGTTTCAGAGCATGGGCGATGGGCGCTGCACCCTGTTTCATCTCTGGCTCAGACACTTAAATGCTGGCTGGGTGCCCCCCTCCTGTAACTGAGCTTCATTTCTTACATCTATAAAATGGACAGTGTAATATTCATATCCTAGAGTTTTGGTGAGGATTAAGTGAGGCAGAAGTTTAGATACGCCAAATGGATTTACTATTACTGTTGCTCAAATTATTGAGTTTTTATTGACAAATGCAATGCCTACCTTTAAAAGAAATGCACAAGTTTGGAAGTGATGTAGGGAATAAAACATGGCAAAGTGCACTGTGATAAAGGGAAATATGTCTACTGCCATCTAAACAAGTTAAAAATACAACAGTTATGAATTATAAGTGGAATTTCACAGATGCAGGAAAAATCAAACATAAAAATTTTATAATTTATCTTAAAAAAAACTCACTTACTGGATGACCTCAGAAAGATGGAAAACTGTGCAGGAAACAATATTTTAAGAATTTTCAAAGTTAATAAAAAGTTTTTGAAATGCACGGGATAGCGATTCTTTTGAAGTGAAGTTTTAAAAATATGTATTTGAAGCTGATTATGTTTCAATTAAAATTCTTGTGGAGTGCCACTTGTTAGATAATCAATTCCAGATAACAGAAGGGAGTGGAATATAATTCTACACAAAGATAAAAAGACTGCTATTCCCTAAGTACAAGAAGCCCAACTTACTTAACTTACTTTATAATTGCATATGCCTCCTGTTTAGATTTTTACTTCACTTTCACTAGAGCTTCTAGTTGCGGGGGTGGGGGTTGGGGGGGAGGACAGGGCCAACCCTGCTGATCTGATTTCTAATTTTCTAAGTTCCACCACCATCACCATCTTGGTCTAACCTTTAATAGCTCCTGCCCAGTCACTGACTTTATTATGAAAGCTATTTTGATGTCAAATTGTGACCTGCTCTAGCTTAATGGATGGTCAGATCTAAATATCAGTCCATTCTCTAGCCTTCCTCTCTCCCCATCCTCAGCCCCACCTTTGCCCCTTTCTAGCTATTTTGCACCCTAAATTGCATCTACTTGGGAAGAGGCTTCCTTGCCTGAGGCACTGATTCTAAAGTCTTAATGTGCATACGAATAGCCCTGAAGATCATAAAGTATAGAGACTGTACTGGTCAGGGTGAAAGCCTAGAGTTTCTGCACTAAAAAGATCCATCGGACTCCAGTGTTGCTAGTTAGCCAACCACTTGACCTTTTTCAGGCTTTTGTTTTATATTTAACTGTTCCCACATAGTCCTGAATTTGGCCTCTTTCATTTGCTAATTTGATCCTCAGGCATCTACAACCTCAAGCTGCGGGTTCTGCTCTTCTCACACAACCGGACTGGAATCTCACCCCATCCACACAGCCCTTGAGAGCTGGCCTTAGGCTGAGACTCAGTTGGCCTTCCACAGCTCCAGTGGACTGCGCTCATCTGCAGCTGGTGGTCAAGGGCCTGCTGGTATGTGGGACAGGGTTACTCAAACCCTTGCTAACTATGTATTAGCCAATTGATCCCCTCCTTCACAATTTCTTCTTTTCTCCCCTCTCAACTTTATTATAGCCTTTAACAACTCTTACATCTTTTTTCCTCAAAAATCCTCTCTTGACTATCCAAAGTAGTGCATTAGATGGTAAAGAAACAGAACTACAAGGGGGCCACATATATAATTTTAATTTTTCTAGTGGTCTCATTGAATAGTAAGAACAGGTAAAATTGATTTTAATACATTTAACTGAATGTACCAAAATATTATTAAGACATGGAATCAATATAAAAAACTTAATGAGATATTTTAGATTGTATTCTCTTACTAAGTCTTTGAATCCAGTATGTATTCTATATTTACATTTCATTTCCAATTAGCCACCGTTCAAGTGCTCCATAGCCACATGTAGCTACCATAATTGACAACACAGTTAATTTATGCCTAGAAGCACAGAAAGCCACACTTTCAATTTTTCTCATTGCATTTCTTCTTTTGTTTTTGTCAGCTCTAATGAATTATAATTTACATTTAGTAAGTTATCATTTTTAAGATTACAATTCCATGAGTTTCGACATATATATAGTTGTGTAACCACCAACATAATCATGATTTATAAAGGGTATTTCCATCATCTCCAAAATTTACTTGTGTCTCTTCATAGTTCATTCCCTTTTCACATCCCTGGCCCTAGAATCCACTAATCTGCTTTCCAATAGCATAGTTTTGTCTTTTCTAGGATTTTATATAAGTGGAATTATACAGTAACTTATCTTTGCTGGTCTAGTTTGTTCACTTTGGAAAATGTTTTTGACATTGTTCTTGTTATATCAGTAGTTCCATATTATTGTTTTGTAATATGCCATTGTATGGATATACCATATTTGTTTGTTTATTTACCCCTTAATGGTTTTATGGATTATTTCCAGTTTTTTGGTGATTATTGCATTGATGAAGCAGATACTATCCCCTAAAGGACTACTTTACCAAGCACACTTTTGCCTGAAATAAATGTATGTGTATGTGTTTATATTGGGGAGATGTAGTGGATCTTCACTTAAAATAGTGATTTGGTGGTTGAGCGATGGCCATGATTTGATTCTTGGTCAGGGCACATGCCTGGGTTGCCGGCTCGATCCTCAGTAGGGGGTGTGCAGGAGGCAGCCGATCAATGATTCTAATCATTGATGTTTCTATCTTTCTCTCTCTCTTCCTCTCTAAAGTCAATAAAAGTATATATTTTTAAAAGGTAAGTATAGTAGCAACAACATTTTAAGACATTACTTTTTTAAGAGCAATTTTATGTTCCCAGCAAAATTGAGGGAAAAGTACAGAGATTTACTATATACCCTCTGCCCCCACACATGTATATCACCATCTCATACCAGAGTCATATATTTGTTACAACTGCTGCACCTACACTGACACATCATCATCATCCAAAGTCCTAATGTAAATATAATGTATTGTGTTTTTAATTTCAAATTCCACTTGTTCATTGCCAGTATAACTGTAGGTTTTTTTGTACGTGTGCTTTATCAAGCTAAAGAAGATCTCTAGTTCTTTTCTTTTAAATCTTTATTGTTGAGAGTATTATAGATGTCCCCCTTTTGTTCCCCCATTGCCCCCCTCCACCCTGCCCCAGGCCTTCACCACCCTACTGTCTGCCTCCATAGGTAAGATCTTTGGTTAATCTCTTCCCACTCTTCCCCCTACCTCTTGAGATTCATCAGTCTGTTCTATGCTTCGCATGCCTCTTACTCCATTTTATTTACCAGCTTATTTTGTTCATTAGATTTCTTGTTCATTTATTTTTATTTTTAGATTCAATTGTTGATAGACATGATTTGTTGCCTTCTTCTTCTTCTTCTTCTTCTTCTTCTTCTTCTTCTTCTTCTTCTTCTTCTTCTTCTCCTCCTCCTCCTCCTCCTCCTCCTCCTCCTCCTCCTCCTCCTCCTCCTCCTCCTCCTCCTCCTCCTCCTCTTTCTTCCTCTTCTTAAAGAATACCCTTCAACATTTCCTGTAATACTTGTGTGGTGGTGATGAACTATTCCTTTTTATCTTTTTTTTTTTTTAAATATTTTATTGATTTTTTACAGAGAGGAAGGGAGAGAGATAGAGAGTTAGAAACATCGATGAAAGAGAAACATCGATCAGCTGCCTTCTGCACATCTCCTACTGGGGATGTGCCCGCAACCGAGGTACATGCCCTTGACCGGAATCGAACCTGGGACCCTTCAGTCCGCAGGCCGACGCTCTATCCACTGAGCCAAACCGGTTTTGGCGTTATCTGAGATTTGATTATATTTGGTCATTGGAATGGTCAAACACTCTTTCTACATCAACTGATTTTTGTGTGTTTTTTTTTAATTAAATATATTTTTTATTGATTTCAGAGAGGGAGAGGAAAAGAGAGATAGAAACATCAATGATGAGAGAGAATAATTGATCAGCTGCCTACTGCATGCCCCCTACTGGGGATTGAGGCCGCAACCCTGGCATGTGCACTTGACCAGGATCGAACTTGTGACCCTTCAGTCTGCAGGCTGACTCCCTATCCACTGAGCCAAACCGGCTAGGGCAGATTTTTCTTTCATTTTTTTTAACATTAAGTAATTTATTTGAACCAGCCTTGCACACCTTGGATAAATCCCTCTTGGTCATAGTGTATAATTCTCTTTATACATTGTTGGATTTGATTGGCTCATATTTTATTGAGGATTTTTGTAGCTATTTTAATGAGAAATGTTGGTCTGAAGTTTTCTTGCAATGTGTTTGTTTCCATTTGCATTTCTCTGATGACATGATGCTTATTTGCTGAGACCATTTCATATGCTTATTTGCCATCTGTATATCTTTGGTGAAGGGTCTGTTAACATCTTTGGCTCCTTTTTTAATTGGGTTGCTTGTTATTGTGGAGTTTAAAGAGTTACATCTATATTTATACTAGACACCCGGTACATGAAATTCGTGCATGGAGGGAGGGTTCCCTCAGCCCAGCCTGCACCCTCTCCAATTGGGGACCCCTTAGGGGAAGTCCGACTGCTGGTGTAGGCCCGATCCCACAGAAATCAGGCCTATACCAGCAGTCAGACATCCCTCTCACAATCTGGGATCGCTGGCTCCTAACCACTCATCTGCCTGCCTGCCTGCCTAATCACCCCTAACTGCCTCTGCCTGCTAGCCTGATTACCCCCAACTGCCCTCTCCTGCCGGCCTGATCTTGCCCCCAACTGCCTTCCCCTGCCCTCCTGATTTTGCTCCCAAAGGCCCTCCCCTGCCGGCCTGATCTCACCCCCAACTGCCCTCCTCTGCTGGCCAATTTGGTTCTGATTAGTCAGTTTCTATGCCAGTAAACATCAAAAGGTCTGCCTCCTAGGAAGCCATTGGCTTCCCACAGCACCCGCATTTGGTTCTGATTGGTCGGTTTCTATGCCAATCAATGTCAAACGCTCTGCCTCCTAGGCAGCCATTGTTTCTTCATAGTACCCACATTTGGTTCTGATTGGTTGGTTCCTATGCCAGTCAGCATCAAAAGCTCCACCTCCTAGATAGTCATTGGTTCTTCACAGCATCCACATTTGGTTCTGATTGGTCGGTTCTTATGCCAATCAGCATCTCCGGGCCTAATCAGAGAGGCGGGGCTGAACAGCAGCCCCCACAAAGGCTGAGAGAGAAAGATAGGCCTGGCTTTTGGTGAAGCCCGGAAAGAAAGACAGAGAGAAAGAGAGAGGCAAGTACTGATCAACAGCTGCCACTGAGGCTGCAGATCAGACCCTGCCTCTCTCTCTAGGTCTCAGCCCCCTGGGCAGTAGGCACTGGGTCACCATGGCAACCCAGTGCTGACTGAAGGACTTCCAGGTTGGTCAGTCTTTGGTCATGATCAGTTGTTACAACCCTGGGCTTTTATATATCAGGATTTAGGCTATTGGTATTAGGGTTGTGTTGGCCTCATAGAATGAATAAGCTGGGAAATACTTTTTCTGCTTCTATCCTCTGAAAGACATTGTAGATAACTAGTATTATTTCTTTTTTAAATCTTTCACAAAATGTACAGGTTAACCCATTTGGGCCTATTGCTTTCTGGTTTTGAAGGTTACTAATAACTGATTCATTTTCTTTAACAGAAATAGGCTTATTAAGATTGTCTATTTCTTCTGTGTGAGTTTTGGTAAATTGTGTCTTTCAGGGAATGAGTCCTTTGTCATATTTCTAGTTTCCATAGAATTTGTACTGATGAGTGATGTCCCTTCTTTCATTGCTAATACTAGTAATTTGTGTCCTCTCTTTTTTCTCAGTTAGCTTGCCTGGAAGCTTATGTATTTTATTGATCTTTTCAAAGTCAATTATTTTTTAACATTAACAATTTCATAAAATAATAATTTGTTTCTTTTGTGATGCCCCAAGGCCAACATCAAATTTATCTATAAATTCAGTGGTAAGTTATAATTTTAATCCTATTACGAAGTTAATTGCTCATGTCTTTGTTAGGTGCAGTGTTAAGCTGTGGGATGTGCCCTCATATTCTTCATAAAGGTATAGACCCTCATAGTCTAGTGTTCTAAATGAGATTATGTAAGTATGTAAGGAAAATAATAAACCAACTAATGCCCAGTTTCCATAGGCATGATTACTTTGGTTAAACCTGAGTATCTTAGATGATAGATACTCTGTAATACCAATTAGTTACTTACTTTCATTAACTTGTTAACAATTTTATTAAGTACCCTTTATGGAGAAGAGAAATAGAGAGGAGTAGCCTGGTTCTTTATTAAATTCCGGATCTACCCTTTGGATTAGCTGCCTAGCCTCTCTGAGCCTCAGTTTATACAACTGTGAAATGGGGTTGAAATGACACTCAGGGTTGTTATAAAGAATTATTGAATTATTACATGTATAATAGTTAGGTTATTTCCCAGTACATAGCAGACTTTCAATAAATACTATTATATTAGTACTAGAAACCCGGTGCATGAAATTCGTGCACAGGGGGTGGGGGTTCCCTCAGCCCAGCCTTCACCCTCTCCAATCTGGGACCCCTTGGGAGATGTCTAACTTGATGCCCAACTGCCAGATTGGGCCTGTGGGATCGGGCCTAAACCGACAGTCGGACATCCCTCTCGCAATCTGGGACTGCTGACTCCTAACTGCTCACCTGCCTGCCTGATCACCCCTAACCTCTCTGTCTGCCTGCCTGGTTGCCCCTAACTGCCTCTGCCTGCCTACCTGATTGCCCCTAACTGCCTCTGCCTGCCTGCCTGATTGCCCCTAACTGCCTCTGCCTGCCTGCTTGATTGTACCCAACTGCTCTCCCCTGCTGGCCTGGTCACCCCCAACTACCCTCCCCTGCCAGCCTGGTCTATCCCCAACTGCCCTCCCCTGCTGGCCTGATTGTCCCTAAACCCCTGCCAGCCTGATCTCACCCCCAGCTGCCCTCCCCTGCCTGCCTAATCACCCCTAACTGCCTCTGCTTTGGCCCCCACCACCATAACTTTGTCCAGAAGGAAGCCAGGTGTCTGGAAGATGGCTGGTCAACCAGTCTAATTAGCATATTACCTTTTTATTAGTATAGATTGCTATTACTAATCAGCAAAGTGAATGAATAGGTCCAGGACCTGCAAGAGCACCAGAGGACACTAGGTGGCAGCACTGAGTTGCTGTTTTCACATTCCTAAAGCACCAGAACTGTGCCTGACTTTTACCACCTTTACCGCTTAACTGTCATGTTCAAATTATGAGATTTAGGAGCTTTGAACTAGGACTCTGGATGTGTTAGGTTACACAACTCTACAACTTACAGGATGTGTGCTTTATTTCTCTCTCTCTTTTTTTTTTCAAAGAGCCAACAATACTCTTATTTATTCAGAGTTTTTCTATGAGTAATAAAGAAAACTTGGGAATGTGATTTCTAAGTCCCAACTGGTTATAAAAGTATGAGTTGTAAAAACATGTTCTCCTGTTTTTGTGGTCATTGTTGCTTCTTTAGGGTCTTAGGGGAGTGATAAAAGGGCTTATAGAAAGCAGAAGTGTCTTAAGAAGTACAAATTGGTAGTTACAGAATAGTCATGGAGATATAAAGTACAGAATAAGGAATATAGTCAATAAAATTCTAATAACTCTGCATGATGTCAGGTGGGCACGAGACTTATCGTGATGATCACTTAGTAAATTATGTAATGTCTAATAACTGGGGTGGTGTACACCTGAAACTAATATAATATTGTATGTCAAATGTAATTGGGGAAAACCAGTAGAAGTATCTTCATAATAAGTGATTCCTTTGATCTTGGGGATTAGATACTGGAAAGCAATGTTAGAATGATGGCAAAGAGGTGAAAAGGTCCATGAGAAAGTCTATCCTATGGAGGGATTAGGAGGTTCTATGTATTAACTCATCGAGAGTTGAGGACCTGTAGGGTGGACAGTGTGTCAGGTGGGAAGATACAGTAACAAAATAAAAAACAAACAAAAAAAAGGTCTCAGATTCCATGGAGTTTATATTCTGGTGGGGCGTTCAGACTATTAAAGGTATATATTAGGTGGTGATCAGAAGAAAAATCCAGCAAGGAAGTATCTCAGGAGTGATTGTATGGGTGCCTGAGCCAGCTAGGCTCAACAGAGCAGACTCCTCTGATAAGAGAACATGTAAGGAGAGAGTTGAATGAAGTCAGAGACATACAGGTAGCAGGCGAAGGGTCTTCCTTGTAGCAGTAATAGCAAGTGCAAAAATCCTGAGGCAGCAGCCTTTTATTTTTGGTACTTTAACACTGAGGGGGTTTTGGTGGACTGAGAAAAGGTCAAACATATGGTGGCTCACACGGGCTACTCCTCTCCGGGGCCTCGGTGTGCCCATCCGTCCAGAAGAGGTAAAAGGAAATCATGATCTTTACTCTAACGAGGTTGCAAATGGAAGTTTAGCATGCAGTCGGGTAAAGAATGTGTTTGAAGTTAGCATGAGGAGCCCTTGTTTCCCCAGGTGTCAGACCTCTTATTCCAGTCAGCATCCCTTCTTTTCTCCCTAATTTTCTCACTCTGACCCTTTTTTGTTTGCCCATCTACCCAGGATTCTGTAAGTACCTTAGGAGCCAGGCCTGGGCAGAAGGAGCCAGGAGAATGGCTACAATGACTTCAGCAGTACTACTGGACATACAAGATGAAGTGACCTGCCCCATCTGCCTGGAGCTCCTGAAGGAACCCCTGAGCATAGACTGTGGCCACAGCTTCTGCCAAGCCTGCATCACAGAGAACAGCAAGGAATCGCAGATCGGCCAAGAAGAAGAAAGCAGCTGTCCTGTGTGCCAGACCAGCTACCAGCTCAGGAACCTGCGGCCTAATCGGCACCTGGCCAACATAGCGGAGAGGCTCAGAGAGGTGGTCTTGGGCTCAGGGGAGCCGCTGAAGGTGATTCTTTGTGCGCAACATAGAGAGAAACTCCAGCTCTTCTGTAAGGAGGATGGAAAGCTGATTTGCTGGCTTTGCGAGCGGTCTCAAGAGCACCATGGTCACCACACGTTCCTCATGGAGGAGGTTGCCCAGGAGTACCAGGTGGGAGCCCATGGAGGGAAAGTAGAGAAGAACAAAGTTCTTGGCAGGAAATTTTAATTTTATGCTAATTTAATTTTTGTAGTCTTCCCATTTAGTTACAGCAGTGGTCGGCAAACTGCGGCTCATGAGCCACATGCGGCTCTTTGGCCCCAAAATACCACATGTGGGCACTCATGTACAGTGCTATTGAAACTTCGTGGCCCATGCGCAGAAGTCGGTATTTTGTGGAAGAGCCACACTCAAGGGGCCAAAAAGCCGAGTGTGGCTCGCGAGCTGCAGTTTGCCGACCACTGAGCTAGAGGAATGAACCTAGAAAATTCCCCCTGGCCAAGTAGAGACTTTACCAGTTTCTTGCTGCTCAGAATCAGCTCTACATGTCTTTTTGAGAAGAGGATGCTGCTGGGGGCAAAAGGGGAGGTTGGGTGCATTGAGCGTGGGAGGATATGGGGGCAATGAGAATAAACGCTTGAAGGACATCATGGTCAGGTTCTTTCTCTGGGATGAAAGAGAATTGCCCTGTTCCTACTGGTGTCTATCCCCCATGTATAACTTGGCTCTCTCAGATTTTCAATCCAGGGCCGGACTAGTTTCTTCTGAGGTCAGCATGCTCTGTCCCATTCATTCGTGTCTAGTCACCGAGACCATTTAATGCTGGACCCTGCTTGACGTGATATGTTTCTTCCAGGAGAAGTTCCAGGAGTCTCTGAAGAGGCTGAGGCAAGAGCAGCAGGAAGCTGAGAAACTAAAAGCTGTGATCATAGAGAAGAGGACATCCTGGAAGGTAAGAGAGACTTCCTGAAGGTGTCCTGGGGGTTGAGGGCAAGGAAAGCTGGTCCTGTCCCTGATTGGGCTAGAAGAGCTTCCCTTTGCCTAGTCCTTCTCTGCAACCCTTCCAAACAAAGCTATTGTTCCTGGTGCAGGGCAGGAGAGAGAAAAGCGGGAGTTAGAAAATGAAGATACCAAAAGGGAATCCAGGTTTTTCACCACAGTCAATAGGAGAGGAACCATGGCCATTAGCAGCTTCTAATTCCTGATTCTGGACTTTGTTCTACAGTTTCAAGCTCTGAAACTTGAAAGGACAGGTTAAGTACAGGCCGATCAGTCCTACCTCCTCACTCAGAATTGAATGGGGAGGCTAATGGAGAGGCTGCTTGAAATCTAAACCTCACCCAGGAATCGCAGTTTACATCTAGGAGGCCTCGATGAGTCCACTGGAGCCTAATGTTCTGGAAGAGTGGAGGGGAGAATTAAAGAAAGACCAGGTTCTGCATGACTTCCCCCCTTCACTCCTCCTCTACCAGTGAGACTTGGCCAGGGAAGCAGTGCTGAGCCTAACGGCCCACCCCTTAGAGAGGAGACCCTCAGTTCCGCAGACTAACAGACTTTCTTCCATGGCCTTGAAGAATCAGATGGAACCTGAGAGACACAGGATCCAAACAGAGTTTAATCAGTTGAGAAGCATCCTGGACAAAGAGGAGCAGCGGCAACTGAAAAAACTGGAGGAGGAAGAGAGGAAGGGGCTGAATATTATGGAAGAGGCAGAGGATGAGCTGGCCCACCAGAGCCAGGCACTGAAGGAGCTCATCTCAGATCTGGAGCGTCGGTGTCAGGGGTCCACAGTGGAGCTGCTGCAGGTAAGACTCATGAGGGATCCCCAACCTGAGAGTCAGGCAAAGAGAGACTAATTTTCCTACTGTTCTGACACGGGACTGATATCCTGATGGAGGCAAAAATAAAATTCCTTTGACCCTGGGGTGCCTCTTCCCTATTCAACTGTGTAGAAGTCATGTCTCTTAATGAGATATCTCACTTGTATTTATGATATATAAAAAGTGGTCCAAAATTTCAGTTGATACTGTGGGGGAAATCTACTGTGTCCAGTGATGTTCTATCGGAGCATTAATCAGTCTTGACATTATTGACATATTGGGCTAGAAAAGTTGCTATGAGGGGCTGCCCTGTACATTGTAGGATGTAGCAGCATCCCTGCCCTCTGCCCCGTAGGCACCAGAAGGACCCACACCCAGCTGTGACAATCAAAAAACCCTCCTGACATTGCCAAATGTCCCTTGGGGGGAACATCTCCCACCTCCCCCTGTTGAGAAACACTGGCCATTAGGCACCTGTTGTCGATGATACTCTATTATAATTTGTCATGTGCTTTCACTCACTTTCATAGCAGATAAACACATACCAAGCTCAAGTACTCAGAGATTCTTATATAATCACCTACCCTTCTTTGCTTTCACTCTCTTCTCTAGGGCAGAATCATTTACCATGTTGTAATAGGAGTTTGAACTGGTCTTTTAAGACACAAGAAGACTGAGCTCTGGTGTGTGTGTGTGGGTGTGTGTGTGGGTGTGTGTATGTCGGGAGGGTGCAAGGTGTCCATAGAGAGTTTTGATGGTGGAGCTTGAACTGAGGTTAAAACCTGAAGAGTTGTTTTTTGCATAGAGTGAATAGTATGACCATGAAGTTGCAGAAAGCACCTTGTGACATTCTGGAACCTTCAGGCCCTTCCTTATTTTTTTGTTTGACTTGTTTTCCTCTTGCTCTCCCTTTGCCAGTATGATAATCATTTCTTTATCTGTTGTTAGACCCCAGTATTAAGGTCAAAAGGTAGTTACTTTCTACCTGTTGAAGCTTTTCTTCATTGACTGCTTCCGATTTAACTTCTTCATTTTATTCTTTTTTTTTTTCTTTTCATTTTTGATGTTGGGTTACCCTAATGTTTTCTTCTCCTCACCCCTTGCCCCACAGTTCTAGCCCCTCCACAGACTCCTCAAATTGTAACATTGCTTCATAAGTATAGAGGAATCATCAATTTATATTGCTAGTCCAGGTATCTGTCTATAGGCTCTCACACTCATTAGTATGGCTACCCAATGGACATTTTTAAAAATATGCTTTTATTGATTTCAGAGAGAGGAAGGGAGAGGGAGAGAGAGAGATAGAATCATCAATCAGAAGGGAGAATCAGCTGCCTCCTGCATGCCCCCCACCTTGGATCCTGCCCACAAGCCAGGGAATCAAACAGTGACTTTCTGATTCATTAGTCGACACTCAACCACTGAGCCTCGCCAGCCAGGCGCCATGGACATTTTAATTTGAGTTTTCTCTTACAGTCCATTTTTCTAGAATTTGCCCATCACAGACACATTCTTCCTTCTCTTTTCCATGTCTGTGTGGCATTATTGCCCATTAAGATTTGGGCAGCTTTCAAGTTTCAAAATGTAAATGATGAGAATAAAGCTAACACAAGAGATGTGCAGTGGCACTTGGTTCGATCATGCCTTAAAATTGATGCAATCCTAGATATTTGGTATAAGTGGGCACATCCACCACCTCTACCACTTTCCATATTTGAGCCAATTTGAGCTGTGTTTCTCTTAAATGCAATCAAAATAGTTACATAGATCAAACCATTGACCTTTTCTTCAGTCACTGAAGTTTATAAAGCAGGAGTTAGAGAAACCAAATAGGCCATGAAGTAATTCTATTCAAAAGAGTCAGATAGTGGCAACGATGACCTTGAAAAGCAGGTGGCTAACAAGTTAATGGTGTGAAATGGACTGGCTTGGTCTAAGATGAGACATCAGTGTGAATATGAGGAGGTTTTTAGGACAATACTTTACCTAAATTGGATGACTGCATGGATGGTGGTATCACTAAGGAAGGTGGAAGATAGTAGAGGAGACTTCATGTTTGCAGAAAAAGTAAATTTTCTTTTAAAAATCTTGAATTGGTGATGCCTATGGCTCATTTGCTGGGGTATACAGTAGGTCCTCAGGTTTCCTCAGAGATCCATTCCTACGGTGCAACATAAACTAATTTTTGCCATAAGTCGGAACCCACCTACATAAGCACCTACATCACTCACATGGAGCACATACACAGCAGTAATGAGGTGAAACAGTAAAAAAAAATTTAAAGAAAGATAACAATTCCTGACCTTTACTTGTGGTAAATAAATAATAAAACATAAAGCACATATGTACATACATCCAAATGACGGAACTTTTTTTATATATAAATACTGTAAATGGGAGATGGTGACATAACCACAAAATGACGTACGTCGAGTCCTATGTAACCGGAGGACTGCCTGTGTAAGAGAGATCTGAGAAGTACAGAGTTGGGAATCCACATGTATGTGTTGAACTCAAGAAAAATAGATTAATTCAACAAAAAGAGCATGGACAGTTAGAGGAGATGAGGTTTAAGAAACAACCACATTTGCCCTCGCCGGGTTGGTTAGAGCATTGTCTTGAGGCACCAAGGTTGTAGGTTTGATCACTGGTCAGGCCACATACAAGAAGCAACCAATGAATGCATAAATAAGTGGAATAACAAATCAATGTCTCTCTTTATCTCTTTCTCTCAAAAAAAAAATTCAGTAAATAAAATTAAAAATAATATTACAAAAGAAACACATTTAAGGCCTGTATCCTCAGCAACCGGAGTGTAGAGGACAGAAATTATGGCTTCAGCATGGGATATTCTCTAGGGCAAAGCACAATGTCTGGCAAATATAGATAGGTGATGTACATATGTAACATTACACACACACACACACACACACACACACACACACTTGTAAAAATAAAGGTACCAATGAATGAATCATATCATTTCCTGACGTCCCTATATAGGGTCTCAGGGACAATGTGCTTGCAAGTTCTTATCTCTGCCTTGTGGTCTCTATATCGGCCATCAATATTCCCATCATATAATGGGGTGGTAGGGATGGGATGAGGAACTTGGGTGAGGCTGTACTGGAGGACAGGGCTTATGACTCCTAGACTTAACCTGTCTCTTTTCTCCCTAGGATGTGAGTGATGTCACGGAAAGGTATGTGCAGAAGAACACGAGGTGGTTCCTTTGGAGTGACAAAAGATTTCTGCAGCTCTCCATAGAGTTACCTTGTGGTCAGTGGGAAAGGAAAAGAATCACAAGGCAGAGAAGATTTAGGACTGGTGTCTCGAGTTACTCATCATGAGAATTTGGGGGTCCTCCAAAATAAAGGGAATGGCCTGGTTTCTATGGTAGGATAATGTGGGTAATGAGAGGTCACAAATTGGGAATAGCAGTGCCCTTAAGGATAAAGGGTTAGAGTATCATTGGTTCTCCTAATGCCCTGTGATGGAACTCCTTTTCCACAAATCTCCGTGCCTGTTTCCAGCCCTGATTCTAGTATTTTATGGCTGTGTCAGAATACACAGGGCTTTTCATTGCCCCTGTATTTTATCAGAGGGAAGTTTCCTCTCTACATTGTCTTATCCCAAAGTTCAGCTTTTGGCACATCTTCCTTGAATTTCCTTTTCTCCCTTGGCTTTGGAATAGTTCATATCTTGCTACTTATTTCTCCTCACACTTCCTTTTTTTTTTTTCAATTTCAACAAAAACATAGACCTGAGGTCTTGAGAAGAGTGATTTTGGCCTGAGATAAAAACACATACTCTCTATCCCATACTCCAGCATCTCATTCTTAAAGGTGACATCTAAAGTTCCCCACATCAGGTCCATGTGAAATATGGAGCCTTGTCCCTCGCAAAGCAACAAACAAACAAACATAAAAGAGGCTTTGAGGGGTTAAATCTTATCAAAATTTACAGAGAGTGAGAAGCTAGTTTCTTGTTCTGGTTTTCTGGCCCCAGTGTCAGGGCTTTTTTGGGGAAATATGCTAATTTTCTTCAGGAAAGTGTTGAGGTTTACCCATGGGCCTAGAACAGTGATGGCGAACCTTTTGAGCTCGGCGTGTCAGCATTTTGAAAAACCTTAACTTAACTCTGGTGCCGTGTCACATATAGAATTTTTTTGATATTTGCAACCATAGTAAAGCAAAGACTCATATTTTTTATATTTATTTTATATATTTAAATGACATTTAACAAAGAAAAAATCAACCAAAAAAAATGAGTTCTCGTGTCACCTCTGACACGCATGTCATAGGTTCGCCATCGCTGGCCTAGGAGATGAAGGACAGTGGTGCTGGAGGAACCCAAGGTCAGCCATATAAGAGATTCATAATGTCTGTTCCCTAGGAGTGAATACTGGGCTCTGAAAAAACCAGAAGATCTTCCCACCAAGCTGAAGAGTGCATTTCGGGCCCCAGATCTGAAAAAGATGCTACGAGTGTTCAGAGGTGAGGAGATTGAGGAGACAGAATTTGGATGTGGGATGATTGTAGTAGTAACAGATAAAAAGAATAGAGGTTATAGTTAGTATTTGGAAATAGCGGCTAAGAGAGAGTCAGGTAAGGAAAGAAACACCAGAACAGAGTCTGTTGGTTCTACACATGATTGACTTTTTGTCATTACAGAGCTGACAGATGTCCAAAGCTACTGGGGTAAGTAGAACCATGGCCTTTTAAGCTGTCATTGTTCTTATCCTCTTTTACATGCGAATCTTCCCAAACAAATCCCACATCCCCCCCCCCCCCCCCCCCACACACACATACACACATACACACGGGTATAAGCTGGTGATACTTCCACCCATACCCCCTCCACATAGTTCCAATTCCTCCCACCCACTTCTATGTCCCCTCTTCTCAGTGTTATAAGACCCCTGCACCCCTTGTCATCTGCTGATGATGTACCTTTTCCCACAGTGGACGTGACTCTGAATCCACACACAGCTAATTTAAATCTTGTCCTGTCTAAAAACCGGAGACAGGTGAGATTTGTGGGCGCCACTCTGTCTGGGTCTCATCTGGAAGAGCACTATGACTGTGGCGTCCTGGGCTCGCAGTATTTCTCCTCTGGAAAACATTACTGGGAAGTGGATGTGGTCAAGAAGACTGACTGGATCCTGGGCGTGTGCAGTGATGCCGTGGGATCTCCATTCTCTGTCAACCAGTTTTTGAACAATCGCAATGTTTACTCCAGATATCAACCTCAAAATGGCTACTGGGTGATTGGGTTGCACCATAAACATGAATATAGGGCCTATGAGGACTCTTCCAGTTCCCTGCTCCTCTCCATGACGGTGCCCCCTCGCAGGGTTGGGGTTTTCATAGACTATGAGGCCGGCACTGTCTCCTTTTTTAATGTCACAAACCACGGCTTTCCCATCTACACCTTCACTAAATATTACTTTCCTACCACTCTTTGCCCATATTTTAATCCTTGCAACTGTGTAGTCCCAATGACCCTGCGTCGCCCAAGCTCTTAAACATTCTGCTGCCCTCACCCACACCTGAGCAGTAGCCTTGAGGCTTATCCACACCTCAGTCTCCTTTCTGACCTTCTGTTTTCTGCAGTCTCCTTCCTTTTTCCTTTTTCTTTGAACATTTACTCAGGGCTAGAATGCACTGGTGACAATGAACATCCTTCGTTAAGTAATTACAGCTCTAGAGATAGGTGAGAGGTAATTGTCAGCCTTTTACTATTAATCATGATAATTTTTTTTTGTCAATGCATAGGATCAAATTTGGGACGTTCTCTTAATTTGCTGTAAGTTTCGTTCTGAATGGAAAATTGAATTTCAACAGATATTGTCACTAATTATTGAGATAATCGTGTCATTTTTATTCTGTTATTGGAGTACATTGATTTGTTTCAATGTTTAAATCTAATACAAATTCCTGAAATAAGACACTATCATTTTTCATGTGCAATACTGAATTTGTTTTGCTAATACATGTCTTAGATTTTATTTTTATCTCTATTTATGAAAGAAATCGACCTGTAACTTTACATTCTTATAATATCACAGGTTTTATAAAATGCAATAAATGAGCAAAGAAATTGATGTATTTTGTGTAAATACATATAAGCGTGCTAAAGTCTATTATGTCAATTTTGGAGGCTTTAAAATTAAAGAAAGAAATTCTGACCAGTTTTTACTACAACCTCCATGGATCTTAAAATGTTAGGAGTAGTGATTGAAAAATTAAAACAAAATCTGTCAAATACATTGAAGTACAAAAAGGGAAGAGGAAAATGATCCATCCAATATAGATTATTTTAGGAAGAGAATGATTTCTTTCCGTTTCTCCACATCCCCTTTCCTTTATGCTCAATATGAACAGCCAGTGAGTGAGCAGCTATGACTCTGGTAGAGAGGTTCTATATGCTTTTGAAGCCAACTGTAAAAGCAATTATGAGGTGGAGTGAGGGTGGGAAGGAATATCAAGGAGTTGACTAGAGCTGGTGTCCAGTCAGTAGCCAAGGGCCACTGGCAATTCAAATGTGACTAGTGTGACTTGAGACATGCTATAAGTGTAAAATGTGCACCATTGGTCCAAAATAATATAAAAGATTGTATTAATTATTTTTATATTGTAGAGTACGATCATAATATTTTGGATGTATTGGATTAAATAAAATATATATTTACTTCACTTGTTTTACTTTACTTGTTTGGTGTAGATACTAGAAATTTTTAAGTTATATATGTGGCTCACATTACAGGTTGATTGGACAGCTTATCCTGTAGTGCAATTTCTCCCCATAAGGGGGCTCTAGAGTAAGGAAGATGTTACTAGTATATCTACATGGATCCTCTACCTCTCTGGGGCATTTGTGTAGAAGGTACTAGCAGAGAGAAGAGAATCTGAATATATCTAGAAATTTATAATTTGGAAGATCATAGAAAGGGATCATGGCCAGAGGATAGACTCTATCTAGATTGTGCATAGTCTGGTCCCTGCCTTTAGCCCTCAGGCTGTTGGACATTTGCAATTCCATTGTGGTTTGAGGAATTATTAGTTCATCCTCCTGGCTCAGCTCTAGTTAGTTAGCATCTGTATGAGATGAAGTATAGGTCACAGTAAAATCCCAGTACTGGCTAACTAGGGTAAGGTTTCATTTGGGAGGTTAAATTTGTGGGAGACCAGAGGCCAAATGCACACTCTCATTCTTATCTGGACTTTAATCGGAAGAAATATGAAAGGAGACAGGCAAACCAGTGCCCATGTGGCTGACGGAAGTTGGCGGATAAGAGATGATGGTAAAAGAGTCTGTAATTGTGCCCCTTTCCTTTATTTTCCTGCGTAGTAAGTTCCAGGTGAAAGGAGTTAGCCCAGCTGTCCTCTCCCTATGGAGGTACCAGTGAATGACCTTAGTTAATAGGAAAATCAAAGTGCTTGCTGGGATGCTGTAGGTGAGATGTGGGGAGAAATTAGAATGAGTTTGCAGCCCTGGCTATCTCGGGCAGGGCGGGGCAGGGGGAGGGTGTCTGGGCAGGGGCCTCCTAGCCATGACATTTTGGGAGTGATGCAGTAGGCTAAACTGTTATGGAAACTAAATCCCAAAACAAAATGGATCAAATAAACTTATTTATTTCTTATGTAAAAAACATGAATGTAACTAGGGGGTGAGTGGCACTATGACACATGAGATGCATGGGGCAAGCTCCATCTGTGGCTCTGCCATCCCCGAAGACAGTATTGACATCAACATCAAGACAGCAGAAGGGCAAAGAAAACTGGGAGCAGTTTGCTTCTTAAATCCTTAGTTCTTATGTGGAATTCATAAATTCTGCTCATAACTTTCTGTTCCTGAGAATAACCATGTAGCCCCACTGAACTACAAAAAAAAAAGATTGTAAGATGTCTAGCCACATGCAAGCATGTACAAGCAAATTTCCATGGAAGGAAAATGCAGATTTTGGTGGATGCCAAGTGGCCTCATGGCCTGGAACCTTAAGCAACTCCTCTTCCTCATTCCAGAAGATCCAGGATCTCAGATTTTTTCTGGGCTCTTTATTCCATCCTGTAGCCTAAAGTTCATAAGGAAAAGACTGAGTGAGGGCAATGCTGTTGCTGGAGTCTTAGGCAAGAGGTATACTTAATCCTAACATTTTTCAACAAGCCTGTTTTTGCTAGAGCTGGCATTTACATTCTAGTCTACTTTTGAAAACATTTTGGAGTGAATGGCTCTTTAAACATTTTTATTGTGATATAATTGACATGTAAATTGCACATATTTAAAGTCTACAATTTGATGTTTTGACTTGTGAAACATCACCATCAAGACAATCAAGATATCCACCTTCTTCAAATGCTTCCTCCTGCCCCTTTGTAATCTCTTCTGTCTCTGCCCACCTCACCCCCATCCCCTAGCAACCACTGGCTGCTTTCTCTCAGTGTGCATTCTGCAGCGGTTCTCAACCTGTGGGACACGAACAATGAAAATCCATCCTGCATATCACATATTTACATTAAGATTCACAACAGTAGCAAAATTACAGTTATGAAGTAGCAACGAAAATAATTTTATGGTTGGGGGTCACCACAACATGAGGAACTGTATTAAAGGGTCGCCTCATTAGGAAGGTTGAGAACCACTTTAGGGTCTAAAGGTTTATATAAATAGAATCATTCAGTTTTATTGTCTTGTTTCTGTCATGCTCCAGATTGTTGCTTGTATTCTCAAGAGCCAATTCCATTATTATTGCCATGTAGTATTCTATTGTATCAATGGGTCTTTATATCAATACAATTATATTGTATGTAAACACCCATTTACCTCTTGATGCAAATGTGGGTGGTTTCCAGCTTTTGGCTACTACAAATATCGCTGTTGTGAACATTTCTTGTAAAACTCAAACAGTAAACACATGCTCTCATTTCTTGTCTAATTGCCTAGCAACAAAATAGCTGGGCTGTATGGTAGGTATATGGGTAAGGTTTTTGAAGCTGCCAAACTATTTTCTAAAATGATAGTACCATTTTACATCTGACTTCAATTGCTCTACATCCTTGCCATGGCTTGGTTCAGCTTTGGGAGAGTGTTGGGCTATGGGGAATAATGGGAATAAACCAGAGGGATCTAGGAAAGTGAAGCAGAAATTTTATTTCTTTAATATGACCTTTTCTCCTTTCCTTTTGGTTTAAACCGGCCCCATTTAGCACCCTCACTCACCATCTCCCTTGCATTCCCTTAGTTATTAAGTCTTCAGGACAATGAAGTTCTTGTCAGCATCAAAAAATCTTTGGGCCATAACCAGTTTGGCTCAGTGGATAGAGTGTCAGCCTGTGGACTCAAGGGTCCCAGGTTTGATTGCTGTCAAGGGCGTGTACCTTGGTTTTGGGCACATCCCCAGTGGGAGGTGTGCAGGAGGCAGCTGATCGATGTTTCTCTCTCATCGATGTTTCTAGCTCTCTATCCCTCTCCCTTCCTCTCTGTAAAAATCAAAATATTTTTTTAAAAAAATATTTGGAACAAAGTCTCAAATCTATTGACCACAGAGTTTCAGTCAAACTAGACTTTAGTTGTGTTTCAGTTCCAGACCCAGCAAAGAGGAACCACCCCACCGACCACACCCTCATGACACCAGACAGGATGACGGACGCTATGGCTGACATTAAGACCTGATACAGTGCTCAACTTCTCCCCACCTTGGCCCTGACCAGCCAGCAGAACCCACAACTCCAACTCCCTCAGTTGCCATAATTAATGATTTTCCACCTATATAACCCATCACCTGGCCATCAGGGAGCCAGGTCTCAGGGAAATAGCTCACCTGGGACTCTGGGTTTGGTGTCATTTCCTTCAAAATAAACCTTTACTTTCTTTGCTGCAAACTCCTGTTTGTGATTGATTGGGCTTTGATGTCTACAAGGGAATAAACACCTTTACTTGGTAACAAAAGCTGCCACTTTACGCCGGTAGTGGCTGTTATCATTGTTATCATCCTCCGGATAATTTCAGTTCTCCCTCTGCCCGTAAAAACGAGTCTCCATGGTGTGACCCTTGCCCACTTCTTGTGGTATCTCTTGTTTACCTGGAGCTCCAAGTACCATCTCATGGAACCAGTTGCAGATTACAACGAATTGCTTATCCTTCATTCTAGCCATTTCTGCCTCCCAGGATATAACTCAGCCGCAAGTAATCCACCAGAGGAACTCCTGATACCCTAAGGTGAGTATCCAAAAGTGACCATCATTTTCTCTTTTGAACACATAGTACATTTGGTAGAAGGTTGGCCTGGATACGTCTTTGTTGTGGGAGCTGCCCTGTGCATTATAGAATGGTTAGCTGTATCCCTGACTTCTACCCACTAGATGGCAGTAGCCTTCCCCGTAGTCATGACAACCAAAACTTTCCGACTTTGCCAAAAGTCCCCAGGGGCAAATCTTCCCTCCCCACCCCACCCTTCTACAAACACGGGGTTAAAGCTTTACTCTCTGCAGTCGCCCTGAAGGACTGCCACCATTTGGCTCAGAAGCTCCGTCCCCTTTCCTTTTCCTGCCAGCCCCGAGAATTTCACTTTCACTTCTCAGCCAGTTCCCCAGGAGGAACTACTTCATGCAGACTGAGCCCCTGGTTGGAGAATGAACCCTGACCAGAACTGCCCCGTCTTTTCCTCACCACTTACACCAGGAGTCAAGACATCTCCGCTGGGACCTGAAGGTGTGTGGGGAGGTTCATGGCCGGCCCAGCGTGGGAGACTTGCAGAGAAAGGTACTAGGTGAAGTTAGGTGAGGTATTTTGTGGCACAGATGTGCTCTGAAGGGAAGAAAAGCCAGCTGCAGGCTTCCTACTCTGAGTGCAGACACAGGACAGCGTCTGGAGAGGGACAGCTTGAGAGAAAGGAGTATTGAAGAGGCAGAAGGCCTTGTTTGCTTCCTGGAGGGACCCTTATTTTTCCAGGCTGAGTTCATCCCCATCTTCTTCCTGTTCTATAGTTTTGATTACCTATCTTGCTGAAGGGAACTGTAATCTCTCTCTCTTTCTCTCTCTCTCCCTCCCTCTCTCTCTCAACAGAAAGTCTCTTCTACTCCACTCCATGTGTAAAAGAGGTCCCTGTTTTACAAATGTGCAAAAGCCCAAGCTCCTAGTATGGGGCATCAGATAGAATGGAGTCTTGGGGACATGGCCAGGGGTAATATTGAACCTGATTCTTTCAGGCCCCTCCTGCAACACCGAGGGGCTGTCTGTGGCCTTCCTGACACATCTTCAGCTGCTGGCCAGTCTGAAGACAGCAGGCTAATGATTGGTCTGCTGCCTGCCTCTGAGGCTGCTTTTTCTCCTGTGTCCTCCTGAGCTTCAGTCTCAGGGCTCTGCTTGCACTTCCCTGAATGGGCCTGCTTGCTCTTACTTCAGTAGTTCATTGACCCTGACTGGTGTCCTCACTGTTAGGTTAGGTGGCTCAGGAGGCGGCCCAAGAAATAGAGAGTCCAGTGAATCAGAAAAGAAAGGAAAGGAAAAGGTTTATTCTGCGTCCCCAGGAGACCCACGTACCCCCAGGACAGGGCCCGTGGATTCACACCAACAAGGAGGGGGGCGCTTTTTTTATACTGCTGTTGGGTGAGGGCCGGGGACATGAGCTGAGGTATTCAGTTGAGGAAGTTTCAGCTGCAGGGGGTCGTGGAGAAGCCAGTATCTGTGTCTGGCACGTTGATCTGTGAGAAATTCCAGAGGAAGTCCATTGTCTCATCACATGTCTGCATGTATCCGATCCTGGGCTCTCTCCGACCTAACACTCACCTGCCTTAGAGCTCTTAGACACACCTTTGCGTTGATTGTTACCTCTGCTGCTTACTGTTTTTCTTTGTTCAGAGCTTATTAATAGGGGTTGACTATTGCCCAGGAAACCAGTTTTAATGGTCTTGCTAAGAAGTTTAAGGGGGGAGAAGGGGAATAGAAGACATCTGTAATGCTATCAAATATATATATTTAAAAAATAAAATAAAAAGTTTGCTCCGACACCGATTATGTGTCATCCTAAGGTCATTAGGGAATAATTTGCACACCATTGACATGTCACATATTTTCTGACACATGCCCCTTCTATCCTATACTCTCACTTTTCAGAAGTAACTGTTACTGCCTTCCTGGGAATCTATGCTTACCCTGGAGAGGGTCCATTTCTGCCCAGATATTATCTCCCAGGGTCAAGAACAAGGCCTAACACATGAGATAAAATAGATGTACTTATTTATTTTTTAAATTTAATTCATATGAATGAAAGCAGGCTGCTGCTGTAAAAAAGTGCAATGAATATCCATTGAACATGCAAAACATGTTAAATACATATAAGAGCTTACATTCTAGTGGGGAGAGATCATAACAAATTATAAATATTTGATGCGATATACAAGAAGATAACTAGCCCTGGCTGGTGTGGCTCAGTTGGTTGGAGCGTTGTGATGTACAACAAAAGATCGAGGGTTCTATTCCCAGTCAGGACACATACCTGAGTTGCAGGTTTGATGCCCACTTGGGGTGCATACAGGAAGCAACTGATCTCTCTCTCTCTCTCTCTTTCTCTCTCTCCCTCTCTCCTTCTTTCTCTCAATCAATGAACAAATCCTCAGGTGAGGATTTAAATAAAAAAAAGAAGGAGCTGATGTCAAAGCAGCTACTAGATGCCACTAGATATCGAGTGATGCCACTAGAATGACTATGATTATGGAGTAATGTTTAAAATGTTGAATTAGGGTGAAGGATTTGTAGTGACATGCTGAAAACTTTGCTAGAGCTCTTGGGAAGAAGGGTCATTAATGTGGAGGAGATTTAGCCTTGGACTCTAAGGGGTGGCTGAATTAGAGACTCCTAGCCTAGATGAATGGGGAGGGGGCAGTTGCAGTGTTTCTGAATTCACCAGGTCTCTGGATGCCAAAAACAGGTCCTACTTTCCCCATTGCCAGCTCATGACCCAGGACACCAAGGGAAGTATCTAACAGGGGTGGGCAAACTTTTTGACTCGAGGGCCACAATGGGTTCTTAAACTAGACCGGAGGGCCGGAACAAAAGCATGGATGGAGTGTTTGTGTGAACTAATATAAATTCAAAGTAAACATCATTACATAAAAAGGTACGGTCTTTTTTTTTTTTTAGTTTTATTCATTTCAAACGGGCTGGATCCGGCCCGCGGGCCGTAGTTTGCCCATGGCTGATCTAGGATATTGTCTGAAAACTTCAAAGGAAATCCTTTCTGCACTTCACTTCCAAGGAGACACTTTCATTTTATTATCTAACCTGCAGAGAGTCATAGATTTTGCCTTATGATAAGTCCAGGTGTGAAGAGAATACTCAGTTGTGGGATACAGATGTCTGACACTTAGGGTAACCAGCTGACCTGACAGTTCCATCAGGCAGATGCAACTTGTGGTCCTTTCTCGAACTCCCTGGCTGCCGCTCAGCTCTTGGGTCACTCTTAAACATTGGTGGAGTCCCTGCCCGCCCATGTGTGGGGCTCTGCCTTCTCTGTACCTCTCTCTTTCTGTGATCATTATGATGGCAGGTGTTTTGACATCAACTCCTTGTAGTCCCACCCTGATGTGAGGTCCACAACCCCGTGGGAGAAACATGCTCTGTTCCTCTCTCCTCCGTAGGTTCTTGGTGTTTTTCAGCATCGGTTGGATAGTGAACAGAATAAAAGATAACAGAGAAGTGCACACCTGTGGTTGGCTCAGATCTTCCATTGTAAGCATGGGTAGAAATGATCATTTTATGTAAACCCCTGTTTTTGTTAGTCACCAGAGCCTGATCTAATCAATTGCCACCACAGAAAGGGGCTAATAGTATATGGACTTTAGACAGTTTTTAGTATCTGTACCTTTGGCTGGATTGCTCCTATCAACCCCCATTCATGGAAGTCTTATTCCTCATCAGGTTCACGTCATGAATCATTATAGACGTGGGCAGATTCCTAGGCCTACAGGTATCTATACAGTTTTCATTATATCCCCATCCTTTCTTTTTAGAGCAAGGAGAAAGGGAAGATTTATAATTTGTTACATACCTCAGATCTTTCACTACCAAATCCTTCAACTATATTAATAACCTAATGCTGCTGTAACAAATTACCACAAATTGGATGGGTTAAAACAACAGGGACTTATTCTTTCAAAGTTTAGGACAACAGAAGTCCAAGGTCAAAGTAGTGTAGAGTTGAATTCTCCAGGAGCCTCTGAGGAGAATCTGTCCCCTGTCTCTCTCTTAGTTTCTGGTGGTTTCCAGACATCTCAACAGTCCCTGCCTTGATTCTATATTACTCCAACTTCCACCACCATTGTTATATGGCCTTCTTTCTTATGTGTCTGTGACCCTTTCTTCTTCTTCTTTTTTTTTTAAAATATATTTTATTGATTTTTTACAGAGAGGAAGGGAGAGAGATAGAGAGTTAGAAACATCGATGAGAGAGAAACATCGATCAGCTGCCTCCTGCACATCTCCCACTGGGGATATGCCCGCAAGCCAGGTACATGCCCTTGACCGGAATCGAACCTGGGACCCCTCAGTCCACAGGCCGACGCTCTATCCACTGAGCCAAACCGGTTTCGGCGACCCTTTCTTCTTATATTAACTCTGGTCATTGGATTTAGAACTTACCCTCTTCCAGGATGACCTCATCTTAACTTGATTACATTTGCAAAAACCTCAATGCAAAATAAGGCTACATTCACACAGGCAAACATATTTATGTGAGAGACACAATTTCAGTCCATTAGAAGACATATCAAGACATTCATAGCCACTGAGGTCTTCTCCCCTCACCTTACAGCCCCTTGTCCATATTTAGTCCAGGCTGTAAGAGTCAGTGTCACCATACTACTGCTCTGTGGCATGTCTTCTGATTGACCACCAGCTATACTTTCAGGTTTCGTTTGCTATTCCTACTCATGTGACAACAGGACATAACCAGCCAGGTTTACTTAGCTTAGCAAAGGCCTATAAGATAGGAGACACAGCACGTTGGCATGACTGCCTCATGTGAGCTCTAGAGATCTAGCAAGTACTTTATACACCCCATGACAGTTCTTTTGTAAACAGGAGACTGTCACTGTTATATCATTTAGGAAGTGTCACATTTCTAGACGCTTTAGGCTGCTGTATTACAAAAGGCCTAGGAGCTCTCTACACACCCAGCCACAGTGGTGTTCTAAAAATTAGTAGAAGATGCTGTGTCCTACATCAATAGGGCATTCTTCTCCCTAAAATATTTTTCCTCTTTATCATTCCATATTCCTTTCTCATCTTTTATCTTTCAACCTAATCCTTACCTATTCAAGGCGATTTTTTGATGATCGCTTATTTAATTTCCCCAAAACGTGTAATTCTGAGTGGTAGTGTTTATCATACCTACCAGACCTTGAAAGGGGACCCTGAGGACATTATATTCACTCCAATTCACTTACTAAATTGAATAATCTTTGTAAGTCAATTGATTTCATGTACAGATCAGAAAAAAGGGAGTATTCTTATATTTTAAGGATTTTTACACGAGGAATAAATAGGTCAAAGTGATGTGTAATTGTAACTGGTTAATAATTGTTAGTAATAAGATTACTTCCCTACAGTGGTCCTTGCTGTTTCTATCAGTGTCGCCGGGGAGTAAATGAGAGGGCTTTGTGTGGGACAGACTGGAAACCATTTCTGTGGTCCCAAAACTCACCTATCGGTGAACTGCTAATTAAAGGAAAGAAAAGATAAAACACTGATTTTAAAAAAAAGTTTAATCACCTATAGAGAAATGAGGTTCTTTATATATTTATCTAGCATTGTGTTCCCAGACAAAGTGCCTGGTCCATGTGTGGATTACACTTTAGGAGTAGGATATTTAAGGAAGGATATCATATATTATATAGTGGTAATAAGAAAAAGATGTCAAATAATACACCAAATGATGTTTTGGTGATTGTGCTGTAGAAAAGTTAGTCGTATTAGACATGCAAGAAGGGAGTTCAGTGAGGTACGAGGAAGTCATGCAAATGTCAAGGGAGGATCATTTCAGGCTGAAAGAAAAGCAAAAGGCTCTGAGGCCTTGGTGGCTTACCCAAGTCACTGAATTCATTTTTCCCCTCTCTTTTTATGTCTTTCAGTTTTTCAGCCTTGGCCAATCTTTAAAGTGTGCACAGTTAGCATCCCTTTTACTTGTGCCATTCTTATACCATATCCTTTCGATCTGCCCATCCATCTAGGAATCTTTAAACAAGAAGACCCTCAGGAAGAAACCAGGGGAGCAGCTGCCATGGCTTTAAAATTCCTGGTGAACATGAAGGAGAAGATGACTTGTGCCATCTGCCTGGAACTTTTGACAGAACCCCTGAGTCTAACCTGTGGCCACAGCTTCTGCCAAGCCTGCATCACTGACAACAAGGCATCAGAGATCGGCCCAGGAGGGGAAAGCAGCTGTCCTGTGTGTGGTGTCAGATACTCGTTTGGAAACCTATGGCTTAATCAGCATCTAGCCAACATAGTAGAGAGGGTCAAAGAGGTCAAGTTAAGCCCAGAGGAAGGGCAGAAGAAAGATCTCTGTTTGAGCCATGGAGAGAGACTCCGACTCTTTTGTAAAGAGGATAGGAAGGCTATTTGTCAGCTCTGTGAGTGGTCCCGGGAGCACTGTGGTCATCAGATATTCCTCATGGAGGAGGTAGTCAAGGAATGCCAGGTAAGGCCCAGGATGGAAGGAGATGAGGTGAAAGATAGTAAGTGCTGGGAAATCTCACCTTTCCATCCTTCTTTACTCACCACACATCTTAGTACTGACTCCTGTACTTTCCTTCCATGTATCTCTTACCCTATGGTTGGCTTCCCAAGCCTGAGGGACACCACTGTGTATTCCTTCCATTTACATAAAGGATGAGCCTAAGTACAGACTTTGGCCAAGAGTGAAAGGTTTTCCTCTTTTCTCCTTCGTCATGTGGATGGAGAATTCTTTCACAAGTTTAGCTCTCATTGCTCCTCCCAGCAGGATGGTTGCTGTTAAACATTGGGAATGGGATGTAGAAAGAGTTTTAATAAGAGGATAGGACTTTCCTTGGCCATAACAGAATCAATGTTTACTCTATAAAGAAAGAAAATCATGCCCAAACCGGTTTGGCTCTGTGGATAGAGCATCGGACTACAGACTGAAAGGTCCCAGGTTCGATTCCAGTCAAGGGCATGTACCTTGGTTGCGGCCACATCCCCAGTAGGAGGTGTGCAGGAGGCGGCTGATTGATGTTTCTCTCTTGTTGATGTCTCTAACTCTCTCCCTTCCTCTCTGTAAAAAAAATCAATAAAATATATATTTTAAAAAAAAAAAAAAAGAAAGAAAATCAGGCTACTCTTGGTGAGGAGGTAGTGACTTTCATCCCCCAGGAATAAAGAAAACATTCACCTCCTCAGATTTTCTCCCAGGTCATAGATTACAATCACCAGATTCTAATCAGTAACCCAGTCTCTTCTGAGATCAGCCTTATTTATTCCTCATTTATTTTCTTTCCAGGTGCTAAGAAAGACCATGGCTTGACTCTGGTATGATTCCTCTCTCTCACAGGAAAAGCTCCAGGCAGCTCTGGACAGGCTAAGGAAGGAGCGTCAGGAAGCTGAGAAGTTGGGCAGTGACATCAGAGAAGAGAGAACTTCCTGGAAGGTAGGAGGAGACTCTTCCTGGGGAATTTCTGACTTAGGAATCTTGATGGGAACTTCCACGCCAATCACAAGGAAGCCCCCTTTCTCTTCATTCCCTGACATTGAATGAGTCCAGAAGACATTTGATTAGTTCTCTTCCTTGTCCTGTCTCTGTTGGCGGTGAGGGCAGGAGAGTAGATGTTACAAGTAAATATATTACAATTACAAATTGTACACACAGATATTTGGAATTGAGTTCAAAAACAGTCTCAATGGTGAGGAAGGCTGAAGGATTCTGTCTTCCATTCCTGTTTTCCAGTGAGGCCCTGACACCTCCAGTGGAAGGAAGACAAGATTCAAGGTTCAAATGTGAGAGTGTGGGAAGGCATGAATGTCCAGGACAACTGTCTACCACCTAAACCTCACTCCAGTTTCACATTTGTCCTAGGGTTGCCCTAAATAAGAGAGTCTGAGGCCTTTTTGGTTTGTACTAAAAAGGAAAAACAGCTTTCCCCAAAATTGCTACCCTGTTTCTACTCCTTTCCTGGTTAGACTTACCTAAAAAAATTTTCTTTTTCTGTCTCCTAATCCCTTTCACAGTAGGCTCTCAGGCTGAGAGACTCATTACTTCTTGCTCTTGTTTCCCCTTGCAGAATCAGATACAGGCTGAGAAACAAAGGATACACATGGAATTTAATCAGCTTAGAAGCATCCTGGACAGTGAAGAGCAAAGAGAACTGCAGAAATTGGAGGAAGAGGAGACGAAGACCCTGCAGGACTTAGCTGAGGCTGAGAATGAACTGGTTCAGCAAAGCCAGTTGCTAAAAGAGCTCATCTCAGATCTGGAGCGTCGCAGTGAATGGTCAGCCATGGAGCTGCTGCAGGTAAAAAGGGTGACACAATCTGAGATTCTTAAAACACAGTCTAAATTGCCTTCTCATCTGTGCCCGTGGGCTCTAATCCTGGTGTTGATACTAAAAGGTTCCTTTGACCTTGTAGAGCACCTGAGAATAAAGTCAACAGATAGGGAAGAAAAGAGAATCATGAAACACAAAAAGGCCAGGATTTGATCTGTCAGATGCATCTGTGAATAAAGTAACGTCTCTCTGGACACATTTTTTTTTTTTTAACTCTCTGCTAATACAGAGAACAAAACATTCCTTTGGTTGTAAACCTGGCTGGTGGCATTAAGAGTAAGGCCAAATACAGGAAGTCCCCAAAAAATGTATACACACTTTTTTTCTGATAGCTCAATTGATGTTTATTTCTTTTCAGATTTAACCCACTGAATAATTAATAATTATTCAAAGTATGTATACATTTTGGGGACACCCTATATATTGATACATATTGTTCAAAAACAAATCAATCCATAGTGGTAATGATGTGGAAATGCAGACAACCAAAATAAGTTAAGGATATGGAAATGATGGATTGGTAAGATGTTTTAGTATTTGTGAAAGGGACTGAATGTGTATTGCTACCATTTTGACAAGAGGGCATAAGAAAGAAAACAATATGGTTTGGTGAATACAGATTCTGTTTTAGATATTCTGAGTTGCTGCTATGCTTCTTCTTTGTTATGGAATGTATTATTCTGGGTACATGACGAGACATAATAGTCAGTGATTAGATATGTAAAGTTTGGAATCAACAACACCTGTGTGTGAGTTAAAATTAAAAATAAAAAAAACTGGAAGAGGTTTTTTGTGCATAACATCATGCATTCTTCTAATAAAGAGAATTTTACTTCCTTTCCAATATAGATGCTTTTTACTTCCTTCCTTGTCTAATAGACTCGATTGGAATCTTTAGTACCATGTTAACACAAATAGTGACAACAGACATCCCATCTTGTTCCTGATCTCAGGGGGGAAAGTACTCAGTTTTTCATTTTCGTCATTCAGTATGATGTTTGCTCACTGTGGGTTTGTCTTAGGTGCCTTTATCAGGCTGAGGAAGTCTCCTTCTATTCCTAGTTTATTGTTATTACTGTTTTGTTTTTATCATGAAAGGCCTTGGATTTTGGCAAATGATTTTTTTTCTGTCTTTTAAAATGGCTATGTGTTTTTTATCTTTTGTTCCATTAATATGATGTTTTATATTGATTGCTTTTATATTCAACCAATTTTGCATCTCTGGAATAAAAAAAAACAACTTGACCATGATTGTATATCATTTTCTATTTTTCTGGATTCAATCTTCTAATTTGTTTAACAGTTTGTTTCTATATTCATAAAGGATATTGGCCTATAGTTTACCTTTCCTGTGATGTCTTTGTCTGGTTTTAGCATCAGAATAGTACTGGCCTCATAGAGTGAGTTGGGAAGTGTCCCTCCTCTTCTATTTTTTGAGAATAATTTATGAATTATTTGTAATACAGTGGGGCCTTCACTTACGAGTTTAATTCGTTCCATGACGGAGCTCGTGACTCAAATTACTCGTATGTCAAATCAAGAAGTGAACGAGTGATACACGTGATGCTGGGCTGATGTTGTGGCATCCACTGTGACGTTCGCTGCGCCAACTAGCGGTGGGGTATCTGAAGCTGGCTCATAACCCGAATTTTAGCTCGAAACTCAAAGCAAAAAATCGGCCAAGAGACGGCTCCTATCTCAAAAAACTCGTTAGTCGGGAAACTCATAAGTCAAGGCCCCACTGTATTTCTTCTTTAAACTTTTAGTAGAATTCTCCATTAAAGCCATCTGGGATTGGATTTTTCTTTGCTGGAAATCCACTCCAATTTCTACATGTTTCATGTCTATTCATATTTTTCAATCCAATCTCTACATGTTTCTGATCTATCAGATTTTCCAATCCAATCTCTACATGTTTCAGGTCTATTCAGATTTTCTGTTTCTCCCTGAATCAGTATTGGTAACTTCTGTGTTCCTAAGAACTTGTACATTTAATCTAGGTTATCTAGTTTATTGGCATACAATAGTCCCTAACCTTTATAATATTTAATTTCTATAAAGTCAATAGTAATGTCTCCTTTTTAATTCCTTATTTTAGTAATTTTCCTCCTCTCTCTTTTTATTCTTGGAATGTCTAACTAAAGGTTTGTCAATTTTGTTGATATTTTCAAATAACTTTATTTTTCTATCATTTTTCTATCCTTTCTTTCATTAATCTTGCTCTAATATTTACACTCCTTGATTCATCTTTTTTTTTCTTCTCCCTAGGATACGAGTGGAATCATGAAATGGTGCGTATGGGTGACCAGGAGTGGTGCGTTTATGAAGAAAGGTTTGTGGTCATGAGAGTTGTTTGCTCATCAACCAGAATGAAAACTCTCCCACAGCAAGCAAAGTTAGATGTAGTATTATTCTAAATTACCGAGGATTTGCGTGTCCCATATTTATTGAGAATGAACCAGATTCTATGGCAGTGAATTAAATGGTTGAAATTCACAATTAGAGCCAGTAAGGATAATAGGGATAAGGGACTTCACTATCAGACTCTTATTACTACATTCAACTCATTCTCTGTCCTTGCTCTGGTTCCTGTATTTCACAGATGCTTGTCTTTATCATATGCAGGGCCTTATCGAGCTCTAAAATAGGTTATGGAGCAGCACCTTTATATTTACTTTGCTTAACAGGAATAGAGGAGACCAGGCCATTCTACAAGGTTCTCTTTCGAATTCCAAAAACAGACCTTAGCCTTGTGGTTTGTGGCTTTGACCTTTGTGCCAATAATTAATGTCTCTTATCCACACACTTTAAAGGCTTAAATAGGAAAGTGTAGCCTTTGTGTCTGAAGATGCCAATTCATCTGGCAGCTTCAAGTTCTTTACAAACACATGAGAGTCTAACCATTTTTGCCCAGTGGACAACTTTTCCTTTGCCAAGTGTTTTTAACTTTTCCCAGAATACCTGAAATCTCAATGTTATTTGTGGGCCACACCACTGGAGTTCAGGCTTTAGACTAGGGCACAGGCTCAAAGGCTTTCCAAAAGGAGACCTGTATCCCATTCAGGATCTGCAGCCTCACCCCTGATCTGCCTGGAACCCACATCTGGGGCCCTTTTATGGGACGCTCATTGTGATGTGGAAAATGACAAATATTATATACCATTTTAGAGGTAGCAAAGGCTTTTCTTATACATTATTTCATCTAATTCCTATTCTTTCCATGAGGTATCAAGGGCATATAATATATGTATTATATTTTTTAGAAGAAGAAACTCTTACTTTAAGGCAGCGGTTCTCAACCTGTGGATTGCATCCTCTTTGGCGGTCGAACGACCCTTTCACAGGGGTCGCCTAAGACCATCCTGTATATCAGATATTTACATTACGATTCATAACAGTAACAACATTATAGTTATGAAGTAGCAACGAAAATAATCTTATGGTTGGGTCACAACATGAGGAACTGTATTTAAAGGGCCAGAAGGTTGAGAACCACTGCTTTAAGGTGAAGACCTTCCCAAGGTCAAACAGAGGGTAACTGGGAAAGTAGACATGAGCACATTTTTTCTGGCTCTAGAAGTAGGAGACTTCCTTCTCCCCTCCTCAGGCTTCTCAGAGAAGCAGGTTCAAGTGCATTAATGGCATGAAAGGAGAGGAAGAAAGTGGTATTAGAAGGACAAAAAGGTATAAGATGTAGGATCAACATTTTTTTTTGTCATCCCTAGGAGCGAAGTGTGGACATTGAAGAAGCCAAAAACTATTTCCAAAAAACTGAAGCATGGATTCCATGCTCCAGATCTGAGTGGAATGCTGCACATGTTTAAAGGTGAGGAGAGCCAGGCAGGAGTGTGGATGTAGGATGTTTATGGTGTCAGGGACTAAACTGGGGTGTGGGTCGGGGGCTGGTATAGTCTCACATGAGGATAAAAAGGAGGGTGTTCAGAGAAGGGATGTTGCTGATGGAGATGTGGTTAAGGGAGAATGGCTAGATTCTGGTTCATTCTCTTAACCTCACAGTCTTCTCCCCTTCCCCTACTCTAGAGACAAGCTATCAGTGTTTAATCATTTGCTTCTAATCAACATTATTAAATCTTTTATCTTTTCAGAGCTAACACATGTCCAGCGCTACTGGGGTAAGAAGTTACTAGGTATTCAAATCACTGTGTTCTGATCCCCTTTCAGAAGTTTGTGGTTTCAATGAGATCTGATGATCTTAGCCCTAGGTGTTTCCCTCACTTCCCAATATGTATGTATAATACACTAGTGGCCTGGTGCACGAAATTCGTGCAGGGGGGGGGGGCGGTTTCCCCTCAGCCCAGCCTGCACCCTCTCCAATGGGGTATCCCTTGGGGGATGTCCGACTGCCAGTTTAGGCTCGATCACTCTCACAATCTGGGACCACTGGCTCCTAACCGTTCACCTGCCTGCCTGCCTGATCACCTTTAACTGCCTCTGCCTGCCTGATATCGCCCCCAACTGCCCTCCCCTGCAGGCCCAATCTTGCCCCCAACTGCCCTCCCCTGCTGGCCAATTTGGTTCTGATTGGTCAGTTTCTATGCCAGTCAGCGTCTCCGAGCCTATCAATGGGGCCTGATCAGAAAGGTGGGGCTGATCAGCAGCCCTGGTGGAGGCTTGGAGAGAAATGGAGGCAAGGCTGCTGGACAGACTAGGAGAGAAAGAGAGACAAGTGCTGATCATAAGCTGCCACATAGGCAATGGATCAGTCCCTGCTTCGCTCTTCAGGCCTCTCTCTGTCCCTGATTCACAGCCCCCTCAGCAGGCAGTACCGGGGCACCATGCCTGCAGCAGACTGCAGGACTGACTTCCGGTTGGTTGAGCCTCAGTCATTACTGGTCGTTATGACCCAGGGTTTTTATATATTAGGATTACTCCAGAGCTTTACCCCACTTGTCCAATCATCAATACAAGTTCTTCCTAGTCAGCTTCCAAGTTCCCTCTACAAGTCATCAGATAAACCAACACCTGTATCTGTAGCTAATCATCTTTTTCTTTTTTTTTTCTCTGCAGTGGACATGACATTTAACCCATTCAACTTAAATTTGAATCTCAACCTTTCAGAGGATCACAGACAGTTGGCATCTGTGCCAATTTGGCCTATAAAGTATTATAATTATGGTGTCTTAGGCTCCCAATATTTCTCATCAGGAAAACACTACTGGGAAATAGATGTGTCCAAGAAGACTGCCTGGATCCTGGGGGTATACTGTAGAAAACGTTCCTGTAATAAAAAATTTAGTGTTAGACGAGGCACAAATTATCCAAATGCTTACTCCAGATTCAGACCTGAAAATGGCTACTGGGTTGTAAGGTTACAGAATGAATGTGAGTACAATGCCTTTGAGGACTCTTCCACCTCTGATCCCAAGGTCTTGACTCTTTCTATGGCTGTTCCTCCCCGCCGAGTTGGCATTTTCCTAGACTATGAAGCAAGCACTGTCTCATTTTTTAATGTCACAAACCAGGGGTCACTCATCTACAAGTTCTCTAAATGTCACTTTTTTCAGACTGTTTATCCCTATTTCAATCCTTGGAACTGCCCAGCTCCCATGACTCTGTGCCCACCGAGCTCCTGAACATTCTCCCTCCCTCACCTACTTCTGTGTAGCGAACCTTGTCCTGGGGCTCGTCTCCTTCACCTGAGCTGATCTCTACATTCAAAACTTCTCTTCCTGTTGTCTCTCTTCTTTAGAACATTTACCTGTTCTTGGGATTTGCAACTCTTTCTGGATTAAGTTAGAAGAGAATCTTATTTACCCAGTTACCCTATTCTGTATTCTCAGTGACAGACATCGAATCCCTCTTAAAGACAGAGCAATATTGGTGTAACATCTCTGCCCTGATATTTCTCCATATTTTCCTTTATCACTGATTTTGAGAGGTATGGCAAAACCTGTCTGAAACCACGCATGACCTTAGGATAATCCGTAATCACCCCACCCACCAAAAACTAAGGAGTATTTGAGTGCATGCCTGTTTGTTGCACAGCATACAGCAGTGTCATCAGACAGTTGAGAAAAAAAAAATGTTATATATGTACCCAGAGTACAAAATTCATGTTCAGAGTGTTTGATTTTAAGTATCTTCTCTTACATGGTGTGTAGTAATGAATACATTTTTGTTTCTTTTTATAAAACACAAATTGTAATTTTTAAACTGTACCCAACTCTTAAGATTGTTGTATGAAACTGTCATTCAATGTAAAGTACCTATTTAAGGGTTCTGCACAATATAATAAATATTTCTCTCCTGATCACAGAAATGTATAAGCTGTGTTAGTGTCCTGTGCAATGGATGTGTGCCCTTCAGAGGAGTAGAAAATAGAAAATGATCCTACCCCTGGTTTGGATCATGCTGGAGTCATAAAACAGGGGTAGATATTAAATGAGATCTAAGCTGATACAATATCTTTATCTGATCTTGCTGTTCATCAGAACCTGATCTGGACCACAGACTCTGTGGCCAGTTCTAACTGCATATGGCCTCTGGGCTGTTTTCAGTATCTGGACCACTAGCTGGAATACACTTGTGTTCTCCTTCAGTCTCATTCCTTATCAGTCTCCCTTCATGTATGATGAACATGGCATTAGTAGACAGTGTTAGCGGGTCTAAATTCATCCCCATGCAACCTTTATGTTTTATTATTGCTGTATTTTGCTAGTTGTGCTATGGCTTAAGTCTTTGTTATTACTTTGATATTTCTTACAGATTATTGAGGACATGTCCATAATTTTCAAATTGGATAATTTCTATTAATCTACTTTTAATTTTAGTTAGTCTTTATGTTGTGATTCCAAATATTTTATAAGCCAAACCTGGATTTGTTTTCTGACTGATTGTAGTTTTAGTATTTGAATTAAAAACAAAAACTATTTCTATTTGACTTCTAACAATTTGGTGATGATTATAAGTATATTTTCTTCTACATCTTTCACCCCAGAAATAATAGCTGCTATGAAGTCCTTGTTTACTAAATACAACATCTGGCTTATTTCAGAGTTGGACTCCATTGATCACCTTTTCTATTGAATATGGGCCATGTCCTTTACTTTTTTGTATGTTGAATAATTTTAGATTGCATCTAAAACTCCCTCAGGGAAATTGTGAAAGAGGTATAGAGACTCAGGATTCTGTTTCATTTTCTAAAGAATATGTTTGTTTGTTTGTTTGTTTGTTTGTTTGTTTATTGAGTTTCAGTATGTTAACTTGATTGAACTCAGATTCTAAATTCTCCACTGCATTTTTGCAGGAGCTAAAATGAGTGATCACTCCCATTAACCCTAATTGGGCTGCTTGTCATCTATCTCCAGTATGTCTAGTTCAGAGATTTGACCAGAGTTCTTATGTGCAACTTGGGATTTCTCCCTCTGGATCTCTCTTTTATAGTTGTTCTTCTGACACTTTCTAGCTGCTGCAAAAACCTCAAATTGTTCTTGGTCTTCCAACCATGAGACTGTATGTTGCTGTCAATTGATGCTTCAAAAATGGATCATAACAATAGCAAAAACCTCCAATACTCTTCCCTTCTTCCAAGTGTCTAGTATACTGTAGATTGTGACTGCCTTTTTCACTCTGTGCTTTCATGTTATTCTCTCTTTCTCTCTCTCTTTCTCTCTCACATAAAAAATAGATGTTAAAAATTGTCAAAGGAGAATCATAAATCCTATGTAATAAAATAGTAATATGCAAATTGACCATCATTCCAAGACACAAAATGGCCGCCCCCATGTGGTCAAAGATGGCCTGCAGGGGAGGGCAGTTGTGGGTGATCAGGCCTGCAGGGGAGGGAAGTTAGGGGTGACCAGGCTGGCAGAGGTGGGCAGCTGGGGGAAATCAGGCCTGCAGGGGAGGGCAGTTAGGGGCGACCAGGCTGGCAAAGGAGGGAAGTTAGGGGTGACCACGCCGGCAGGGGAAAGCATTGGGGGGCAACCAAGCTATCAGGGGAGGGCAGTTGGGGACAATCAGGCCAGCAGGGGAGAAGTTAGGCGTTGATCAGGCTGGCAGGGGAGTGGTTAGGGGCAATAATGCAGGCAGACCAAGGAGCAGTTGGGACCCAGCAGTCCTGGATTGTGAGAGGGATGTCCCAGATTAGAGAGGGTGCAGGCTGGGCTGAGGGACACACACACACACGCACACACAAACACACACACGTGCACGAATTTTATGCACCTGGCCACTAGTATGTTAATAATGCAGGAGACTAGCTGAATTTCATTATGTGACACAGTAATAATGTTTGCAGTAAGAATGGTATAATAGAAGCATAATTTATCATACAAAGCTCAATTCAGTTAAAATTATATATATATATATAGAGGCCCAGTGCACAAAAATTTGTGCACTCTGGGGGGGGGGGGGGCCCTCAGCCCGGCCTGTGCCCTCTCGCAGTCTGGGACTCCTTGGGAGATAATGACCTGCTGGCTTAGGCCTACTCCCGGGTGGCAGAGGGCAGGCCCAATCCCTAGGTGCAGCCCCTGGTCGGGCTCCGAGCAGGGCCGATTGGGGAGTTGGGGCGCCGCCACCTGTCATGCACAGAGCAGGGCAAATTGGGAGGTTGCAATGCCACCCTCAGTCACGCTCAGGGTAGGGCCAATTGGGGGGTTGGGGCACCACCCCCTGTCACACTCAAGGCAGGGTTGATGGGGAGGTTGCGGCGCCACCCCCTGTCACGCACAGAGCAGGGCCAATCAGGGGGTTGGGGCACTGCCCCCTGTCATGCACAGAGCAGGGCCAATCAGGGGGTTGGGGTGCTGCCCCCTGTCACGCAAAGAGCAGGGCTCATCAGGGGGTTGGGGAGCTCCCCCCTGTCACTCACAGAGTAGGGCCGATAGGGGAGTTGGGGCACCGCCCCCTGTCACACACAGAGCAGGGTGGATCAGGGGGTTGGGGCGCCGCCACTCTCACACTCAGGGCAGGGCCGATGGGGAGGTTATGGCTCTACCCCGTCACACACAGAGCAGGGCCGATCAGGGGGTTGGGGAGCTCCCCTCATATCAGGCACAGAGCAGGGCTGATCAGGGGGTTGGGGCGCCTTCCCCTGTCACGAACAGAGCAGGGCAGATAGGGAGGTTGTGGCCTCTCCCCCTGTCACACACAGAGCCGCAGGGTGATCAGGGGGTATGGGCACTGCCCCCTGTCACACTGATCCTGGTGCCGGGAGGCCTTGCGGCTCCGCTGATCCCGGTGTTAGGAGGCATATTACCGTTTTACTATATAGGATAGAGGCTTGGTACACGTGTGGGTGCCGGCTGGTTTGCCCTGAAGGGTGTCCTGGATCAGGGTGGGGGTCCCCACTGGGGTGCCTGGCCAGCCTGGGTGATGGGATGATGGCTGTTTGCAGCTGGTCACACACCCTTCAGGGTGGGGGTTTCCACTGGGGTGCCTGGCCAGTCTGGGTGAGGGGCTGAGGGCTGTTTTCAGGCTGGCGGGTGACTGACACTCCCAACTGCTCCTTTTTTTCTTTTTTCTTTTTTTTATTCTGGGCCAGCTTTAGCTTTAAGGCTTGGCTCCAGCTCTTAGGCCTCCGCTGCTGAAAGCAGGTTTCTGGCCTTTGTTTACCTTCTGTATTTGAAACAATGTTGCGATCCTGCTGGCTGAAGCCCAGCGGACTAAAGCAGGTTTCTGGGGTTTTGTTTAGCTTCTATATTTGTAACATAGTTGCTTAGAGTTGCAGCTCAGAGGCCTGCAGCGGCAGGCGGGGAACGTTGGAGTCCTCCATCACTGAAGCAAGCAAGCCTCATGTTAGTTTCAAGCTGCCTAGCTGCCGGCCGCCATCTTGGCTGGCAGTTACTGTGCATATTGCTCTGATTAGCCAATGGGAAGGGTAGCAGTCATATGCTAATTACCATGTTTCTCTTTTATTAGATAGGATATATATATATATATATATATATATATATATATATATCCTTCTTCATATGCAATACCTTCTAATAGATCTGAGGAAATAAATAACAAAATAGAAAAAGTACCTACCTGATTTCATGAAACTCACAGTGGTGGATGCAAGCTGGGGTGTGCATAAGAGTACTAATGAAAGTATAACTCTAGGCTACCACTGCAGTGTCCCTATTGCCTTGCACTTATGCATTTTCATTTTCTAATCAGGATATACTAAATGAGTTCTGACCTTTAGGCACAATCCTTGTTCCAGAAATGACTTCCTGAAAAATCCTAGCAAAGAAAGCACTAGAGAAGGAGCCTATGGAGTGTCCATGGACCACAAGCCCAGGCTTTTAGACCAGTTTGCAGAGACCCGTAGAGAAAAGAGCTAAGCCCAGCACTGCTCAGAGAAGAGAGAGATACTTTGGGAAAGAAAACAGGAAGTCACAGAGTTCTTTGAAGCTTCATTGTCTAACTCCTGTAAGTGTAATGATGTAGTATTTCGGCAGTCTATTCACATAAATCCTAGCACGCTGCCCTGCTCTGTAGCTTCTGTTATATTCACTAGTCCCACAAGATTTCCAAGTTTACACTCACAGCTCTATCATAATTCCTGAAAAATCACTAACCTTACTCATCTTATTCTTGGGCCATCTCTGTCACCCAGAAACAAAGCTGAGAGATCAGGAGCAGGAGGAGCACATGGGAAGTATTTCCATAAGGGACATGTTTACAACATTTCATACAGCATAATGAGAGGCTTGATTGGTGTTAATAATCTGAAAAAATACCAGCAGTGTCATGACAACAACATCTTAAGACCAATGAAAAAGTGAGTTAAAGTAAGGGAGTCTCTTCATTCATTTATTTAACTATTTCTCCTGTTAAAGACAGCTGCGCCCAGACTGACTCACTCAGTCAAATCTCTCTCTGTCTCTTCTCTGGCTTCTCCTTTTCTTACTTGCTTGTACTTAATTGAGGATGACTTTGGGCATTTTTACCTCTACAACATTCTTCTTGAACCCTTAAATGCCCTAAGCTATATTTAGGCATACATGTTTTGAAATTGCACTTTCACAAGAGATATTACGATTACCATGATCACATTTCACCTGTGCCATTTACATGTTTTAGAATTGTTTCATACTCTATTAGTCAGGGTTCTACTGAGAAACTGAACCAATATTATAGATATATCCCTCATATATGTGAAAGTGACTGATTACCAGTAATTAGCTCACGTGATTATAGCGTTTGACTAGTTCATGCCCTGTGTTTTATAAACTGGAGACACAGGAAAGCTGGTTGTGTAGTTTAGTCCCAGTTCTACAGCTTGAGAACCAGGGTAATCAATGGTGTAAGTCCTACTGGTCTAAGGGCAGGAGAAAACCTATACCCTACACAAGCAGGTAGGCAGGAAGCAAAAGGAACACCTTCTCTCTTTCTTCCTCTGCCTCTTTGTTCTGCTTAGACCTTTATTTTAATTTATTGTGACCAAAGATCCAAATACTAATCTCATCTAGAAACAACACCCTCACAGACACACTCAGAAATAATGTTTAATCTGGGCAACAAGTGGACAGTCACACTGACTCATAAAATTATTCATCACAATTACTTCCTTGTTTCATGTTTATTATGTCAAGACTATAAAGATTATATGTTAAATGGTATTAGAAAACTTTGCCTATCAGATGATTCATCACATAGTTTGATCTGTGCAGTCCTTTTAGAAAACGTGACATCTTGCCCTTATTGAATCCAGGTTCTGAAAGCCAGCATCAGAGTGCTACCACTCTGTGATAGCCCCCTGGCTGACCACCTGAGGTAACTTCAGATTTGGGCAGCTGTTCCCTCTCACAGGACGGCCAGGACACAAGTTGGCCAGGGTCACTTACCTTAGCTGGTAGGGACAGGACAGGGGAGAGCTGCCAGGATCACTGCCTCAGGTGGGCCTTCAGGGAGGGTCCTCCCTGTGGTGAAGGAAGTATTTCATTCCCTCCTCATGACACCTCATCCCTAAGGGAACAAGATGAGGTTGATGTGTGTGACAGTCACAGCTCAGGTCAGCCTAGTTCTCCAGAGGATGAATTACTGTGAGAGCCATGAGAACAGCTTCAGGAAGCAGAACTGAGATAGGATTAAGAATGTAGTCACTGGCCTCTCTGATCTAAGGGACAAGGTTGCTATTTATCTGAGGTCCTTATGAAGGCCTTCCATTGGTCTACAGATTATCTCCTTTCTTGCTCCTCCCCTAAGATTTAACTTTCATTTTCACTCTGTGCCTTTAAATCCCCTTTGTGGACATCAGGTCTCTGGTTTGGAGAGTGAATCCTGATCCTCACATAGCTGAAACTCCAGAACAAGTGAATAGGCCTTTCTTCCCTGGAAGAATTGGGGTGAGTTTCATTCTGCTCTCTGAGCTGTGCCTGGGGGGTGCTAGTCTACCCAACACTGTTTTAGACCTTGGGGCAGGGAAATGCAGCCCCTCCCACCTCTGCCACTAGATCCTTGGGCTCAAGGAGCTCCCCTGTGAGGGCTGCCCTGGCCCAATGGCTGGGCCAGAGCTGTGGTGGCTGGCAGAGGCCACTCCAGTAGAATCACAAAGGTGAGGCAGGGATGATAACCCTGGGAGAGGATGGGGGCCTGGAACTCCCCAGTCAGCTTTGGCCATTGGGGCTGCAGCATGGGGATAGGGCTGATGCACCCAGGAGCTTTGACCAGTGCAGTGGTTCTCAAGGTTCTGGCCCTTTAAATACAGTTCCTCATGTTGTGACTCCCAACCATAAAATTATTTTCGTTGCTACTTCATAATTGTAATGTTGCTACTGTTATGAATTGTAATGTAAATATCTGATATGCAGGATGGTCTTAGGCAACCCCTGTAAAAGGGTCGTTCGACCCCCAAAGGGCTCGCGACCCACATGTTGAGAACCACTGGGTTAGAGGGAGTTGCAGCCCTGCTCTCATAAGGTAGGGGGTGGAGCATCAGTGTTGCCCCAGCCCCTGAGTCTCTGACTCAGGTGAGTCCAATAGGCTTCCACTCCTTCTCAGGAGAGGGATCTCCTTCACACATGGTCTAGGCACTTCTCAAACCTCTGCTTTTGCATGGGTCCTGGGAAAGTCCCATAAGACCATTAGGTCCTCTGCAGGAGCCCTTTAAGAGAAGAATCTCCTGTGCCCTACACCACCAAAGTGCTCCTGGGAATAATAAAAACTTGGTTGGTTTTTGAAGGCAGGACTCTGGTGCAGGTCTGTGGGGAGCCTGATGTGGGTTACAAACCCCTAAGTCCTCAAGGTTGGGCTGCACATTTGTGATATCCTTCCAGTGCACACATCATTCACGTTCCCATATTTATCTCCCTGCATGCTGTGGAGCCCTGATCACTGCTTAGGTAGTAGTGGGGTCAAACTCCATGTGTGAGGACTCAAGCTCCTCTGCACTTCCTCTTCTGTGTCCTGTGACAGCAGCTGCTTTGACCTTAGCTCCTTGTAGCCTCACCATAAAAATAAATTCTGCAGCCTCAAGGCAGAATGCATGCTTTTCCTCTCTCCTCTACAGGCTCCTGGTGGGTCTCAGGATGGGTTGGATCTTGGAGGAGATGCAAAATAATTGGAGGTTCCTACCCCAGGTTTGGATCATGCTGGAGACATAAAACAGTGGTAGATATTAAATGAGATCTACGCTGATACAATATCTTTATCTGATCTTGCTGTTCATCGGAGCCTGATCTGGACCACAGTCTCTGCAGCCAGTGCTAATTGCATGTGACCTCTGGGCTGTTATCAGTATCTGGACCACTAGCTGGAATACACTTGTGTTCTCCTTCAGTCTTATTCCTTATCAGGTTTCTTTCATGTATGATGAACATGACACTAATAGACAGTGTTAGTGGGTCTAAATTCATCTCCATGCAAACTTTATATTTTATTATTGCTGTATTTTACTAGTTGTGCTGTGGCTTAAGTCTTTGTTATTACTTTGATATTTCTTACAGATTATTGAGGACATGTCCATAATTTTCAAATTGGATAATTTCTATTAATCTACTTTTAATTTTAGTTAGTCTTTATGTTGTGATTCCAAATATTTTATAAGTCAAAACTGGATTTGTTTTCTGACTGATTGTAGTTTTAGTATTTGAATTAAAAACAAAAACTACTTCTGACAATTTGGTGATGATTATAAGTATATTTTCTTCTACATCTTTCACCCCAGAAATAATAGCTGCTATGAGGTCCTTGTTTACTAAATACAACATCTGGCTTATTTCAGAGTTGCTCTCCATTGATTGCCTTTTCTATTGAATACTAGAGGCCCGTTGCAGGAAGATTCCTGCAAGAATTGGGCTTCTTTGTGCCTATTCCTGCAAGAATAGGGCTTTCTGAGGGCAGAGTGAAGCAGAGAAGGGAGAGAAGCCCGCTGAGGCTTCGCTCCCTTCTCTGCTGCCTCACTCCCTCCCATCTCCACCACTTCACTCCCTCCCGTCTCCGCTGCCTCGCGCCCTCCTTTCTCCGCTGCCTCGGCTCCCTCTCTTGTCTGCCGCTTCACTCTCTCCCATCTCCGCTGCTTTGCTCCCTCCCATCTCTGCTGTCTCACTCGCTCCCGTCTCTGCTGCCTCGGCTCCGTTCCCTTCTCCACCGCTTCGCTCCCTTCTGCAACTCTTGACTTCCTTCTATGCTGTCTTCAGTCTTCGCTCTGCACCTGTGTATGCAAATTAACCACCATCTTTGTTGGGTTAATTTGCATATTACTCTGATTGGCTGGTGGGCATAGCGGAGGGACTGTCAATTTGCATGTTTCTCTATTATTAGTGTAGATGGGTCATGTCCTCTACTTTTTTGTATGTTGAATACGTTTAGATTGCATCTAAAACTCCCTCAGGGAAATTGTGAAAGAGGTGTAGAGACTCAGGATTCTGTTTCATTTTCTGAAGAATATTATTCTTTGTTTATTTGTTTTCAGTATGTTAACTTGATTGAACTCAGATTCTAAAATCTCCCCTGCATTTTTGCAGGAGCTAAAATGAGTGATCAGTCCCATTAACCCTAATTGGGCTGCTTGTCATCTATCTCCAACATGTGTAGTTCAGAGATTTGATCAGAGTTCTTATGTACAACTTGGGATTTCTCCTTCTGGATCTCTCTTTTGAAGATGTTCTTCTGACACTTTCTAGCTGCTGCAAAAACCTCAAATTGTTCTTGGTCTTACAGCCACAAGCCTGTATGTTGCTGTAGATTGAGGTTTAGCTTCAAAAAAGGATAATAAAAATAGGAAAAACCTTCAATACAGTTCCCTTCTTCCAAGTAAACTATAGATTGTGACTGCTTTTCTCACTCTCTGTGCTTTCATGTTATGTTCTCTCTCTGTCTCTCTCTCTCTCATAAAAAATAGATGTTAAAAGTTGTCAAAGGAGAATCATAATTATGTTAATAATGCCAGGAGAATAGCTGAATTTCATTATGTGGCACAGTAAGCATGTTTGCAGTAAGAACAGTATAATTGAAGCATAATTTATCATATAAAGTTCAATTCAGTTAAAATTACTCTTCAAAATCACTCTTCATATTCAACACCTTCTAATTGATCTGAGGCAATAAGCAACAAAATAGAAAAAGTACCTACCTGATTTCATGAAACTTACAGTTGTGGATGCAAGCTGGGGTGTGCGTAAGAGTACTAATGAAAGTATAACTCTAGGCTCCCACTGCAGTCTCCGTATTGTCTTGCACTTATGCATTTTCATTTCTAATCTGGATATACAAAATGAGTTCTGACTTTTAGGTGGAATCCTTGTTCCAGAGATAACTTCCTGAAAAATCTTAGCAAAGAAAGCCCTAGAGAAGGAGCCTATGGAGTGTCCATGGGCCACAAGCCCAGGCTTTCAGACCAGTTTTCAGAGATGTGTAGAGAAAAGAGTTAAGCCCAGCACTGCTCAGGGATGAGAGACATACTTTGGGGAAGTAAATAAAAAGTCACATTGTCTTTGAAGCTTCATCTTCTAAGTCCTGTAAGTGTGATGATGTAAGATGTCGGCAGCTGTTTACATAAATCCTAGCACACTGTCCTCTCAGGGTCTGTAAGCCTTAATGATGAGACAGCTGCCCTGCTCTGTAGCTTCTTTTGTATTCACTAGTCCCACAAGATTTCCAAGTTTACACTCACAGCTCTACCATAATTCCTGAAAAATCACTAACCTTACTCATCTTATTCTTGGGCCATCTCTGTCACCCAGAAACAAAGCTGAGATATCAGGAGCAGGAGGAGCATATGAGAAGAATTTCCATAAGGGACATGTTTACAACATTTCATACAGCATAATGAGAGGCTTGATTGGTGTTAATAATCTGAAAAAATACCAGAAGTGTCATGACAACAAGATCTTAAGACCAATGAAAAAAGTGAGTTAAACTATGGGCGTCTCTTCATTCATTTATTTAACTATCTCTCCTGTTAAAGACAGCTGCACCCAGCCTGATTCAGTCAAATCTCTCTCTCTCTCTCTCTCTCTCTCTCTCTCTCTTTCTCTCTCTCTCTCTCTCTCTCTCTCTCTCTCTCTCTCTCTCTCTCTCTCTCTCTTTCTCTCTCTCCTTCTCTTTTTCTCCCCCCTCCCCACCCTCTCCTTATCTGACTTGCTCGTACTGAATTAAGGATGACTTTGTGCCTTTTCACCTCTAAAACATTCGCCTTGTACTCTTAACTACCCTCAGCCATTTTTAGGCACACATGTTTTGAAACTGCACTATCCATCAGAGTCATCACCATTATCATGATCACATTTCACCTGTGCCACTTAACACATGATTTTAGAATTGTTTCATACTCTATTAGTCAGGGTTCTCCTGAGAAACAGAACCAATATTAAAGATATATCCTTCATATATGTGAAAGTGACTGATTACTAATAATTGGCTCATGTGATTATAGTTTGACTAGTTCACTGTTCTGCCTTTTACAAACTGGAGACCCAGGAAAGCTGGTGGTGCAGTTTAGTCCAAGTTCAACAACTTGAGAACCAGGGTAGTCAATGGAATAAGTCCTAGTCCAAGGGCAGGAGAAAACCTATACCCCACACAAGCAGGTAGGCAGGAAGCAAAAGGAACACCTTCTCTCTTTCTTCCTCTGCCTCTTTGTTTTGCTTAGACCTTTAATCTAATTTATTGTGACCAAAGATCCAAAGGCTAATCTCATCTAGGAACAACAACCTCACAGACACACCCAGAAACAAAGTTTAATCTGGGCAACTAGTGGACAGTAACACTGACTCATAAAATTATTCCTCACAATTACTTTCCTGTTTCATTTCTATTACGTTAAGACTATAAAGATTATATGCTAAATGATATTAGAAAACATTGCCCAAAAATGACACTTCATGTAGTTTGATCTGAGTAGTTCATTTAGGAAAAGTGTCTTCTTGTCCTTATTGAATCAAGGTTCTGAAAGCCAGCATCACGGTGCTACCACTCTGTGATAGCCCCCTGGCTGACCACCTGAGGTAACTTCAGATTTGGGCAGCTGTTCCCTCTCACAGGACGGCCAGGACACAAGTTGGCCAGGGTCACTTAGCTTAGCTGGTAGCGACAGGACAGGGGAGAGCTGCCAGGATCACTGACTCAGGTGGGCCTTTAGGGAGGGTCCTCCCTGTGTTGAAGGAGGTATTTCATTCCCTCCTCATGACACCTCATTCCTAAGGGAACAAGATGAGGGTGATGTGTGTGACAGTCACAGCTCATGTCAGCCTAGTTCTCCAGAGGATGAATTACTTTGAGAGCCATGAGAATAGCTTCAGGGAGCAGAACTGAGATAGGATTAAGAATGTAGTCATTGGCCCCTCTGAGCTAAGGCACAAAGTGTTACTATTTCCCTGAGGTCTTTGTGAAGGCCTCTCATTGGTCCATAGATTTTCTTCTTTCATGCCCCTCCCCTAAGAATTTAACTTTAATTTTCACTCTGCTCCTCCTGCAGCTGGTTTGGAGAGTGAATTATCACCACTTCTGTCCTCAGGCTGAGACTCCAGAACAACTGAAAAGACCTTTTTCCCTGGGAGATTGGAGGTGAGTTTTGCTCTGCTCTCTGAGCCTTGCCTGGGGTGAGTAGGGGAGTGGGCCGGGGTGGGGTGGGGAATGGGAGATGGGGGGTGCTAGTCTGCCAACAACCTTGTCTTTCATTATTTCAGTCCTCTGGGCAGGAAAATGCAACCTCTCCCACACCCAGCCTGGGACTCAAGGGGCTCCTCTGTGAGGGCTGCTCTGGCCCAATAACTGGGGCAGGGGCCTTGGTAGCTGGCAGAGGCCAATCCAGTAGAGTCAGAGAGGTGGAGCAGGGGTGATGCCCCTGGTAGGGGGTTGACGCCTAGCACTCCACAGTCAGCTCTGTGGGTGGGCGGGGCTTCAGCAGAGGAATGGGGCGGGCCAGCACACCCAGGAGCACTGACTGTTTAGTAGAGAGAGATGCAGCCCTGCTGTCATGAGGTAGTGGGTGGAGCACCAAGGTAGCCTCCATTCCCCAGGTCTGAGCCTCAAGGGAGAGTCCAAAGTCTTCCACTCCTCCTGCAGGAGAAGGATTTCCTTTTCACATGGTCTGGGCACTTCTCAAACCTCTGCTTTTGCGCGGGTCATGGAGCAAGTCCTATAAAACCTTTAAGCCCTGTGCACCTGCCCTTCAAAGAGGAATCTCCTGTACCCTACACTGCTGGGGTACTCTGGGCACAAGCCTTATTCCTTTTGAAGGGAGACACTCTAGGTTCAGGTTTCTGGTGCAAGTCCACAGGAAGCCTGATGTGGGTCACAAACCCCTAAGTCCTCAAGGATGGCTTCACATGTGTGATATCCTTCCAGCGCAGACACCACTCATGTTCCCATATCTATCTGCCTGCCTGCTGGGGAGCCCTAGTCACTGCTTAGGTAGTGGCGGGGTCAAACTCCATGTGTGAGGACTCAAGCTCCTCTGCACTTTATTCTTCTGTGTCCTGTGACAGCAGCTGCTTTGACCTTAGCTCCTTGTAGCCCCACCATAAAAATAAATTCTGCAGCCCCAAGGCAGAATGCATGCTGTGCTCCTCCCTCCTCTCCAGGCTCCTGGTGGGTCTCAGGATGGGTTGGCTCATGGATGAGATGCAAAATAATTGGAGGTTCCTACCCCAAATTTGGATCATAAATGCTGGAGTCATAAACCAGGAATAGATATTAAATGATAGCTACCCTGAAACAATGTCTATCCCTGATCCTGCAGCCAGGGGCTAACTGCATGTAGCCTCTGGGCTGTTTTCAGTATCTGAACCACCAGCTGGAATACACGTCTGTTCTCCTTCAGCCTCATTCCTCTTCAGGTTCCCTTCATGTATGATGACCATGGCACCGGTAGTCAGTGTTCGTGGGTCTAAATTCCTCTCCATGCAGCCTTTATAATTTTCCCTTCGGAGAATAGAGCAAAGGGAAAATTTATTAACTGATACTTCAGATCTTTCTTTTACCATCCAACTTTGGCAACCATCAAGACATGAACACTTACTGAGATCTTCTCTTTCATTTTTGCTTCCTAGTCCCATTTACTTGAAGTTCCCGAAAGAGTTCCTGATCCTAGACCAGGGGTGGGCAACCATTTTGTGAGTGCGTGCCCAAACCAGAAAAATCTCTGACTCAAAATTCTTCTGCGTGCCAACCCTAATTTTTTGAGAACATGGTACGCCTACTTGATATCTCTTAAGGTGTATGTATATGAAGAACCTTGAAGAAATAATAAAATTCATTCGAGCGACAAAAACACAGTATATGATGATAAAAAACACATTTATTTTTTAATGTATACATGTACACTGATAGTCCAACAGAAAAATTTATGACTCCGTTTGATATTATCAGTGGGACTTTTGCTGCTGCATCACTGATGACAGAGATTTTACATCGGGTTTATATTTCGTGACCTTAAGAGGTATGCACGAGCTACTACTTTCATCCGTCAGGCTACTCCTATGACGAGACTTAACAAAATTCACCACTGAGAACAAAGGTTCACAATTTTAAATGGAAGATTATAAGAGAGGGTTTCGCATGCCAGCAAAACTTACTGGTGTGCCATGTTTGGCACGCGTGCCAGGGGTTGCCCACCCATGTCCTAGACTGTATCCACAGGGCCATACCAAATCCATGTGGGAGAATGAGCATCCATATGTTTCCACTCTGTGATACCCTCTGGTAACTTAAGAAACATTCAAACCTGTGAGGAAGTTTTATGTGTTTATTTAAGCCAAACTGTCTACAATGGCTGGAAGCAGATTCTCAATGGATTGACATAATGCTCCAGAGAATGGTAGTTTTGCACCTTGGATTATACCTTAGAATCAAAAGAGAAGCTATAAGTGTGTTACATGAAATCCATTGGTGATAGATTAGGGAGGCTGAGGCAGAAGAAAGCAAAGAGGGGAGGGTACGGAACCTCTGGGATTGGAAAAAAGTAAAATGATAGACAATCTTCTTTTACTTAGGTGGGTGTAGGATAGCTAATAGTCAACAATTATCTCAATAACAATGAGGGTATTTATGGTCTCCATACAGTGGTGCATGTGCTTTGAGGGGTCCAGGAAAAAGGAAAATTACCTTGACATTCCAATTATATGTTATGGTAGATGCAAAAGGACACTAGACAGGCTCAGTTAAAGTAAAGATTGACTTTGTCAGGCAAAAAGGCCAGCCTAGGATATGACTAGCCAACAAAACTGCTCTTTCAGTTTAAAAACTTTTAATTTCAGACCATCCTCTGTGGTTACTTTAGGTCTCTGAATTTGCAAAGCTACCCACAGGCCTTTCCTGAATTACATAGTTTAGCATGTGGTCCTTTTTGTCCACACCTCTTTGACTGACCACCAGCATCCTTTCCAATTTGGATGGTCATTACCATCTTGTGACCTGTGAGATACAAGCTGTCAGGGTCACTTAGCTGAGCTGGAGATAAAGGGCAGGAGGCAGGGCATGCTGACATTGGCTGCCTTAGGGAAGCTATTAGTGGTGGTCTTCACAGTGCTATGGAAGGTACTTTATTTCTGTTATCTCAGCCTTTTAAGAAACCAGACTTAGTAGATGTGTGTGAAACCACGAAAGTTTATGTAAGCCTAGAGCTACAGAGTGCAAATTACCTTGTGAAAGCCCATAGGCATAGCATCCATGGGCCATAAAGATACAAGGATGGTTATAAAAGTCACAATCCCCTTATGAAAAATGAAATTTAAGCATATTAACTGCCATTTGAAGTCTATATGAAATCCTCCTAAATCCAAATGCACTTTCTACACCAGGCTAATTTTGCTATCAACAATCTGGCCTTGTAAGGAAGCTGATCTTCCACTTTATTATAGCCTCATGAGTTTTCTAGACAAAAATAACAAAAGAACAAATTAGAAAACTTATCCAATATTACCATTCAAGGAAGAAAGAATCCAGGCCTGATGTTAACCTTTTGTTCTCCATAATCTAACATAATTTCCAATCCTTTCTTCTTACCACAGCCTATGTCTTACTCATCACCTGCTTTCCATGTCCTTCATCTTCTTGTCCTGAAAGCTATCATCATCTCTCCCCTGGGCAACTGTATGTGCATCCTACTAATCTTCCCAATTCCCCACTGGATCCATCGATTACTCCACAGCCCTACACTGGTGATTATTTTTTCTCTTGGCGAAGTGTTCCTAAATGTTCCATAATTCACTAAGTGCCATAGGTCACTGCAGGCTCATGTGATGCAAAAGGCCTAGCAGTTTTCTCACAAGAGCCACCCTGGCATTTTACATCTCAGACAATGTGGTGCATCTTCAATGAATGGGTCATTTCCTTTACCTAACAAATTTTTTTCTCTCTCCCATATGCCTTATTTCCTTCATTTTCCTCAGGTTTCAGTTCAACCCTTAGGTATTTAAGTTTGAATTGCTGGATAACCCTTTATATGTCCCAATAATTTGATTTCCCAACAACATGCTCATCTCACTAGTAGTGTTTTACACATCAGTATATATATATATATATATCCTATCTAATAAAAGAGAAACATGCAAATTGACCATAACCCCAACACCCTTCCCATTGGCTAATCAGCAGGATATATACAAATTAACTGCCAACCAAGATGGCGGCAAGCAGCCAGGCAGCTGAAGTGAATAGGAGGCTTGCTTGCTCCAGTGACGGAGGAAGCCAAGGTTCCCCACCTACCACTGCCAGCCTTTGAGCTGCAACTCTAAGAAATAATGCTGCAAATGTAGAAGGTAAACATTCACCAGAAACCTGCTTTCAGCCAGCCAGGCTTCAGCCAGCAGGATCGCAACAGTTTTTCAATTATAGAACCTAAACAAACCCAGATCCCTGCTTTCAGCACCTGAGGTCTCAGAGCTGGAGCCAAGCCTCGGAGCTAAATCCAGCTCTCAGCTCCAGTGACAGCCATAGAAGGTAAATAAATCCCAGAATTAAAAAAAAAGAAAAAAAGGAGGGCTTGGGAGCCTCAGTTGACTGCCAGCCTAAAAACAGCCATCATCCCCTCACCCAGACTGGCCAGGCACCCCAGTGGGGACCCCCACCCTGAAGCAACAAGATGGTGGATAATTTGCATACTGAAGGCAGGTAGCAGCGGGCAAGGCTTATTTAATTACTATTACTTTCCAGGTGGATGTCAGGGTCAGAGTGGTTTAAACTCTCTGTTTAGACTCATTTTTGTGTTTGTAGGTATTAGTTTAGTTGTTAGCATATAATTCATAGTGATGAAAAATTAGTTGAATGATCTTGCCTAATATTTTGAGATTTCTTTTGCAAGACTGATATTTACTTCATCTGTGTTTCTATTTTTTCAGATATGTGACTTGTGTGATCCTATGAACATCTTTATGCTATCTCCCTCCCCATCATCAATATACATACACACCATTAGGCTCCTGTCAATATCCTTGGCATATTTCCAGGCAAACATGAAATATTCCTATTTATCCAACAAGACTCCCCAGAACCTCCTAAGTTACCTATTTTGTCTTTAATTAACCCTGTAAGGTAGGAAGGGGGACTCTGAATATATTAGGATCATTGCAACTCTGTATTGAAAATAAATGGTCTCTGTAAGTCATTCACTAACTTTATGTGCACATCTGATAAAGGGTTTGCTCATGCCATTTACACAAACACATTGTCACATATTATCTATACTAATAAAAGGGTAATATGCTAATTAGAATGGATAGACCAGACATCTTCTGCACATCCTTCCAGATGTCCTTCCAGACACAGCCACGGTGCTGGAGGGCCAAGGCAGAGGTGGTTAGGGGCGATCAGGCTGCCAGGGGAGAGCTATTGTGGGCAATCAGGCCAGCAGGGGAGAGCACTTAAGGGTGATTAGGCTGGCGAGAGAGAGCAGTTAGGGGAGATCAGGCCAGCAGGGAAGAGCACTTAGAGGCAATTAGGCAGGTAGTGGAGCAGTTAGGGGCATCAGGCAGGCAGGCAGAGTGGTTAGGGGTGATCAGGCAGGCAGGCAGATGAGCGGATAGGAGCCAGCGGTCCTGGATTGCAAGAGGGATGTCTGACTGCCAGTTTAGGCATGATACCCAGAGCAGGTCTTTCTGATAAAGGAACATGGAAAGAGATTGTTAACGGAAGGATGAAAGTGAGTCCTACTGATACCAGGGTAGCAATGCCTGATGAAAGAACAGGTATAAAAGCCCAGACCCAAAAGTGGTTTAGAGATGAGTTTGTCATAGGAAAGATTAAGCTGGAGAGATACTGGGTCACACAAACATCTTTTCTTTGTAAAAAAGGCCTCAGGTCATCCTTCGGTTTAATAAAAGTAAATGACAATAACAACCATTGCACAGATGAAAATGTTAAATAAAAGTATTTAAAATTTTTATGTGCCTGGCTGGCATTTCTTCATAGTTAGAGTGTTGGCTTGTGCATGGAAGGGTCAAGGACACTTACCAGGGTTCAAGTTTAATCACCACCCAGATTTGTGTACCAGTGGCAGACAACCAATTTATCTGTCTATCTCACATTCAGGTCTCTCTCCTTCTCTCTCTCTCTCTCTCTCTCTCTCTCTCTCTCTCTCTCTCTCTCTGTATGTGTGTTTCTTTCTCTTCCCCTCCCTACCTTCCACTCTGTCTAAAAATCAATGGCAAAAAAAATCCTCAAGTGAGGATTAACAAAAAAATTAAAATAAATAATATTATTACAAATAGTATTTTTTTCTAGGTCACCATGCTCCTTGCCTTGTCTCTCTACCTTTTCTTTTCTGTCCTTTCACATCCATTCTTGCTCCATCCTTCATTTCTACACAATTAGCAACATTTATTCCTAACATTCTTACTCTGCCCCCTTTAATCTTTCCAATCAGGCAGAGATCAGTGAGCTGCAGAAACCTCAGATCAGGACACGTAGGAGCAGGGGAACAGCTTCGATGGCTTCAGGAATCCTGATGAACGTAAAGGAGGAGGTAACCTGCCCCATCTGCCTGGAGCTCCTCACAGAACCCATGAGCCTGGACTGTGGGCACACATTTTGCCAAGCCTGCATCACTGCACACAACAGAGGGTCCATGATCGGCCAAGAGAGCAGCTGCCCTGTGTGCAGGATCACTTACCAGCCTGAGAACCTGCGCCCCAATCGACATGTGGCCAACATTGTGGAGGCGCTTAGGGAGGTCAAGTTGAGTCCACAGGAGGAGCAAGAAAGAGATCTCTGTGTGGACCATGGGGAAAAACTCCTGCTCTTCTGCCAGGAAGATAAGAAGATCATTTGCTGGCTTTGCGAGAGGTCTTCAGAGCACCGTGGTCACCAAATATTCCTTGTGGAGGAAATTGC